>NC_050466.1:131424303-131756472 GCF_903995425.1 Onychomys torridus | reverse complement strand
TAACATGCAACCTACAAAGAATAAATATAACCATATTGAAAGCATTAATAAAATAAAAAATTAAGACCACTTTGCCCTTATTAGAGGGGAGAAAAGGCAAGAAAATCATCCACAAAACCCTCTGCAGGCTGTTGTCATATGTGTCAGTGAAGCTGATAACTTCCTTGCCACCTTTGTCCATTGCAACTGGTTTCTTAAGAGATGAAAAAATTTCTCATCAGTCAGCTCAAGTTCCAAGGTCAACCACTGTGGGGGTTTTTTTCCTTAAAAACAAAACAAAAAACAACAAAAATAGAACCAAAGTCAAAAACAAATTTAAAAGCATAAAAACAAAACAAAACAAAAAACAGATTTGATCAATCAACAGCTCTTGAACATGAGGACTGCCTTGGAGTATAGTTGATAGGGAGGACTGTTCTCATGAGTGTCTATCTTTAGAATTGGCCCATTCTAGTTGCAATCCCTAGGACTTCATGGAATCCTCCTAGTAAGCACCCTCTACTGCAAAGAGAGACTACAACTATGAGAGACCCTTGGCTCACCATTTCTCTAGGCCAGGACTTAGAAAGTGTGGTATTTGAATGTAATTGGTCCCCATAATTTCATAGGGAGTGACACTATTAGAGGATGGGGCTTTGTTAGAGTGGGTATGGCCTTGTTGGAGGAAGTGTGTCACCAAGGGGGTGGGCTTTGACGTTTCCTATATTCAGTATATGACCCAGTGTGTCAGTCAACTTCCTGTTGCACGCAAGATGTAGCACTCTCAGCGAGCACCATGCCTGCCTGCATGCCACCATGCTCCCTGTCATGATGATAATAGACTGAATCTCTGAATCTGTAAGTGAGCCACTCCAATTAAATATTTTCCTTTATAAGAGTTGCTATGGTCATGGTGTCTCTTCACAGCAACAGAAACCCTAACTAAGACATATAGCCACAATAGAAATAGGGGCCACTGAAGACTAAAACTTCAGTACAGTTCAGGTATGAGCAATGGGCCTAGAACCAGGAAATACCCCACTGGAGGACAAGTGTAAGATCCCAGTGCCATCTGGCCCATAAGATGAGATTGGTCCAAATGGATTTAAGAACCACTGGGTCTTGCTCAATTTGACCTATAAGATGAGATTGATCTTGGGACATTGATGGGTCCACCAAGTCACTCCTAGAAGTTCACTTTCTCTAACCGGAAATTCCAAAAATATCACCATAGGTGCATGGCAGACTTTGGAGGACAGTGTTTCAGCTTACAGAAAACTACATAGCCAATCACATTCATAAACCCTGCATGCAAATATTCCTGCCTGGAACTGGGCTTTATGATCTGTCAGTCATTCCTGGCCAGGAGCATTTTTTTTGGTGGGGGGGGGGGGTTCAAGACAGGGTTTCTCTGTGTAGCTTTGTGCCTTTCCTGGAACTCAAAGAGATCCTCCTGGATCTGCCTCCCAAGTGCTGGGATTAAAGGCGTACGCCACCACTGCCTGGCTGCCAGGAGCATTTATAATATAGATGGTAATGCATACATGTATCTGACAATTTTGACTCTTAATACAGATGTCTTGCAGTGAAGGACTGAAGAGATATTCTTATTGGAATTGGGGCCAAGGCAGGTGAACATTCCTGAAAACAATTCCCTTTTTACAGGCCCAAGGTGATCCTTGTCCAGTTCAGAGTGAGAAGCTCTGCCAAAGAATGAGGGGTGAAGTGAAGAATCCCTATTTGCCCTTCAGCAAGTATTGGAGTGCATATTTCAACAACACCTAAATCATAAGAAGGCAATACTTATCACTCTCAGCTGCCCATACCTGGGAATCTGGCTCAAATAACTCTGGATGCCAGGAAGGACACTGAATCCTGTGGATTCTGTAAGAAAATTGTTCTTATAGTATAAATAAGATGTCCAAGAGGATACCTATTCATAGGTAAGACCCTCATAGTGACTGTTAAGTTCTCAATGTCCAGCTTAGGGAGCAATAGAAATAGTCCCACTGACAGACACACCATGAAAAAGAGACAGGGGTGGAAAAGGTATGGATATAGGAGTGTTTTGCCCATTAATGACCCACATATCTGTTATTTGAATCATTTGAAGGTCTTTATTGGCTCTGAGGTGTGGGCTTCAGCCATTGGGGCGATCTTTTTCTGATTTGTCTCTGATGGGGGCTGTGTGGAGCACCACTTCTTGACTCTGGTGTAACCAATCCATGAATCCATTCCAGCTACTTTGAAGACCTTTGAGGTAAGGAGAACAGTAATATGAGAACATTCCAACTGGGGCTCATGTCCTGGAGGGATTTGATCAAGACTAGGCTCCAAGACAGAATGGGGCAGAATGATCCCTCTCCCTTTACAGGCTCCCTGACTGAAGTCTGAAAGGATAGTTGGAAGATGGCTAGATGAGTGATGTAACATAACAAGTTGGATACTTTGGGGGCCATGAGGCAGATCTCTCATAAGAAAAGGCCTCCTATATAAAGGTTCAAAAGGAGTCAGTCCAAAAAGGCCTTTGGTACTTCTCAGCTTCATCAAGGTGGTGGCAAGAACTTCATCGAGCGACCTGGGGCCTCCAGCATCAATTTAGTGAGATGTATTTGAAGAGACTGGGGATGCTAGGAACAATGGAGGTTAAAATATATTACCAGTGTCCAAGAGAATCCACAAGTGAATTTTGCTTTGCAGTCTGTCCTTGTTCACTTTGAATGATCCTAAGTACTCTGAATCTAGGAACAACTTCATTTAAGAAGGTCTTTACCACTTCCTGTGCACTTTGTTTAACAAGAGAAGATTTCAATACATCTAGTAAAAGTATCCACCCATACTTCCAGCAGATTAGTTAAATTATATTTGACAATCTTCCCCTAGGGAGCTCTCCCATCTCCATTCACCTGAGAGAGTTGGATGATTGGTACTAGGATATGCTCTGTGAAGATGCTCGGGGGGCCACCAAAGATCATTATTATCCCTGGGTCCTCCATCAAAGTTTGCAGTCAATTATTCTACCTTAAGTGGTGGTCTTCCAATCCCAGTGAGGCATATTCAAATCCCAAAATGAGAGTCTTCAAATCCGAGATGAGCCATGAGCAAGGGTATAGGAATATTAGATGTTACTATAAGAAATTGATGAAGCTGCTTGGACATTGGAACACCGACCTTGGAGCAGCCTAAATGCATGTTCCGGGACCATGGTCACTTCCATTTGGCTCCAGAACAATCTTTGAGGTGAGAGCTGTGTTTTTTCAGTTGATCCTTGACATGTACTCTCTTGTCACGATCTGCAATACTCCTGGATGACAGGCCGTCCTACTCCTATACTTTTTTCTCACGGACAGTCCACTCGGGTGGGAAGCTTGTTCTAAACTACCTGGGCACAGAGATAAAAGTTCCCTGCACAGCGGGCTGAGAGTTCCCCTGAGTCCACTGCCACCCCATTTGCCGCCACAGCTGACAACTTCTTCCACAGGAAGCTGAAAAGCAAACAGCAAATTCACCCAGACACTTGATCCCCACATCTGACAGCCTTGGTGCAACTCCTTTACTTGGTTGGATTTCATTTTCCCATGAGCTCACGCCCTCACACAAAGACGACTCATCTTCCCCTGCACTCTGTGGCCCCCAGCTGATCTGCACATCCCCTGGCAGGCAGCCTCCCAAGACCTCTCTTGGGCTTCCTGGAGCCCCGCGTGACGTCACCTCCGCTGCGTGCTATCTCTCCTCTCCCCACTGTGGGGAGGTCCTGGGGGCTGCTGCTGCGTGCTGTCCTGTCGGGAGAGCGGCCTCCATAGAGACCACAGGCCCTGCGCTGGGCAGTGCGGGCCGCGACGCCCCATGCCACCGCTCCTGGGAGAAAATCGCTGCCGCCCCCCACCCTGAGATTCGGGCTGCAGCAGAGGCAGCTAAGGGAGATAGATCCCTTTTCTCTAAAGTCTTCCTCCCCGGGAGCCACGAGCCAGGCAGGCCTCAGTCCCTGCCTGCAGCACCAAGGCCTCTCTAGCCTCTGGAGGACCGCTCCTCTTGGTGGTCTTAACCCTTGGTGTCTGAGAGCCAAGCTGCGTTTCCAGGGTTGAGCAAAGGAAGTGGTACTCTGGCGGCCAGACTGCAGGACCTGATTCACTGACGAAATACCCGTGAGAAAGCCAGAGAGACAAGGAGGGAGAATGAGAGTGAGGGAGTGAAGGCTTTGAGGGAGGTCCAGAAAGAGAGCATGAGGGTTCCTAGGAGATGGGGGTGGGGGGAGACCTGGGAGCAACAGGCAAAGAGGGAATTGGGGACGTGGGGGTGGGGAGGGGGAGAAGAGGAGGGAGGCTCCCAAGGATGGGCCAAGGGAAGGCAAAACCCAGAGAGAAGCTCCTAGAACGGGTGGGGGTGGGTGGGTGGGGGGAGAACTGGAGCACATGTGGGTCTAGACCAGGATGCCTCCTTGGCGAGCCTGAATGGTGCTTTCTGAGAGGCATCCTTGTTTTTCTCAGAAGGGCCATCTCTTCAGTGTCAGAATCATGGTTGGGCTATCTCTGTGTGATGTATTTGTCTTTCTCTACCTGGGGATTGTGATTTTACAGGGAGAGGGGGCCCAAATTTCTTGTAGTTACCACTAGGGATCCGGGGTGTCACTGGACTCTGTTCAAGCTCACAGATGACTTGTCTCCTTGGCACTGCCAGCCGCCCACCCCATCTGCCACCCTACAGCGTGAGACAGAGTCCCTGAGGAGTTACTGCTTTCAATGGAGACGGCATTTGCCCGATAGAAACGTCAGAGAAACTCTTCTTGAGATTCCTGACAAAGATAAGGATCAGGATGTGACTTAGAAATAGAACTTACAGAAATTCAGCTCTGTGATTCCTGTATCAGCAGCAAGTCCTTGGACAGTTTCCCTCAGAGGCAAGCTGCAGCAGAAGACACTCAGAGAGAAGGCCTGCGTGGTTGTCCTGCTTGCTGGAGGACAGCTGACTCTGGGCAGTAGACCTCTGTGGGATGGGAAACTGGTTGTTAGGATTGGTCAAGGATGCCATTTGCCTTTCCAATATGGTCTCTCTAGATTGACTCACGCTGTTGGCGGTGTGTTGATATGTGTGTTGACCTCTGTGTGGGTGCTGTTTTGTTAGCCTTGTCTGAAAAGATCAAGTGAGGATCCTTGTGTGGCTGAGCCTCACAAGCAATAGAGAGGAAGGGTTTCTGTATTATAAGGGGAACAGTTTCAACAGCTCTCTGTCAAAGAGGCAGTGTCTTCACTTAGACCACCTTGGCATCTAAGACGATGTTTTGTCAATAGCTTTTGTGAGGAAACAGCGGCTTTATTCTTGTCAGCTACTGTGAAAATTGTACATGGGATTGAATGCGATAGCTAAGTTAAGACCATGGCCTCAGCCCATGCTCTTTACTCAGTATGAGGGTGGAAAGGAAACCCTCCATATTTGTTCGGGTCTGGCATGGGCATCCAATTGTGTATTGTGAGGAATAGTTGCCTTGTCAAGTGATAGTCCTGGGCTAAAACAGAATGTGTGTCCAACATTTACCAGATGGTGAGAAGCAAAGGGAGGGAGCTCTCTGCTTAGTGGAAGATGGTGGATGCAAGTTCAGGCCAGTAGGTGGCAGTCGTGAGAGAACAGATTATTGTGGCTGCTAGTAAAGACAGCATGAAAAGAAGTGATCACCATCAAAAACTAGCTGGGTCACCATCAGTGAGTGGCTGAGCCTTTATGTCACCAACTGCCTCATCTACAGGGAGGGTAACAGCACTGTTTGAACACCCCTAATCTGAGCCTGCTAAATCCAAATGCTCCAAATTCTGACAATTTCCTAGCACCAGATGAAACCACACAGAGAAATTACACATCTCACCTCCTCCTGGCAGCTGGTTACACTGCAAGCCAGGGTGGAGATGTGTTTCAGAGGTGGAGTATGGACGCTGTGTTCAATCAGGCATGCACACAGACAAACAGTAACACACACACAAACACACACACACACACATACACACATGCGCGCGCGCACACACACACACACACACACAGGGAAGTATTTAAAATGCATGAATAATGTATGTATAATGTGTATATGAAATGTAAATGGATTCTGGGCTTCATAGCCCCAGGATATTTCATCATGTCTATGCATATATAATCTACTCAAAAAGAAATCACAATGTTAGGTAAGGGCTATGGAGCCTGTGCACCCAAGTCCCATCACAGCCAGCCTATGCCCTTCTTGATCATGCGGCTGCAGAGCCTCCTCTGTATATCGTTCCCCTCTGGCTGACACAATCACATGGTCTGTTGTCATTTTCACATCAGGCCCCTGCCCTGCAGTTAGGAGTCCTCTGAACAATGTTAGCTTGCCCGATATATGTGTGAATGCAGGAAGTGTCAGGACTTAGTTTCCTGTTCACCCGGAGAAGGCCTATGCCTTTTACCCCTGCAGTCTCCAGAATCTGGAAGTATGTGATGTGAGTGCAGTAGCCACACGGTCCTTGTTTGTAGGTAGGTGGTATCCTGCCACTTGGTTTTGAGCGGGAACTCATGTGTTCTGAATGGCGGTGGCAGATGGGAATCTTGAATTCCTGTTCATTCTGGGGAATGACATGTATTGTGTCTTCTCTCCCCACTCTGTTCCCCAGGGTCCAGCAGCAGTGCAGACCCCATTTCCTCCCTTATTGTATGCTTCACAGCACTTTGCCTCGGGCCTCAGGATTGGGCTCCAGGGATGATGGAACCGCTGTGTCCCCAGGGAAGACAGGTTAGGTGAATGCACTCTGGCCAGCCTCGTGTTGTCTTGTAGGGGATGTGTAGGTGTCACACAGACCATAGGTGGCAGAATCTATGCCGCGGACCCAGAGATCTGTGACTGTGGTGATCAGGGGGGCTTGTCACTGCTGAGAAATGACTGTCTTCTTCCTGTTGCTCTGCCCCTCTCCTTTGCCCTTCCATTCAACTTCCGGTAAAGCTCCACATCTCTTGTCAGTGTCTTTTAGTTCCACATGGCAGGAGCTCCCAAGGCTAACAACTGTGTTTCATGGTCCTCTTCGAATCTTCTTTCACACTCATAGATGGACATTACTTGGCGTTGAGTGACTTTGATGTTCTTTTTAGGGACACTGCTAAGAAGAGTGTCTCTTCTTTTCTAGGCCTGGTGAGATTGGATACATCGCTGTAGGCACCAGAAATAGAGAAGTCCTGAGAGCCAGGGCCTGGACAAACTCACCTGTCCGTGTGGTGTTCCTTGGCTGAAATTCAGGCTCCTCCCCTGCTGCCCTTGTACGTGGTAGGTGGCCACTCTTTGGCACCCATTGCCTTGTACAGATGTGACATGTTGCCATTCTTGGCACAAATGTCCCCATGTTGTCTAAACAAAATGATGAAATGAATTCATTTCCTCTCAACTGAAATAAATTCATTTCCTAAGTATATTTTATTGCTGACACAACAGTGGGACAGATAACCTTTTAATTTTCAAAGTGAATTCACCTCTGTTCATAGTATTCATCACCTCCACATAGGAAGAATTAGAGTGTTTAGCTTCTTATTATTCCTCATCCACACTGAGGTGCAAGTCAAGGAGAGAAGGAGCCTGGCCAGGTTGGTTTGGGGTGCATAGACTGGCAAGGTTTGTTTGACAGCCCACCAGATATTGAGAGCACAGCACGGTCTGATGCAGGATGGTAAGTATTTGCTACATCAGTTTCCTGATCTGGGCACCCAGCCTAGCCTCCAGACCAGTCCATCTGAATTCCATACCTCAAGATTACTCACTAACTCAGGCTTCTGAGGAGACTGCGAATCCAGAGAGCTGTTGTTCCACCACCAAAGGCACAGGCGTCTGGAGTCAGGCAGGCCCACGCTGGAATTCCACTCCATGTGGTCATGTGATCTTAGGGACTTTACCAAGACTCTCGGTGTTGGGACTCTCTTCCATTATAGTGTGGGAAAATATGGATTCTGTAAGGCAGAAATACTGATATGTTTAGAAAACGGCTCCGAGTTCTCCAAACTTCTTATGATCGATACTAGTGTACATCACTAGGACAAAGGCTCAGTGAAGAATGGCCAGAGAAACTCAATGACTGCTCACTTGGCTCCCAGGATAGTGATTTGACATACAGATAACCATCCCTTGACAGCTGAACAGGCTTGGGTAGAAAAATACAGGGTGCTGTGGGAACCTTAGGAAGGTCCCCAGTCCAGATGGTTTGAAGGAAGCCAGAGAATGCCTTTGGGAAGAAGTCCTGTCTAAGCTGAGTCCTAAAGGATGGATAAGAGGGGAAAACCTTGCTTAGAGGCCCCCATGCCAAACCTTCCATCGAAGACTGCTATCATCATCTATCCACTGGCTCCCAGGTGGCAGAGGAATGGGGAAGTAATGTGCGTTGACCAACATGAGTGGAAAAGAATACCTACCTGCTCTGTCTTGTAGCATGAATCTTAAAAGGTCTTATTAATAAAAAACAAACCCAGAGCCAGGTATTGGGGTGAAAACTGGAAGATCAGAGAAGCAGAACAAGCCACAAACCTCACCAATTCCTCAGCTGATCCTGTTTCCTCAGACTGGAAGCTTCTGAGTCCTCATCCGAAAAGAACCTCAGCTAAACTGCTGCTCCAAATCCTAAAAGCTTAACCAGCATCTAGTTCCTGGTTTTCATGACTTATATGCCTTTCTGCTTCCTGCCATTACTTCCTGGGATTAAAGGCGTGTGTCACCATGCCTGGCTGTTTCCAGTGTGGCTTTAACCTCACAGAGATCCAGATGGATCTCTGTCTTTGGAATGCTAAGATTAAAGGTGTATGTGCCACCATTTTCTGGCCTCTATATCTTGTGGCTGTTCTGTTCTCTGACCCCAGGTAAGTTTATTAGGATGCACGATATATTGGGGAACATAATATCACCACAATATCTGCTGGGGGCTTTGGAAGTATCTGCTCTCAGGAAATATTTATGAATAGAAAGTGCTTTGCTAAACTAGGCTCATGCCACCTGTAGATTTCAGAAAAGACTGGTGGTCCTTGATGGCATCAGTAGATCACAGATTGTACCTGACCTGCTCCCAACAACCCCTACTTCCTCCTGAGTGTTTGGTGAAGTGGGGAATCATTGTTCTGATTAGTCCTTAGTGATAAGGGGTTCTCTTTACTCATGGCCATAAGCAGACTTTCTTCCATGGGGAGCGTTGTGTATGTTTGTGTGTCTATTTTTGAGAGGGCAATATGGTACGGTAGTTCAGGACATGATCTCTATTCCTGACACATTTCCTAATAGCCCAGATCTGCCATGTGCCTTTCTATCTTCTTGAGGAAATTACTGTTTTCAACTTTGAAATGATTTTGTTATTAAGAACCTCAGTATCATTGGCTATGAGGGCTCACTTGTGTAATCCAAACACTCACAAGGATGAGGCAGGAGGATTGACTTGAATTTGAGGATAGTCCAGGCTACAGAGGATCACCCTATCTCAGAAATTGAAGACTGGAGGAGGATTAGAATCAGAATAACCAAGTCAGAGGGTTCTCTTAGCAGATGGGTAATGTGAAGGGAAAGAAAGTAGAAAGGGGCACATTTCCTGTTGTTACTTCCACCCACAGTGCTGTGGGATGTTTGGGAGATGGACTTCCCACTCACTTCATGGTCCTCAGCAGGGAACACAGCAGTTACCCTAGACTTCTCAGATAGGTTAAGGGCTTTTCCCGCTCTGCCATTTCTAAGCCCTTTATGTATGGTCCTTGCTCATAATGCTGGCTCTTCTACTGTGTGTTCCTCATCTATTAACCACACACACACACACACACACACACACACACACACACACACACACACACGTCTTACATTGTATGCATATTTCTAATTCAGTTTTAGTCCTGTCTGTAGGTCAGTGGTGCTGTTTCTTGGTTTGGTGGACGCCACAGGACAGATGACAGAGAGTGTGATGTTGTTTGTTCCTTCATGTCACTGGAAGCTTTCTAAGATGTGGCCCTGCTGTTCTATGCAAACCCATCTACTTCAGCTTCATATTTGCACCAGGTCCCAGGTCAGGCCCAGCCTCTGGTGTGTCTCTCCTTTCGTTTCAAGTTTTGTATTTGTGAAATGACAATGATTCTACCAAGTTTGGATTTTTCTGGGGAGACCATAGTGGAGGAAGGAGGTAAAGCACCCAGCACACATTTTGTGTTTTGGGGGAGGCACTCTGTGTCTCAAGACATTGCTTCCACTGCGATGAACCCTGGCAAGTGCCAATTCTGGAGGTCAAGTGGCTTGGTTGGATATTATTCATTTAGGAGTTGATGTTATAGTCGGTATGTAAAATAAGTGAAAAATATGGTATTTAAATAAAAAAGAATTGATGTTGTAATTTTGAGCCTGAATTCAGCAGGCAGACTGGAATGCTCTAAAATTAGAGAGAGAGAGAGAGAGAGAGAGAGAGAGAGAGAGAGAGAGAGAGAGAGAGTGTGTTGGGGTCAGGAGACTGAATTGCCTCCACCCTGGGAGGGGCTTCAGACTTTGCCTGACTTGATGAAGTCCATTTACACAATGAAAGATAACATGTGTCACTTAAAGTCTAATGGTAGTAAAAGTCTCTCAGTCTGCAAATAGCTTTACATAAATATTTAGGCTAGTGTGTGATCAACCAGGCATCACCGCCTACCCACCTTGACACATAACAATGACCACCACAGTGGGCAAACACTACACTACCAAACAAAATCTTTGACCAATAAAACTTTTGGGTCTGTTCATGTCCAGCCATCATGTCTTCCAATCCTTCATAAACTATGTGAGAAGATGATGGTAGCGGTAGTGGTGGTGATGATGATGATGATGATGATAGCAATGAGGGGGTGGTGGTGGTGGTGGTGGTGGTGGTGGTGGTGGTGGTGGTGGTGGTGGTGGTAGAAGAAACAGGAAGTTGCCTTGACTTGAGCTGAAGTTTGGTATAAGGTCTGTATCCCTCTGAGCTAAGAGAATGTTGATGAAGTGAGATGCAGGATGGGAAGTCGTTTCTTTTCCTCTAGTTGCTCTCCACATCCTAAACAGGACATTTGTGGGCCTCCTTGTATTTAATGCCTCTAGAGATGATCACGAGTAACTTCGTGATCATTTTGTGCTGGCGCTATTGGATTGGAAATAGTTCACAGAAATAGGGAGAGAGGGGGAGTACAACATGGGGTTAAAATGCTACCTAGTTGTGATTTGATGTTTCCGAAGTCTAGGCAATTTCTTGATTAAAAGGTATTTGTGAGACTTATTTTCTTCCTGTACAAATTGGCTTTCTACATGAAGCAATATCCTGGGAGTGTCTCTGTGACTTGTGAAGACTGATCAGATCTGTGAATCTCAATTGGCAATGGATTCTGACTGGATAATTCTCAATCTGAGGGTCCTGATCTACATGCTTCACACTTAAGTATCTGTGTGGTGTGCTGATGGCCCTTGGATTATAACTGCACGAGCCAGGGCTTTCAGTGATGAAATCCTGAAGAGTCTCCCTTCCTAGGACATCTGTTTTTGTTTCTATGTGTAAAAAGTCAACTCACAAGGCTTGATATCTTTTTGATACTGTTCTGAGTTTCTTCCGGTTATAACACATTCTAAGTAGTCTGTGTGTATTAAAGAAACTCCTGACTTCTTGATTTCCAAATTTGCTAAAATGACAGGGCCTGAGGTACCATTCTTACAATTCCATTTAGCACCTAGAGAGGGAGAGTGAGGCAGGCAGGCAGAGACACAGAGAAGGGGCAGTGGTTTTGAGAATCCTCCAGTCAAAATATACGGAAAGAATAAGATGAGGTACCTATTAAATATCTACCATTTGGAGGTATTAGTTAGCATATAGTAATATTGGCATTTTTCCTTTCAATCCAGATTTTAAATATTTTATTTTTAATTATGTGTATGCATGTCTGTTTGTATGTGGATTTGTGCATCATGCTTTTAGTTCAAGAATTGTTGATACCTCTTCTGTGTTCCTAAAGGCGTTTATGTTCAGTGTCTTCTGAAAAGCATATTATTATGCAATTGAGGCTTACTTCTGAAACCCTTTGATTTACTGGGTGTGTAAATGATGAGGCTGAGGTTTATATATTTGCATATGGGTATGCAGAGATTTCTGTTTGTTGAAAAGATTCAGCATTCTCTGATTCCCTTTGTGCTTTCTTCTCCAGACTCATTTATAAGAGCGCATTTGTTGATTGTTTTCTTCTGTGCATCTAAGTGTCTATTCCTTTCCATGACAATAGTCTTCCTGATTGCTGGCTGGTTTTGTGTCAACTTGACACAAGCTAGAGTCATTTGGGAAGAAGTAACTCAACTGAGAAAATGCTCCCAAGAGGTTGACCAGTGAGCAAGCCTCTGGTGGTTTTCTTAACTAGTGATTGATATGGGATGGCCCAGCACATTGTGAGTGGTGCTCTCACTGGACAGGGGCCCCAGGGATGTATAAGAAAGCAGGCTGAGCATTCCTTGGGGGAGCAAGCCAGTGAGCAGCATTCTCCCATGGCCTCCGCATCTGTTCCTTCTTGCAGGTTCCTGCCTTGAAGATTTGCCCTGACTTCCCTCACTGATGGACTGTGATACAGAAATGTAAACAGACTTAAGCCATTTCCACCCCAAGGTGCTTTTGGTCATGGTGTTTCCATCACAGCCAGGCAAAACCAAACGAAGACACTACCCTTAGAGTAAGGCTTAAAAGTAACTGATGTGATTTATGCAAATCATTCCTGTTTTTCAAAACTTGGAAATTCTAGGTGGAAGGTAGGCTCAGCTTGTTTATGAACAACAGCAAAAAAAAAAAAAAATTCCTTCTAGGATTTTGATTGGCTTTGGATTAATTCACTTGAAGAAAATCAACTTCCCAATCCCATGGCAAATCTCCCAACCCAGGCATACAGGAATACATTGTCCACGTTTAAGGAGGCCTTCTTTTATGAGCATTTTTATAGTGGTCTATATACCAGACTCTGGGTTTGTTTTGTTTGTTTTCTATATACCTACATCGTGTTTGTAGCTGTTATGTACATTGTTTTTAGATCTAGTTTTCTACTGTTTATTTGGTAGTTTTTCATGTGTAGGCCTTACTTTTTTGTCTGTTTCTTGGAGTTTTCTCTGTGTGTGACTTCGTGTGCAGTGTAAGCATTCAGGAGCCTGTGCAGTCTCTTAATCTCTGAGCCATCTCTCCAGCATGTTCCTTTTTCTTTCTTCCAGACAGGCAACTGAGTGAGTATTACCCTGGAAAATCTCTGTTTGTGATCCTTCTGCCTCAGGGGTGTGATGCCCTTCTGGGCTTGTCTCTGCTCTCCATTCCCCAACTCTGGCATTAGTCTCGAAATCTGGACAGAGGTCCAGTTTCCATCTGGGAAGATGCAGCACAGAAAGGTGAAATGAGGTGAATAACCACGGGATTTCTCTCCCCCACCCCTTGTCACCTTTCATTTCAGTCTGGCTACTTCTGGCTGTACACATTCGTCCTCCCTACCTTCTAGTTATCATAGAACCCACCACCTTCCACTTCCTGAGTAGACCCCAGGCCGGGTGTGGCCCCCAGCTCAGACTAGCCCCCATGGATCCCCTCCAGAAATGGGACTCAGCATTGATTTCCGGGTCTTCCCAAGTGGCCATTGTGGAGACCTCCCAGGAAGGTTCTGCATCCTCTCACCTCATCTCTTTAGAAGAGCTGAGGATGGGCCTCAGTGGCCTGAGCACCACTCCTGGCTCCAGCGCCCCTACACCTTTGGCAGAGCGGCTGCTCCAGAGGCAGTGCATGGAGCAGAATAACGTCCTGGAGCAGCGCTGTGGACGCCTGGGTTTCCCTCAGAAGAAGAAAGCATTCCTGGGACAATTGAGACGCAGGCACCGAGATCACAGGGCACCTTACCCGGTGGAAAAGGACAGCAGAATCTTCCGCTCAGGCAACAGAGCAAAGAATTGGTTCCGATGTGAATGTCTGTATTGCCAGGCCCGTGGGCAAAATATTATTGGGGAAAGGGATGGGGCCACCAATCCTTCCTCCTGGGATACACTAGTGCAGGGACTTGGTGGCCTTACCCTCAGCCTGGGGGCTGAGAGACCCAGCCTCCCGCCAGAGGGGCCACAGCAGCAGCCTCAGCAGCAGTGTCAGCAGAGACAGCAGCCGCCAGAACACAAGTGCCAGCGGGAAAGCAAGAGGAGGTTCCAGAAGCTGTTCAAACAGTGGTTGGAAGAAAACTGAGGTGCTCAGCTTCAGGGGCACAGAGACCCCAATGATCCGCACAGTGCTTCGTTGTCAGCTTTTGCGTGTAGGCTTCTTTGTGGGACAAAATACAGAGCTGTTCATCGCGGGACTCCCAAGGCCTGCGCGTTTTCACCAACATCTTCCAGGCATGAGATGTGACCCATTCCCAGGAGGACCTCTGCTTTGCTGCCTGTTATTTGTGGAGTAGTGTGGAGCGTTCTAGTGTAAAGGAGACTACACACCCCTGGTCCTCAGATCATCTCCTGTGCTCCTGTGATGCATGTTGACACTTTCCCTGCCTGGATCTCTGTCTTTCCTACCTACTTCCTTATTGGTACAGTGAGGGTGTCTGTGGCCTTGTCGATGTCCACGTGCTTTTGTGCCCTTTGATCCAGGTTCAAGAATCTGCAACTGTAGAGTGTGGGGAGAAAGGTGGAGTCAGACCATGGTGGTTCACTGTTTTACCTTCTGTATAAACAAGATAGTCAACTAGGCTAGGCTAACTGGAAGTTCACGTGTAGCTGCTCCTTAACAGTAGAGTAATATTCTCCCACACGGGAATTTCTGATGGAGTACCTCATTGTCAATGCCAAATAATAAACACACTTGTGAAAGAAGAGTGCCCGTAGAAGGCAGGGCGGTGGTATTTTGTTTCTTGTCAGAGCTGGAAAATCCCTGACTGGTAGGCTAGACTCGAACAGGAGGATCTCAGCCCCATGGAGATTTGGAAAGCAGGGTGGAGTGGGATTGGAGGGTTTGGGGTGCAGTGGAGGGCATGGTGGTTTAAATGAGATTGTCCCCCATTGGCTCATATAGTCAGACACCTGGTCCCCAGTTGGAAATGGTTGGAAGGATTAGGGGATGTGGCCTTGTTGGAGGAGGTGTGTCACTTGGAGTGAGTCTTGAGGTTTCAATAGCCCGGTCCCTTCCCAGTTATCTCCTCTCTGCCTGCTGCTTTTGCATCAGAGGTAACCTCTGAGCTACTGACCCACACCATGCTACCTGCCTGCTGCCATGTTGGGCAGAGACTCTAACCCTCTGCAAAAGTGAGCCTCAAATTAAATGTTTCATTTGTAAGTTGCCTTGGTTAGGGTGTTCTGTCATGGCCACAGAGAAGCTACTGAGACAGCACAATGAGAACACAGTCCAGTCACTCACTCTTGGAGCACTGAATTCCGTGGGACTGTCATCCAAAGCAGTCAGGCTGTGAGGTGGGAAGAGTATCCTCCTACCCACAGGAGAGTCCCCAGCAACCAATGGGGCATGGCTGGGGCTTAGTGGGTTGACATTGATGTGCTGGCAGAGGGAGCCAGTGGCCATTCCTCATAGACTTGTATGCCAGGCTGGTGAACATGAACAGAGTCTGTGAGCCAGCTTCATGAGAACCAGAGCACTACTGAATTATTTCACAGTTGTGTCAGTATTTAGACACATACTTTTAATTTCAAGAGGTGTAAAAGGTGAAATCTACACTGCCCCGTAAGGTATCCTGTGATGTATTCACGGCCAGAGACCATGCTACTGGGAGCTGAAAGCAAACCATGCTTTGTGTCAGGCTACCCTTTCAGGAGAGAAGCCGGGGCTGCCTTGCACCAAAAATCTCCATGTCTCCTGGCAACAGAAGCAGCCTGAGAACAGGTGAGTTTCTCAACTTCCAAGCTTGCTGGTGTCTCATCCAGGGTCAAGAGTTAGGCTGAGCATGGCAGAATTGCCTCCCAACTCCTTAGGAGAGTTAATATAAATGAGAATTAATGTAAACTGTGTTGAATTTCATAGGCCTGAATTCAGAATGGTGATTCTGGGTGGTGTGTCTTGAACATGGCAGTGTACCCTAGCATTGGTTAGTAGTGTCAGACAGTATCCTGTGTATTCTTGTTTACTCCCTCCCTCTTTTCAGCCTCTCTCTTAGACCCATCATTTTAACAAGTGTCTGTCATCAACAGCAGGGATGTTGTCTTGTTAGGGATCTGGGCATGGTCACACAGAGAGCAAGAGCCAGAGCTGGCATACATCCTATGCAGTCTGCATTCTAGCTGCCTCTCTTGCCCGGTTTTCCTCTGTCATGCCTAGAGTGAAGTGCAGAGACCTCTGGATGCCTCGTGCCTCAAAGGGCCAAGTCTTGGGAAGATGCACTATTGAATCCTCACCGCTTTACAATGGGCTGGCATAAGTACTAAGTATTCGAGTTTCACAGAACGTTTGTGGAGGTGGTAAATGGTATCCAGGGACACAGCCTTTGTCTGGCTCCCACACTGAACACTGTACCCTGCAGGCTCGCTATGTCTGTCTGTGGTCACACCAGGCTCCTTGAGCTACTAACAGTCATTGAGCTGACTGCCAGTGGTTTTGTTTGCTCAGTTTACCCCTTCCCTATTCTTCTCTGTGCTGGCTGCCCTGGTGCAGAAAGGAGAGGGAAGTGTGGAGGGATTCCTTGCCCTTACTTGGTGATCATTTCATCATGGAGAAAGATCTCACATGGGTCTTAGTCCATTTTGTTCTGCTGTAACAAAATGGCCTGGGCTGGGTAAATAGTAAGAGCAGAAAGTTACTTTGTAACTAGACCGGTTTTCATGCAGTGTGTCACCCCAAAAGCCAACCAGCAGAGACAGGAATTGAGTTTGAACAAGTTCTGCTCTTCTTAGTACACCTGAGAAGGCGGCAGATCAGCTTCACCCAAACAGCCACAGAAGATGGCACGCTGCCTCACATCTCATCTCATTATGGAGGGCAGGGGGACTGACGAGATCTGGGAATCCTTCTGGAGCCGTCTTTCCCCTCTGAGGCCCCTCTGATTAGCCACATTTCTGAGGCTTCTCCAGTCACCGCCCTTCTCACTCTGGCCTCCTTCTCTGGATGTCTGGCTTCAGGCAGGTTTTGAAATGCCCAGTCTACTTAGTTACTGCTGGTATCAACCTTGTACTCCACCAAGGGCGCCAGGGATGGGGTGGTGGTAGGGTGAATTCCGAACAAACCATTAATCATGTACACAGATCAAGCTGTTAACTTAGCTTATTAACTTATTACACATACTAAGCTTTTAAGCAGAAGCATGCAGATTCCTTTCTGTGATACGGAGTACAAATGCTTCTGTATATTGCAGAAGACAAAGGTGTCCCTATCTATCCCTCCTGACCCCTGTCAACGTCTCACAGTTCTGGAGTCCAGGAAGACCAACATCGAGTAGCACTGAGGAACATATTGACAGGTCCTCAAATGGCAGAATGCAGGAAGGCAAGTGGAGGTGAATTGCTTCCTCACCTGAGCCCAGAGGCAAATGCACTCACAAACTTCTTTAGTTTTGTTTTGCTTTGCTTCTCTTGGTGTGTGTGGTCCTCGTGCTTGGCCAGTGGTTGGCCCTGGATGTCTTTCTTGATAACTTTATTTACTGAGTCCTGTTCTCTCAATGAACACAGAGCTGGCCAGGCCTGCTCTCAGGGGTTTCCTGTCTCTGCTTGCAGAGTGCAGGGATGACAAGAGGTCTACCACGGCCACCTGGGTTTTGTGTGGAGGCTGGATCTCAACTGTGCTCATCATACTTGCATGGTAAGCACTTTATCCACACATCCCACTTCATCTCACACCCAGCCTCTTCATGGTCCTATTGATCCATTGACTGTGACAGAGCCCTCATATGACCCAGTGCCTCTTCCAGTTAACTCTCTCCTTTCCACACCAGTGCCTTGTGTGTTTTCAATGTGAGGATCTTCTTTGTTATGTTTTTGAGAAAGGCTCTCTCTTATGTAGCTCAGGCTGTCCTGAGACTCCCTATGTAGACTAGGCTTAGCACGGTGGGGTCTTGCCCTGAGGCCTCTACTCCTTTATTCCATGTAGCCTCAGGCTTTGCTTTAAACCTTTCAATCTTCTTGAGCACTGGACTTAACACTTTTACAGGTCTTGGTGCTCCTTTTCCCCTCCAACTGTACATTTTGTCTTTCTCCTTGTCCAACTTGCTTCTTCTTCTTATTGACCTGTAACATAACAGTGACCACTGTTTACTCCACAACAGTCAATACTAGGTTGTCTTGAGATCTCCTCTTCCAATGCTATTAATCCTAAACCCTTCTTGTTAGCTTCAAGCAGATGTTTTGGACAAGGGCAAAAAGCAACCCCTTTCATGGTCAAAATATCACAAGATCTGTCTCTAGGCAATTCACTAATATTCTTCTCCTTTGAGACCTTTGGATGTGGGCCTTCCAAAGCTCTAACGCTCCTAGGGTCACTGTCTTCCACAACTCTAGTAGTGTGGTCCATATTCCCTGATTAAAGTGGTCAACTGCTGTCCTGATCTAAAGTCCCAAAGTCCCCATTTCACCAACAAGAGGCATGGTCAGACCTGCCACAGCAATACCCCACTCCCTAGTGCCTTCTTCTGTCTTAGTCACTGCTCTATTGCTGTGGAGAGAGACCAGTTGCATGACACCTCTTATGATAGCAAGCATGTGATTGGGGTTCGCTTACCCCTTCAGAGGTTTAGTCCACTGACATTATGGTGGGGAGTATGGGGGCAGACATGGTGCTGGAAAAGTAGTTGAAAGTTCTATATCGGGATCTACAGGCAGCAGGAAGAGAGAGAGCCTTGGGCCTGGCTTGAGCATCTGAAATCTCAAAGCCCACACCCAGGGACATGCTTTTCCAAGAAGACTACAACTACTCCAACAAGGCAACATCTCCTAATCCTTCTAAGAATACTAGTCCCTGATGAATAAGCATTCAAATATAGTACCTGTGTGTGTGTGTGTGTGTGTGTGTGTGTGTGTGTGTGTGTGTGTAGGCATTCTTATTTAAAACACTACATACATCCTGATTGGAACAGGCTGGCCAGGACTTCCTTTGTGGAAGTCCTTCAATTCAGCACTTGGTGGCATGAAGAGGCTGTTGATCAGAAAGCACAGTATCACATGCTAACCCTCCTGTGGTGATCACCATTGATCAGCTTACGGGCTGAGGACAATGGATAGGGCTTGAGAGGCAAATGGATTATGATGCTCAAGCAAGAAGTTAAATGAGACTTTGCTGTATTAGAGACTGTGCACAGGTTTCAACTCCTGCAATGCTACTGAAAACCAGACAAGGGGCAAATGACCCTTAGATTTCAGAAGTAGGTTAGATACCAATCTGAAAATGACTTTCTCAAACTAATCTTAGAGAGGTGTTATGGAAAACATTAGCCTTCGACAATGACAATATGGAATGTAGCAAGATTTACATGACATCGAGGCTGTATAGCAACACATGGGACCCTTCAACCTGACTTGCTTTTTCCTACTATGATTCCAAAAGTTTGCCAATTGAGAACTGTAGATCCAAAAGATGATTTTTCCACAATTCCCTTAACATCACAAGACTGTGAAAGGCTTGCCTATACCATAGCAATACTAATATGAGATCCCCTGCCAAAAGGTACCAATAAAAAGTGCTATGTCAAGGCATATTAAACAGCCCAAATATATGTTAGTCACATGTGGGTTCTCCTTTGGCCCCTGTGGAAAAAAAATTCACTCGGGCATATATTACCCATGATACAGATGATGTTTTGATTGCTGTCCCTGAGACACAACTTCAGAGGACCTCAGGCATTAGAGGACTTTATTTTCTCAACAAAACTGTACTTGATCTAGCAATTGGTGACTAGTGAAACTAGGGTCTGCCTGTAACAGAAATGGTTAATTGGAATCCACAAAATCAATGAAGGGCAGCATTTCATGACAATTCCATTTCAGTCTCCATTTGCTATTATTCAGCACATCTGCTAGTAGAGGCAGGCAGGATGCCAGTCAATGGGATTGCTTAGAGTTCCGTCTCACATTGTGTGTCTGTAGACCACTGCGTGAGCAACCTGCAGTCTGAAACGGCCACAAATCGTATGATTTACCTGGAGTAAAGCCACAGGCTGTTTCACTGATCTGAATGTTCTTGTGTGAAGAGGGGTATGTTCGACCACATAAAAGTCCAGATAGAAATGTACCTTAGCAGATCCACGTGGATAATGAAGACAAGAACGAATAAATGGTAAGTTGACTCGTATATTCAAGCCCATGTCCAAGCTAGTTGGTTCATGTGAAAGCGAGGTTTGCCTGGCCCAGTCTGAAAGATTGCTCATGGGAGTGGCTTTTGTTTCTTTGCTTTTTGAGGATTGGCAATGACTGTTCGTGTTCAAAGTACTATTGTCCAAAGTAGCCTCAAAATCACTAACAGCTCATATTGCATCAGGCAGTTTTCTGGTAACTAAGTATTTTTCTCCTCTAACACAAACCTGCCTCCCTTTTTCATGGTTTATTCCATTAAAACAGGGACAATTATGGGTTTTTAATTTAAAGAAAGCAACTGTTTAACACATACTACTTAATTTCTTTCCTGGTTTAATAATTTTCCTTTGATGATTTTAGGCATAATCAGTTGGCTCAATTAAAAAAAATTAAATTGCAGAGTGCAGCAGCGTATGTTATTCTTTCCCCTGTGCTAGACTGGAGGCTGTCTTTTCCACACAGACACAGCCCTTTGGTCCTGTTTACTTTGTTTTTGAAATGCTCTCCTTGGGCCCACAGGTTAAGATACTGGCTTTACCGAAGCCTCCTTTTGGATCTGTCTGTGGTGATGCAGTGTAGACTTGGGGCAACTCGTTTTTGCTGTAAGCCTTACACGAGGATGGTGATAGCTTACTTTATGCTCCTCAGTCAGCGGCTTCATGAAGTGTAATGGGCCCACGTGTGATGACTAGTTTTCTTCTTGATATAGCTGTTACCTTGATTGTGAAAAGTATTTTATCGTATCTTCTTTTCCTCTCACTGAACAAGGGCCTGAAACCCTTTCTTCTAAAATAGGGGGTTTCTCATGTTTTCCTTGTATGTGCTGCTAATCCTATGAAAATATAAAAGTCAGCCAGACTGTGGTGGTGGTGCAGGCCTTCATAGGAGGCCTCCTCTTTATAGTCTACCATTTTTATAGTTCCCAAAGTTGTTCTCACTGTACTCAATAAGGAACCTTCTATCTAGTAGACTGGTGGTATCGGTCTAGTGCAGGCATCCTATGCTGGACCAATCATGAAGAGTCTACAAACAACATTTTCCTTTTCTTCAACACAACAAAATGATTTATATGCTGTCCAGATATTGCTACAGGATGTTTCCACCTCATTTCATCCTGTGACTGGTTCTTAATATGCTACAGTTTCGTGACCACTTTTACAAAAGACTACCATTATACAAAATGAAAAGAATCCTGTCTCTTTGATATGTTTTTAGGTTCAACACTTGGAAAGACAGTGAATCTATCCTATATATATATTACTCATACTAGATCTCATGCTGGGGCTATGGGTCCCCTTGAAAAGGAGAATGGTCAAGTAGATAAGTTGCTATCCTTTACAGCTATCAAAGATCTTCAGTGCTGGCATACAGTTCCACATGCTCAGCTGTCTTCCTTGCAAAAATGCTTTTCTTTGTCTATATCTCACGCATTACATAGCATCCATTCCTGACCCTCTTGTGCCATTTCAAATATTTTTTCTTTCCCAGATGGGGTCCATTGAGCTCTGGCAGAAGTTTGTTACTCATATTCAATTCTTTGGTCGTTTCTTCTTTGTTCATGTATGTGGTTGACACTTAATCAGGTTACACCTGAGTTACAGTGCTACCTGGAGAAAGGGCCATTCATTCCGTTACACCTTTACTAAACACTCTATTTTAGCTGAGGTAGTACTATTAAGACTGATAATGCACCTGCATACCCTGGTACGCACTTGGTCTGATTCTTAGCTGATTGGCACATTCAACATGTACAGCTATCCCTTTGATAGAACCTCCAGGGCCAAGCCATAATTAAGCATAAACCTCATATCATAACAATGTTTTCTGAAAAACGTATAGGGCGATATCTTACCTGCTCCAAAGATTTATTATCTCTTACTCTATATTGTGTACATTTAAGATTTTGGATGATCACTGGAGTTCAGAAGAACAGCAGTATTGGGCTCAGCCAATGCCACCTGCTGCTCCCAGACAATTTGATAGGAAGGGCAAGTTGATGGTGCTTGGAAGGAAGCCTGCCCTTGCCAAGGTGAGGGGTCAAGAATGTGCTTGTGTTTTCACAGAAGACAAAAGGGACATTTGGCTGCCGGCAAAGAGATTAAAACATCATCATGAAGCAACACAATTTTGATTATGTCATTCAAATGGATACACATCACCATCCCTAAAGAGGAATATAGGCCCCTCCCCACGCCGCGTGCTACGCAGGGGGGCGGGGGGGGCTCACCCCAGCCCGGGCCCAAGCACCTGCCAGCATGGTGGGCCCGCTGCACGCCACACACCCCCCCCCGCCCCGCTCCACACTCCCCATGTGTGCTTTTATTTTTTTTTTAATGAATTTTGAACAATGGGATCTCTGTCTCTGATTGAACCACGTGGATCCGTCTTCCTTCCCCTTCTTATTCATTCCGTTCCCCAACCCCCCCCCTCCCCAGCATTGTTTTTTTAACCTTTCCCTTGGTGGGGGGGGGGAGGGAGAAAAAAAAAGAAAAAATATTAAAAAAAAAACAAAAACAAAAAGCCAGGAACGTACGTAAGCCTCACACATTGCAAGCATCACCACCTCCTGGGGGACAATTAAAACAATTTACACTAGAAGCTGAATGCCTGATTCAAGGAACAAGACAAGATGTCGCCCCTACAACCATACTCCTCATGATGTTAGTTATCGGTCATGTAAGCACTATACAAGGGAGTAATCAACCATCTGCTTCCATTGTAGGTCCAGCTATTGTGTTCTCCACTGTTGTGAGATTGTACTTGCTTATGTAATAAAACTGTTCTTGTCCAATTAGGTGGTACAAGGATGGGTTAGAGACATTAGATAAAATGACAGGAGAGGTCCTTGGAAAAAATATCACTGTTCAGAATAAAGGAATAATGTTAATTTTGATATTTTTTAATGCCCCTGACTTTAATTCCATCTGATAGAAGGAATTGTACTTGTGCAAACAAAGGGCAATCTGGATACTTTTTGTGCTTCTGCAACTTCCTTCAAAAGTAGACTTCTTATTTGGACCCACTTGTCTCCTAACCAACAAAACTTTAGGGCAAGTTTGCTTAGATACCATGAACCAGACCCCATTTTGTGTTCAGGAGGGACAACCTGTTCATCGTCTACTCTGAAAACAATCTGGTTGGATTGTCAGTAAGGTATGATGACTATGTTAATGTCACAGGAGAGGACTTCACTTCACAGAGTGATCCAATCATGACATACAATCCAGACTTGTCAATGCATTGCCTTTTGTGCAGGCTCAATGCTTATATTTTGAAGGTACTAATACTGACTATGCACCCCTTCCCTGCACTGTGGAAAGAAATGCATCTTTGCCCTTCTGGGCAGTGCTTTGTCTTCTGGATGGGCCTTTTATGCAATCACACAACCTTTCAGACATTGCCAGCCTTCTTCTAGGAATAGTGCGCTATAGGCAGAATTCCTCCACTCCATTCTTTCCCTCTGTAGCTAACACACAGTGACCCTACATCTACTTGTGATGACCAACTGTAGTTGTTAAGTCTAATTCCAACTGCTGTCGTGGGTGCCTTCCGACCTTTAGGACAGATAGTGCACCTTCAATAGGAAGTCTCTCTACGAGCTTGTGTCGTCAGCAACACTGCCATTGCCCCCAGACACTATCTTAGGAGAATGAAATACAGGCAGGAAGGAAATTGCTGCGGTTGATTATTTGCTGCTAAAACATCATATGCGTTATGAACAGTGCCCTGGTATGTAGTGCTTCAGTAGTACTGGTAACTCTTCCCTGGTCCAACAACAGTTGGATCAAGTGCTTCAGGAGACCAATAAAATCGCAGCCTCCTCTGGGTGGGGCTGGCCTGATTGGTTCTCTTGGCTTCTTCCCTTTCTGGGACCACTGGCAGCGAGTCTAAATTTGATATTGCTTTTCTATGATGCAATTTTCAGTTCCTCGTGAATTCCATGTATGGTCTTACTCAATGATAGGTACTTTCTATTGCTCTTAATGAGTTCACAGGAAAGGGTGGGGGTGGCATGCAGGTAACACACTTTGCCACACTTCCCTGCTCTTGGCACTCTGTCTCCTGAGATCTTTGCTTGCTCCCTGGAAGGACCTCCACCTGCCCCAGGACTGCTTCTGACAAGATGTTTCCTGTGCTCTCCTTAGCAATGCAGCTTAGTGCTTTCAAGGACATTATGCAAACAGCCTTCTGTCTCCTGAACAACCTGCTGATAGTGATGAGAAATACTCGGTGTGGTTTCCACTGTTTCTCTGTCCCTGCTTTGAACCCTGAGCTATCCAAATGAAAGCTTCACAGAATGCCAGTGAAGACACCTATGAGCAGCATGGCCTTGAATCCTCTGGTTTGTTTGAATCTCAAATTCCTCTTCAGTGCCTCCACACCTGATGGTGATTTTCACCTTCAGGCCTTTATCTGAATGTTTTCCCTTGGGAAATGTTTTGTTTTTGTTTTTGCTGCCTTTGAAAAAGTATTTGTGAAACTCTTGCTTTTTTCTCGTCTCCTTGTAACATCTTCTCCCCCTCTATTCATTCTTTTCTTTTTCTTAACCTTGGTACGCACCCCCCCCCATTTTCTTCTTTCCTGCCTAGTCCTTTTATGTCATCCATCATTTCCATATTTAGTCTCGATACTTTTTAAACTTCTGATCACATTCCTTTTCCATTGTCTGGTCATGGCTGTGTGAGCTGTAATTGCTTTTAAGTCTGCGTCTGTGCCTACTATGGTTTGATGTCAGTGTTGAAGTTTGTTTTCTCCTTGTTGAGTGCTCCCAGGGAGTTGGGCCTTGAACAGTGCTGTGGTGGTCTGAATGAGAGATGGTCCCACCACTTCAGGCATCTGAAGACTGGTTTCCCAGTTGGCGGCACTGTTTAGGGAATGTTAGGTGCTGTAGCCTTGCTGGAGTAATTACGTCACTGGGGGAGGCTTTGAGCTCAAACCCCTCACCATTTCTAGTTACACTCTCTGCTCTGTGCTTGCGGTTCAAGATGCACGCTCTGGCTTTCTGTTCCTGCCTCTGTGCCTGTTACTTGATGCCATGCCTCCAGTCTGCCTTCACAGACTCTTGACCCTTTGGAGCCATAAGCCATATAAACCTTTTCTTTCATAAGTCACCTTTGGCCATAATGTCGTATCACAGCAACAGAAACAAAGCTAATACAGGTGGGTTTCTCAGTAAGAAGATCTGTGATGGTCAATATCAATATTGATATTGAACCTGACAGTGTCTGGAACCACCCCAGTGACTTCTCATCGAGAGAAAGAATTTTCTAGATTATGTTTGTTGATGTGGTAAGATCCACCTCTAACTAAATATGATTCGCACCAGTCCATGGGCTGGGGTCTTGGACTGCCTTTAAATGAGAAAGCAAGCTAAGTGCAAACATTCATCCCTCTCTGTGTCCTCATACCATGCGAGCAGCTTTGTTCCACTCCTGCTGACATGACTTTCCTTCCCTTAAACTGTAGCCAGAAATACACGCTTCCTTCCTTTAGTGGGTGGCACCACTCTCTAAGCAGGGAACTTAGAATTGTCTAATAGGAGGAAGAGAGCTGAGCACTAGCATGCATGTGTGCTTTCATTCATTGCTCTCTGCTCTGGACTGTGGTTGTCATGTGACTAGCGGCTTCAAGGAACTGCCACCTTGACCTTGGTGCAATGATCGACTGTAACCTGGAACTGTAAGCCGGATAACTCCTTTCTCCCTTGTTTTTGTTAGAGCACAGCATCAGGAAACAAAATGAGACCAACATTGTAATCTGTGGGAGAAAGCTGAAAGCATTTCCTCTAACATCAGGAAGGAGGAGGTCGTGATGACCACTCTCCACCCTCACTGCTCTTAATAGTGTGCTCAATTTGTAGCAGAGCTGGGATCTTGATTTCTTATTTGTCTGATATTTTTGGATTAAGTCTCCATCTAGGTCTCTTCTTTTTCTGCTACCAACTGGTGCCTTCATCACTTTGGTCAAGAAGCTTGGATGAAATCTCCTCTAACAGTATGGACTTGTTCTGTGTCCCCATGCCTGATAGTGCAACTGGAGGGTTCCATCCAGGCAGCAACAGGAATCTGAGACTGGGTCACCTGTGATGGCTAGAGAATCCATTTGGGATTGTATGTGTCGCAAATGGAAGATGACAGGCTGAGAGCAGATGGCTGAATGTGTGGACGGGCAGAGAAGGAAAGTGCTGGCCCGTGCCATGTATAACTGCACAGGGCCCACGGGAGCAAGCAGGACTGAGATCTAGAGAGTCTCAGAGGAAGAGAAATGGGCTCAGAGGAGGCAGATTTTCCTGATAAGCAGCTACAGGGCTTGAGCAACCCAAATGGAGGGCTCGGGATGGAAAAGCGCTGTCAGTCTACCTAGGCAATGGCTATAGCATCCCTAGTAGCGATTAGGGCTGAGATCAGGCAAGTCTCAAAGGCTCGTTTGTTTTCTTGATGATAGCCATTATGATAGATGTGAAATAGCATCTCAAAGCAGTTCCAAATTGCATTTCCCTGATGGCTAAGAACATTGAACACTTTTTTTTTTTTTTTTAGTATTTGTGATCATTTTTATTTCTTTTTTTCTCCTTTTTTTATTCATTATATTTGTGTTTTAATTTTACACATCAGCCATGGGTTTCCCTGTCCTCCCCTTCCCGCTCCCGCCCCTACCTTCCCTTCCCCCCAGCCCGTCCCCTCCATTCCCATCTCCTCCAGGGCCAAGACTCCCCTGGGGATTCATTTAAACCTGGTAGATTCAGTACAGGCAGGTCCTGTCACCTCCTTCCAGACTGAGCAAAGTGTCCCTGTGTAAGCTTCTTATTTCTTCTTTTGAGAAGTATCTATTCAGTTCATTGACCCATTTATTGATTGGGTAGTTTGGTTTCTTGACATTTGTAGGTTGTTTATTCACAGTGGTGATTGTTTCCATTGCTTTACAGAATCTTCTTGATTTCATGTAATTGTATTTAGCAATTCTTGGGGATATTTCCTGTACTATTGGAGTTCTGTTTTTTTAAAAATTCCTTGCTTAATGCTTGTAATTGGAAGTGTTTTATCTATGTTTTTCTGTAGTGATTCCAAAGTTTAAAGTCTTATATTTTAGACCTTATATTAAGGTTTCTGATCCACTTTAAAATTATTTCGGGCAGCCTGAGACCTATGGATCTATTTTCATTTTTTCACACATGGAGACCCATTATTTCTCACCATTACATGTCTGCTCTTCAGTGAATGTTTTTGACTGCTGTGTTAAAAAATTAGATAGCTGTAACTCGGTTTATTTTGGACCCTCTGTTACATGGGTCTATGTTCATTTTTTTTGTGTCAGTACCATGCTGGTTTTGTTACCATGGCTCTGTAATCTAATTTGCAATCAGGTATGATGATATCAGTTTTTTTTCTCCTGCTTTGGATGGCTTTAGCTATTCCAGATTTCTTATGACTCCGCATAAAAATTTCAGGATTTTTTTTCTACCTCTGTGGATAATGTCATTGGGACTCTGAGAGGATTGCATTTAATCTGTAGACTGCCTTTGGCAATATAATGATTTTCACAATATTAATTCTGCTGATTCATGAGCATGGGGATTCTCCTCGTCTTCTGGTGTCTTCTTCAATTTCTTTCTCTAGGGCCTTAATTTTTTCATTGTAGAGGTGCTTGCTACCATGGAACCCGTGCAACCACAGATGGCACAAAGCAGCACTCTCCATCTCTGCTTCTCCCCACATTCAGCCACCTCCTCTTAGACTGTCTAGAATGGTAGTCTACCTAGGTGGTGGCTCTGGGGTCCCTGGTAGCAAGCATATCATAGGTATCTTTTGAAGCTATGGTGAATGAGATTATTTCTCTTATTTCTTAATCAGCAAGTTTATTATTAGTAAACAGAAAAGCTATTGATTTTTGTAAGTTGATTTGTATTCTGATACTTTGACATAAATGGTTATCATAACTAAGGTATTTAAAACTAAGACAGTTTTAAATCTTTTTTTAAAAGAACAGGATCATGTTTATAAATAGTACACTTTGATTTCTTTTTTCATTTGTACTTCTTAAATTCTTTCTCTCATTTTATTGTTTTAGCTAAAATTTCTATCAGTATAATGAGTAAGAGGGGAGAGTGGGAGACTTGTCTCTTCCCAGTTTTTAAAGTACTTGGGGGAAATGGTAGCTTTATGTTTGTTATATGTAGCCCTGAATAGTTGTGATATGTTCTTGCTTTCTTCAGGACTTGAAGGGATATTGAATTTTGTTTAAGGCCTTTTCTACATTGGTTAAGATGACCACTTAGTTTCTATCCCTACATCTATTTATGTGTTGAATTACACTTACTCACTTGTGTATGTTGAACCAACTTTGTATCCCTGGAATGAAACCAACTTGGTTATGATGTACAATTTCCATGTGTTCTTGAATTTGATTTGCAATAATTTTTTGAGAACTCTTTCATCTACATTCATCAAAGAAATTGGCTGATGGTTTTCATTCTTTGTTGCATCCTTAACCAGTAATGTTGACTTCACAGAATGAGTTTGGTTGTGTCCATTCCCTTTCTAGTTTATGGAAAAGTTTGAGGAGCATTGGTACCAGCTATTCTAAAGATTGGTAGACTTTGGCTATGAATTGATCTGGTTCTGGGCCTTTCTTTGTTAGAAATCATTTTATTACTTTTCATCCTGTGGGTGGTTATGTATATGTTTAAGTTATTTACATCTTCTTGACTTAATTTTGATAGATCAGGTAGATCAGGTGCATCTAGAAATTTACTCTAGATTCATTTAATATTTTTAAATAGAAGTATTCGAAATACTCTCTAATAATTCTCTGAATTTCATTGCAGTAATCTCCCTATTTTCATCTCTGATTTGTTGATTTGGGTGTTCTTTCTCTTTTAGTTATTTGGCTAGGGTTTGAAAATATTTTTTATTTTTTCAGAAAGCCAACTCTTTGATTCTTTAAATCATTTTTGGATTTATTTACTTTATGTATATGTTTTGCCTGGGTATATGTATATGTATGTGTACCATGTGCATGCCTGTTGCCTGGGAAGGTCAGAAGAGGGTGTTGGAGCCCCTGGACCTGGAGTTATGAATGGCTATGAGTCACCATGTGGATTGTTCTTAACCATTGAGCCATCTTTCCAGCCCCCATGCCAACTCTTTAATTCTATTTAGTGCTCTTTTAGTTTCCATTCTATGTGTGTGTGTGCGTTTGTGTAGTGCATGTGTGTAGGTAAATGTGTGTGCGCATGCATATGCATGTACATGCACATGGGTGTCATTCCTTAAGTACTATTCACCCTTTTAAAAGGAGATTCAGTTTTTTATTGACTGATATGTATGTGTGATGTGTGATGTGTGATGTGTGTGTGTGTGTGTGTGTGTGTGTGTGTGTGTGTGTGTGTTCAGGTATCAAGAAAAAGGGATATACTGGAGATGGAGTTCCAGGCAGTAGTGAGCTTACCAACATGGGTACTGGGAATAGAACTCAGGGGATCTGCCTATCTCTGCCTCTTTAGTGATGAGATTACAAACATGTGCCACCACATTTATCTTTTTCAAATTAATTCATTTTATTTTATGTATATGGTGTTTTACCTGCATGCACATATGTGCACCACATCAGTGAACATGGAGGCCAGAAGAGTGTTGGATCCCCTGAAACTGGAGTTACAAACAGTTGTGAGCCACCATGTGGGTGCTGGGAATTGAACTCAGGTCCTCTGGAAGAGCAGCCAGTGCTCTTAACCGCTGAGCCATCTCTCCAGCCTCATCCTATCTTTAGTTTTACCTCAGTTTCTGGTATCAAGTTCAGCCCCCAGCCTAAGCCCTCTGGTATATAACCCAAAGACCAAACAAAAGGATCCGCAGGATGGGAGAAACTAAGGCATAGAAAATCAATTCAATGAAATTATAGCAGAAAATTTCCCAAATCTTGAGAAAGAATTAGACATTCAAACGTAAGAGGCATTTAGAACACCAACTATAGAAGAACCTCTCCATGGATACTATTGGGAAATGTTTAATGATTCCTGTAAATTTGTTGTTGTTGTTGTTGTTGTTGTTGTTGTTGTTGTTGTTGTTGTTGTTGTTTTCTGGCTGGTTGGATTATTGTTAGTTCTTTACTTTCTCTCTTGTTACTATTGAGATTTGTTCATCCACTGATGATTAATGGACATGGTGGATTTCTTCCTGGCTCTCATTTGTTTAGCTATTCCCCTCATGAAATACATCTTTTCTGTGCTTTTGTAATTCTGTCTTTCTTCCTACTGTGTGTACAGTATTCTTTTAAGGTTTTTTGTTTTGTTTTGTTTTTTGCTGTGCTAGTTTGGTGGTCATGAACTGGCTTAGTTTATGCTGGCCTTGAAATGTCCTTATTTCTCTGACAAGTTTAAAAATAGCTTTGATGGATATAGCAATCTTGGGTGACAGCTATTTGCTTTTAGGACTTGAAATCTATTGTTCCATAATGTCCTGGCTTTGAATGCTGCTGGTGAAAGATCTGATGCTATTGTGACATTTTTGACATTTGAAGGTTAGTTGGTAATTTTGCCTTATAACTTTTAATATTGTTTCTTTGCTTTGTATTTTTAACATTTTGACTATAATACAACATGTGTTGGTATTTATGCATCACCATGACCATAACATAAAAACTGACAAAAGTGGCACAAAATGTTAAAAATTATTTAGGGTCATAATTCCATCAGGGGAGATACTCTGTTAAAGGGGGAAACACAGTGGTCATGGCAGTGTCCAGCAACAGTGACCTGATTCAATAGGCTGGCACTGACTGAGATGACTTCTTTATTTACCTGTACACTCTTATTGGGGGCCCTGGGGTGAGCTGGCAAGAAGATGCGTACTTCAAAGTCCCAGAGAACAAAGAGAAGAGCTAACTTTTGAAATATTGCCCCAGGGGGTGAGCACTCTAGGATAACATATGGTTTGGCTATGTAGGATATGTGGCTTAAAGGCATTAGGCTGACTATAACTCAAGTTTATGGACTGGAAAGATAGGAAGAAATGTTTGCTTGCCCTGCTCTGTCATCCCTGCAGTCAAGTCTCCTTTGTCTTGGGTTTGTTTCTCCCTTGGAAATTTATGTGCTTTAATCTTCCTAGCAGGGGTCTGTGAGCTCTAGGAGGGGGCATGGCCTGATTTCTGCATGCTGTGAGATCTGGCCACTAGAGTGAACAATGTCTTAAATAAATGTTCATAAGTTTACATTTCCAGCTTTTTTGTTTACATGAAAAAAGAAATAGAAAAAAGATTTTCTAGGAAAGGCAAATAGAGAAGACCCAAAGGCATAATGGACTGTAGTCAGAAGATTTCCTGTGTCCCGGCCTGCCGGCATTTGGAACAAATCTCTCCCACTTGCATTCCCCAAGTAAACACACAGAGGCTTATATTAATCATAACCGCATGGCCATGGCTCAAACTTTTTTGCTAGCTAGCTCTTGTATCTTAAATTATCTCATAACTATTAATCTATGTATCGCCACACGTTCTGTGGCTTTACCTGCATCCCATTACATGTTGTTCCTTGGGTGGCTTGCTGTGTCTCTCTCAGCCTTCTTCCTGTCTCTCGCTTTGAATTTCCCGCGTGCCTCTAAGTTGCCTTGCCATAGGCCAAACAGTTTTATTTATCAACCAATCAGAGTAACACATATTTGCAGCATACAGAAAGACATTCCTACATCAGTGGACACTGAAGTTGAGACTCTGACTTCCTAGAGCTGCCTGAGGATATAGGATGTAGGTAGGGTTTTCTCTTTTGGAGCAGATAGCCAGGCATTGGTCTCTGGGACAGATGCTAGCATCCAGATTTGTGCATCAGAAGAACATAAAGCATCCATGTTTGTGTAGTTGTACCCTAGGTCAACTGGGTCAGCAGGTGGGCTGGAGAAGGACATACAGATAGAAGGATCAAAGAAGTTGTTTAAGGAACAGTCTGGTATATGTTTGGAGGTCTATTAAGAGTTTTGAATACAATTTGATATGAAGATGGGGTGAGGTAAATAGAGGACTTAATAATAAAAGAGGCACTCTGAAGTGTGGGAGGCCAGCTCCCACATTTTTCCAGGGTACTTTTGAGGAGAGAGGGATAAGAAACATTAGATGGGGGCTGGGGATTTAGCTCAGTGGTAGAGTGCTTGCCTAGCAAGTGCAAGGCCCTGGGTTCGGTCCTCAGCTCTGGGGGAAAAGAAAAAAGAAAAGAAACATTAGATAGAAATATAGTGGGGAGAGGAATAGACAGAAACAAAGGATACCTTCATGAGGGCCTAGCTCAATATCCACTGGCCCCTTCTGTCTCTTCAAAAGGGCTTTTTATAGGAATGCCAAGAGGTGGGGCAAAAGACATTCCCCTAGGACAGCCAAGTGCAGACCTTCCCAATCACCTGGTAACCATGCATGTGGTCAAGTCATCCCTTAATGCAGCCTTGCTGGATAAACCAAGCTCAGATTTCACTAGGAAACTCTTGTGGGGCCCCACACTGAAGCAGTATAATTTTGGTATTTTTAAATAGGTTAGGGGAGATTGTGAGGAAGGCATCAAAGTATAAGGATAAATTTTAATAAAATTGGATTTGTTATAGATGGCTCTAAAGTTAATTAGTTTTATTAGGTAGTTTTAGAGCTCTCATCACAGAATGTTAAGTCACACACAAAGAAAAACTGGCTATTAAACAGGCTAAAACAGCGCAAGATAATTTAGGCTTTGAATTTCTAACATTTTTAACTTTCCACATTTAAAGATGTCCATAGTTGTAGCAACAAAAAAATGTTGCTTGTGAGTTAAAACGATGTGTGTGTGTGTGTGTGTGTGTGTGTGTGTGTGTGTGTGTGTGAGAGAGAGAGAGAGAGAGAGAGAGAGAGAGAGAGAGAGAGAGATTCATTATATAAGTTCTGCTATCCTAGAGAACCCTGCCTAATACAGATGTTAAGCTCACTGGAAATTTCTCTAAGGCTTTTGAGAACTGGTCAGACAGAGTGGTTAATTGCTGTAGAAAAGGCTTTATGGACTAAAACCCTTTTGTTTTAGTTCAAAGTCCAGAAAACAATGCCCAAGGTGACAAAAAAATGATGAGATGGATCTCCCCTTCAGAGGTCACTTGGGACACAGTCTTTTCTTCAAGCTGACAAAAGGGGCAATGTAGAAAGGGCAGCAGTTAAAGTGCCTCAGAAGAGGTCCATCCAAGGGGCCACAACAAAACTTAACAGATGACAAAAATCTAGAGCAAAAGTCAGGCGGTAATAACTGTACAACCTGTAGGAAACATTAAGAAATAAAATGAACATAAGTTTTGTTTAGTAAGGTTAACTAGAGTTGTACAGATGGTTAGACCATGGTAAATTCTGTACAAGGATGAGGTTACTGTAATTATGTGTTTGTTACATCAGACTCCTGCATAAGGAACAAGCATAGGAAGCTTTGTAAAAGTAGTTGTTCCAACTCAGAATCTAACTGGCAATTTAAAACAGAAACAGAATCCTGTTGAGTCACTTTATAGGATTGTCTAGAATAGTTTCCAAAGACACCACTTAGGTAGTTTGAATAAGTCCCCCAAATTGAGTTTGGTGACAGTATCCAGCAGCCTTCTTTAATCATGAAACATGGGCGATTATGGTGTGGTCCTTGGAATTAGCTTTTGTTAAGAGGAAGGCTTAGGTACAAGGTTCCCCTGTTCACAACGTACTCATATGTCAGTTTGGGAAACATTGAGAGCAGAGTAATTGCTAATTGCAAGTCCTCTCTGTTGTTTAGACATTTAGGATGTGGATGTAGACTCTAAGATCCACAACTGGGCAAGAGAATCCATCCCCCTGTCATATGCAACACAAGGAGTAATTCATCTTCCATTTTGAAGGAGGTTGTTGGGTTTTTTTTTCCTTTTGGCTTATACAGCTGGTAAGGCCTACACAGCTGTAGGTAGAAGCAGAAGACTATTGGCAGGTCTTATTTTCCATGCATCATAATCCTGTAATTTATTCTGGTGGGATTGTGTCCTATCCAAGGGAAAGGGTACTACTTGAGCCTAGGGATATCTGGGCAAACAAGGGTATTGTAAATTTAACTCATCTTAGTCAAATATTTATTTTTTTACAAACAGTTTATATATATATATATATATATATATATATATATATATATATATATTGAATATTATTTTACATTAATTTTAAGCTTACTTTAAACTTTTATTAGTTACTTGCTTTAGGCTTAACTTTGATAACATACACAGAAGTCTATATAATTCGAGGTACAAATTAGTTTAAAAACATGATTTTGAGTACATTAAAGAATTTGATTACTTATAAGGTGACTGACCATTAAATTTTATGTCTTAGTTATCTTTAACAGTTTATGCTGGGCATGGTGGCTCATGCCTTTAATCCCCAGCATTCAGGAAGCAGAGGCAGGCAGATATCTATGAGTTGGAGGCCAGCTGGGTCTACAAAGTGAGTTAGTTCCAGGACAGCCAGGGCTGTTACACAGAGAAACTCTGTCTCAAACAAACAAACAAACAAAAAACAGTTTACAGTAAGTTAGTAGCTCTCATAAGATTAGGGCTTTATAATTTTATTTTTGTTAAGATTTTGAGCCTTAAAAATTACAATTTTACTATCAAAATAAACTTTAAGTCATAGATATTGTCCATAGAGAGACTGGGAACCTCATTTTTCTAATTCTTTTATAAGATACCTTTTCAATATATCACAGTTGATTTTTTTTTATTCAGTTTCTCCAAATAGCTAGATCTTAACAAAGTTAGCAAAGACATAGTGATTAGATATACATCTTTAAGTCAGATTTTGTTAGCATGAATAGACCATTTTAACCATAGAAATGTATACATGGCATGCTGTAGCAAATTAAGATGACCTGTACATGGATTTTAAACTTTTAACCTCTTTTGTTGTAGGTTTTTTTGGTGGTGGTGGTGGTGGTGGTGGTTCCCCTCTCCCCCAGCTGAGGACCGAACCCAGGGCCTTGCACTTGCTAGGCAAGCGCTCTACCACTGAGCTAAATCCCCAACTTGTTGTAGGTTTTAAGTTAACTTTTTAAAACTACCTTCATAATACTCCTATAGTTCTTGAGAGAAAGAAAGTTCACATTTTAGTAAGAGCTTCAAATATACCCATGATCTTGAATGGGGGAACATTTTTCATAAATAAGAACCAAGAAGTGTGTGAGGACGGGAGTATTCAGGGAACTAGTCATTTTAGCCATTTTAACTCTTGATTTAAAAATGTAAATACCATGAGACATAACAGCAACAATAAATTTATCATTTGTTGTAAGAAATTTTCAAAAGGGAGTGTATTAGACAATATTTGGGTCCCTTACTCAGTATATATAACAGCTTTTTCATTGTTGCATAGGTGGACCTCTTCCTTTTCAGTTTACATCCTGTACACCTGGAAAACCTTGAGCTCTCATGTAATTAGGGTCTAATTGCACACAGCCAGCTGGGAGATGTGACTGGATACTCCGGGGAAAGTCCGATGACCTTGTCTAATCCTCATTTGAAGGAACATTAACATTTAACGAGTCTAGCTGTAATTATTTTAAGCAGGCACAACTGGAGTTCTGAAGATAGCAACTGTACATCTTAGAAGACATTGTATAACACCACCTTAATAAAAGAAGGTTGAATCCAAGTTACACACATAGAGTAACATGATGAATTAATATTACATATGTATAGTTGTTAAACCATTAGGTCTTGTAAGTTTTCAGATAAGCCTTATTTTAAAAAAGACAGCTTTTATAACTTATTCATCATGTAGAGTTTTTTAAAATCATAATTATCATTAAATTTATGTTTACACCATCTAACAGAATTTAGTTGAAGAATCCTGTTTAAAACTATGATACTAGTGTTATTATTGAGGTATTTTAGACAGAGGGTCCTTTTTATCTTTTCCATGTATGAGCATATTGTTAGCTGGCTTTATTATAGACACCTTTATGCCATAAACAATAACAGCCTGTATTAGAACTAGTTTGCCTTTTAGCTGTTTTCAAGCACATAATGTCTTTTTCCTGGGTTGTCCTGTTGTTCTCTTTCTCTCTGTCACAGAGTCAGGAGGCCAGCCTGACCCAAGATAGAAGCTGTGGAGGAAACTCAGAGAAATATATTTTGGGCTGAAACAAGCAGGCCAAATCCTATCTCCAGAGCCAGCTTTTTCAGTGAAACAAAACAGCCTGTGACTATTTTTCAATATTATGCATATCCCAAAGACGTTTGAATTTCTCTAAGACTGAGCCCAATGATCTGCACCTCCATAACCAGTTTGTGTGTATCTGCAGATGGGAGCAGATAGCCTGAAGAGACTAACAAGTAACTAAAAAGTAGAAATAAAAGCAAGAGTATCCGAGCTTGGTGGGGCAGAAACAAAGACAGACCAAAGACATAAGGCAAAGAAGTCCCAAGAGCAAAAAGATCACCCTATCTCAGTTAGGAAAAGCAGGCTTAGAGATCCAGTAGAAATAGCAGGCATTAGGGCCCAGTGTAGATTTTATCTCCGCTTTCCTTCCAAGCTGTATTTAGTTTAGGCTCTGGGTGTGGTTGTAAGTGGGAGCTAAGTGGTAGGAATGAGAAGGGTTAAAATGAGCTGGGGAGAAGGTCACATGGGGGAGAGCCTCAGACCCTTTGCCATGTAGTTTGAGAAGGTTGTCTAGATATGTCAGAATGTCAAAATTGAAAGTTTTGAATTGGGACCAGAAATGGCCATCATTGAAAGAGTACTGTGGCCAGATTTGAGTAGATAACTAAATGAGTTTGGTGGTCTGGAACTCACTAAGCTGAAGCTTTTAGAGCCCATTTAAAATTTTTGGTTTGAATTTTAAATGACAGGCAGAACTGGCAGAAAGTCTTATCCTACTGTCTAAGGCATCCCCAGGCTTAAGGGAAAGATGAAAATTAAAGCTGAGAGTTGGAGTGGAGGTCCCCACACTCATAAGACTACAGGAGTTCTCAAAGTTAGTTAACTGTGAGAGGTTCCTGGAACCTTCAAGACTTTGTGATCCAAGAAGGAATGGGAAGTTCACAGAGCTTCTAGTGTCTGGTTGGCACATCTCTGAGTCAGATCCAGATGGATGTAGTGGATAGCCATCCCAGCATTGGCCTGGAAGTTTCAACCCCCATTGAGGCTTCAGTAATAGTCACGCCCACAAGGCAGGGCGGAGGAGGAAGCGGAAGACCAAGGATCTGGAAGGGGTCACGCTCTTGGTTCCCGGACTCTGGATGCTGGAGGTAGACCGAGCAGAGTTCTCCAGAGAATATGGCCGGACTGCACAATACCCTTGCCAGACCCTGTAACCTACCCCTTCATTTGTAAGTTAGCCCACAAAATAAACCTCCCTTTTAACTACGTGGAGTGGCCTTAATAATTTCACCAATAGATGGATGGTTACCTTGTCCTATAGAATTTGTGTGTGTGGATAGCAGTGACCAAATGGTGAAAGGCCTCTTAGCCTGAAGTTCAGAGAATGTTGGAGGAAGAGGTCAAAGGAAGGGTCAGGGGAAGATGAATGGGGAGGATTCAGAGAAGAGACGAGGATTGGTGTCAATCTGGGTTTACACAGAGCACCAACAAGTCATAAGAATTGAGATTTCATCCACAGAACTTTTACTATTCATGAAGGCGAGTTAGGTGGTTGTTTAGCCTATATATTGAATGTCTTGATCAGTGTTCTATTGCGGTGAAGAGATACTATGACTAAGGCAACTCTTATAAAAGAAAACATTTAATTGAGGGCCTGCTTACAGTTTCAGATGATTAGTCCAACATCATCATGGTGGGAAGCATGGTAGCACACAGGCAGAATGGTGCTGAAGAAGTAGCTGAGAGACACACCCTGATCTACTGGCCAGGAGAGAGATTCTGGTCTTGGAATGGGCTTTTGAAACCTCAAAGCACACCTCTGGTGACACACTTCCTCCAACAAGGCCATACTTCCTAATCCTCCTAATCCACTAATTCAAATAGTGCCACTCCCTAATGATCAAGCATTCAAATCTATGAGCCTATAAGGTCCATTCCTATTCAAACCATCACAGTGAGATTATAGGGTGTCTGTGCTCCTGAAGGAATTACCTGTAGGAAGGAGGAAGGAGGGATTTCTGCCCAGAGGACTTGAAAAGGATCCCGGGTTTTGGCATCAGATGTAAGAAAAATGAGGCAAAGAAGCAGACAGACTTGATCTCAACATGCTCAAACTGCTTTATTGGAACAGAAAGAGGTACTAAGCTTTCTGTGGGATTAAGGTTGAGCACATTTAGAGGGCCTGAGGGACATGTATATATATATATAGCTAGCAGGAAGTTACATCTATTCTTTTGTGGTTTAGTTAGAAGTAGGGTAGCTTGTTTGTGATAGCCATATTGTTTCTACAGGTTGATCCAAACAGTCAGACTGGGGCCAAGCAATTCTTTATGGCTAGAAGACATTGCCCAGTACAGCCTGACTCAGTTCCTTATGACCTGAGGTTATTATCCAACAGAGTAAAGTCAAAATATTCCTAAGATATGAAGAACTAAAACAGAAGAAAAGAAAAAAATTCTTCCCCCACTATAAAAAAAGTTCATGTTCTAGTTTCATTCTGTTGCTGTGATGAAACACTCTGACCAAAAGCAACTTGAAGATGGGAAGGCTTTATTTCAGCTTACAATTTCAAGTCACAATCCATCATTGAGGGAAATCAGGGCAGGAAATGAAGCAGAAACTGTGGAGTAACATTGCTTATTGACTTGTTTTCTCACTTGCTCAGCTAGCTTTCTACTATGCCTAGGCCCACCTGCCTAGAGATGGTGCCACCCACAATGGGCTGGGCCCTCACACATCAATCATCAACCAAGACTGTTTCTTGCTGATGTGGCCACAATCTAATCTTGGCAATTCCTCAATCAAAATTGAAGCTAGCTAGGATATTGCATAACCAAAAGGAAAGAGCACATAAACTACATGAAGGGAAATAAATAAAAACCTGAAAAAACTTATAAAAATGCAGTAAAGAGGCTCACTAAGCATCTAAGGAGAAAAGGGGAATCACAAGGGAACAAAAAGAAAAGATGAGATGTTGAAGCTTCTTTCTGTATCTTTGACTAATGGATACTGCCAGTTACCATGGGGGTTGGGGATGGTCAGTTAAACTTGTGTGCTCTTGTCTTTCCTGTGGCTTATGGTGTTGTGGAGTGTGCATTGCATGAGTGTTTGATATCCATCATCTTCCTCTTTGGTTGTTTCTCTCCCTTACATAGTAGGGTGAGCTGATCTGTTAACCACATTTAACTTTTCATTCTGCAGACTGGGAAGATCCTCTCAGCCCCAGACAATACTCCCTGGAGTGGCTAGTGTTTTAGCTGGAGGATGTCTCCCAAGGCTCAGGCAGAGGACCTGTCCTTATACTTGCCAGATCTCTTGAGCATTAAGTCACTCTGCTGATACAAGGAATGCAGCTTTGGGTCTCATGTACATCCCTTGAACTTCAGAGATTTCTGGCCCAACAGCAATGAAATCTGGGTGGCTCCAGGTTTTGATCCATTCTGTGGCCTCAGGCTCAGAGCTTTCAAACTCCAGAACTATTTGCAGTTGATGAGATCTGCTCCCCAGCCACCAAGGGTAGATTGTCTCTTCTCATGCTCTTCCCAGTTTGAGCCTGCTACCTGCACCCTTTAAAGGGTTTGTAAGTGTTCAGCCTTCCTGCTGTTCACAACTGCCTCTCTGAGATTTACTTCATCCAGGGACTGTGTTCCCTCATCTCTGCACCCACTCCCACATGGAGGTAGCTCAGTTTTGAACAATAGGTTCTCCATCAAGATGGCTCCTGGCCACTGCCATCCAGGTCATATAGAATGACAAAATGGGATTTCTTTCCACCACTTATCCATCTGCTACATGACCTACTCTTAACAAAAACTGTTAGTATATGCGAGGCTTGTGAGGATTGTAGGCTTGTCCTGAGGGTGGGACTGCCTAGATTCTGTCTTTGGTAAGTGGCTGCTGTTTCCCCTCTCTCTACCAGCTTATTACCCTGGATCATACCATATTTTTTCTGCTCTTTTCTGGTTTCCTTTTTCTTCCTTTGTGGATTTCCAAAGCTCCTCCTCTATTTCTCTCTGATAAAAAGTATATTTATTCTTAGAGAACATATGGGTCATCCTTCCTTGTTTTCTGTAATAAAGAGGCAGTTATTTGAATACACTATTAGACAATCTATAACATTCATGTACCTTGCTAATTCCATCAGGAATTCAAAATAAACTCTTACAGAATTCTATGTTCTTACATATTTCTTAATATGTTTTAAACACTCATAGGAAAAGATGATTTTGCTTTCTGATTTTGTGGAGCTTCTATTTTGGAGATAATGGATGTATTAACACAAATCTGTTCAATTACATATAGTACCTGCTGTGGTAGAAGCATGGGCTGTGGGAGTTTGGAATGATGAGACAGGAGAAAATGATTTCTAAACTCAATGGTTAAGGATCAGAAAGAGTTGGTTATGGAAATGGGAATAAACAGGTATGTAAATGATATGGGGAAGAAGTGCTTTATAAAATCTCTAACTGTACCTTCATGAGGAATGAATAATATTTAATTTTCTATAGGCCCTTGTTGGAATGAGTGTTTAAGTTTATTGCATAGGTATAATTTTAGAGGACATTAAATAAAGCTATATAAATCTCAAAAAGGTGTATTTATTCTTATTCTAGTTCTCTCCTTTACCAGCTCACACAGAGGCAGTCTCCAGTCTGCTATCTTATCTCAAATTTTCTCTATTTGTCATTGACCATGGTATTTTCCTAAAATGCTCTGGAAAAGGCCATCCATGAATTCCATAATGACATAGGTGCTGTGAAGAGACATTATCACCACAGCAACTCTTATAAAGGAAAACATTTAATTGGGGCTGACTTATAGTTTCAGAGGTTTAGTCCATTATCATCATGGCAGAACATGGCAGCATGTAGGCAGACATGGTGCTGGAGAAGGAGCTGAGAGTTCTATATCTGGATCTGCAGGTAGCAGTAAAAGAAGTGAGCCACTCTAGGCCTGGCTTGAGCATTTGAGATCTCAAAGACACACTTCCTCCAATAAAGTCATGACTACATCAAGAAGGACACACCTTCTAATAGTGCCACTTCCTATGGCCAAGCATTCAAACACATGAGTCTATGGGGGTCATTCCTATTCAAACCACCACAATATCCCAATCATAGTCCATCATTGAGGGATACCAAGATAGGAATTCAAGCAAGGAAGGAGCCTGGAGGCAGGAACTGAAGCAGAGACCATGGAAGAATGCTACTTAATGCCTTGCTCTTTTTAAGGTTACTTTCCTTCCCCCCCCCCTTTTTTTTTGGTTTTTTGAGACAGGGTTTCTCTGTGTAGCTTTGCGCCTTTCCTGGAACTCACTCTGTAGACCAGGCTGGCCTCGAACTCACAAAGATCTGGCTCTGCCTCCCAAGTGCTGGAATTAAAGGCATGTGCCACCACCGCCCAGCTAAGGTTGCTTTCTTATATCACCATGACCACCTGCTCAGAGGTGGCACCACCCACAGTGGGCTGGGTTCTCCCAAATCAATCATAATCAAGAAAATGCCTCACAGACAGGTCCATAAACAGTGATTCTCAACATGTGGGTCACAACCCCTTTGGAGTCAAATGACCCTTTCATGGGGGTTGCACATCAGATATCCTGCATGTCAGATAGTTACATTATGATTCATAAGAGTAGCAAGATTGCAGTTTTGAAATAGCAACAAAAGTAATTTTATGGTTGGGGTCACCACAACATGAGAAACTGTATTAAAGGGTTACAGTATTAGGAAGGTTGAGAACCACTGCCATAGGACAGTATGATAGAAGCAAATCATCAACTGACATTCCTTCTTCCCAGATAAATCTACATTTGTGTCAAGCTGACAAAAACTAATCAACACAGCTTCCATAGCCTTATTTTTTGTTGTCAGTTTTTTCTTTTTAATGATAATGTGCTTTCTCTTTGGAGAGCTATGTTTGAGATATTTATTCTACAGTCACATTTAAAGCAATCTCCAGGACTTGGTGTGTTCATTCTCCATTGTCCCTTTTCCTACTTGCTAGCCCAGCAGGCAGAAAGGACTTTATAGGTGGGAAGGTATCTGAATACTGTTGTCATAGAAACCACTCTGGTTCTCAACCCCAGCAGGTCACTAGCTCAGTTAGAAGGCTGTAGCCCTCCCCACTCTGATTTCTTCCTGGAAAGAGAGGTTGAAGTTGAGGGCTGAGGTTAGTTTCCAGGGAGATCAAAGCCAGGTATTTGAGATTCATGAAGAGAAAATTACATACATGAAATTTGGTGCACAGGATTGATAACAGGAACCTACCTATAGATATTGAAATTGCAAGCTGATAATTCCATTCACGTAGAGTATCTGTTCTTGATGCTCGTGCATATGCAAACAAGTGTACACACACACACACACACACACACACACACGCACGCACACTGTGGAAACTCACCAGCATGCTTCCTACTCACATGAGCACAGTGACTCTGTCTGTCTAGAGCATGACATGTGAATAGAGGCAATGAAGCAGAATAAGTAGGCAGGATTCATAACAAGGAAGAGAGAGTGAGATATTCCTTACTTTTGGGAGATGATGGCAAAAATAATTGTATATCCTTTCCTCCATGACTTTCACATGTGCATTACATTTTAAAACAGCTTTAGTGAGGCATAATTGACACACCATGCAACTATGTGTATAGTACTTTTAGTAAATGTACACAGTTGTGTAACTATCAACACAATCCCATTTTATAACACTTCTACCACTCAAAAATAATATGGAAAACAATCTCTATGATTACCTCCAGGTTCAGGCAATCCATAATCTATGTCTTGTCTTTGTATAATGCCCTTTGTGAGCATTTTCTTTGAACTGACTCACATAGTAAGTGGTCTTTTGACACTTAGTAAGAAGGCTTTGGGCCAGTGAAATGGCTCAGTAGCTAAGGTCCTTGTTGTTAAGCCTGATGACCTGAATTTGGTCCCCAAAATCCATAGAGTAGAAGGAGAGAACCAACTCTTGCAAATTATCCTCTAATATCAATACAAATGCTTTGGAATATATAACATCCCCAACACAAAAATGAATAAACAATTGCAAACTTAAGTTTATGATGTTTGTACATGTTATAGTATCAGCATCAACAGTTTCTAAGTCCATCATTCAATAATATTATAATTATAATAATATTTTTCCTCACTGATATGCCACCTTTCTTTTATCTCTTTACCAATTTGTTTTATTTCTACTTTGGGCCCATCATGAATAATGCTTCTATGGCCATCAGAATACATGTTGTCTTTGTCTGTTCATTGTTTATGATAACATGGAATCACAAACACAAGCTGGATAAGGTATAAAGATTTATTTTGGGGCGGTGGTGGCACACATCTTTAATCCCAGCACTCGGGAGGCAGAGGCAGGTGGATCTCTGTGAGTTCAAGGCCAGCCTGGACTACAGAGGGAGTTCCAGGAAAGGCGCAAAACTACACAGAGAAACCCTGTCTTGAAAAACCAAAAAAAAAAAAAGAAAGAAAGAAAGAAAGAAAGAAAGAAAGAAAGAAAGAAAGAAAGAAAAAGAATATTTATTTGGGGTTATGATCCTCATCTAAGACGAAGGGGCTTCTTGCTAGCAGTGTGCTCAAATGGACCAGGAGGAAGCCATCACATGGCAAGGAGACATGGAGCATGGGAGTGTCCTTGCTTAACTGGCTTTCATAAAAAATTGGTGTGAAAGTACATCCTACAGGAATTACAATATGGCCACTGCTGTCTTGAAATTAGAAGAGCTATAAGATTACCCACAGGAGATTCTCACAAGATTAAGCCTATAAAAATTCGCTTGTGAAAGTGGGGGAAGACCAATTGGGTCATGAGCCCTCTCTCCAAGAATATATAAGAGAGTTAACTTGATGGTAGTAGGTGGGGAGAATTCCTCAGAGTATGGCATAGCTGCCTGAAATTTGCCCATGTTCTAGTGAGTAACAACCCAATTAAACCCATTAGTTCAACAAGCTGCATGTGGCTGGGGTCATTCTATTGGACTGCATTGGTGCCCTATACACAGTGAATAGATATACTTGCTCATGCCACCCCAGAAAAAAAAATACAACATAGACCTACACCCCAGATAACACTTTAGCCCACTTATCCATCCATCTGCATTTGTTTTTGTCCCATCTTTCCTTCTTTTCTCTCACTCTCTTCCTCTCTTATTCCTCCTTCCTTTTCAGTACTGGGAATTGAACTGAAAGCCTTGCACATGCTAAACAACTTATTTATCACTGAGTTATATCCCCAGCTCCCATTCCTTCAATAATTGCATGAAATCCTAACTCAATCAAGAGGGAAGAACACAATTAATTCTTAAGTACCACTCCTAGCCCCATTTCTTAATCTCTCATATGCAGATTAAAATTCAACATGCATTTTGGAGGAGATGATCCATAACACATCTAAGTGTAAAGGTATCTGTCTTGGCCTCAGTCTTATGGAAAAAGCACCTCTTCTTTCACCACAATGCACACTATGTGCTTTACAAGTTGGAGGCCTTCTCTGTTACTCTGAAGTTGTTGACTATATCTCATTTTGTCTTTTGACACAGGGCCTCGTTAGGCAGATTAGCCTGGCCTGTAACTCAGAGATCCACCCATCTCTGCTTGCCAAGTGCTTGGATTAGAGGCATGTGCCACTAATCTTGGCCTGTTGACCATGTTTTGGGTTTTGAGAATTTCATACTCGAGTATTGTATTTAATCCTCCCTCCCCCAATTCCAGAGGGAAAATCATTCTTATTCAGGGACAAGTCTCCTGTTGACTGTTTTTTAATCACAATTGTGTCTTGGATATTGTGAAATGCCAAAATGATCAAACAATCTTTGTTCTTGATTACACTAACATGCTACATTACATTAACTGAAATTTGAATGTTGTACATATCTGGGAGGAATCTTACTTGGAAGTGTTGCCTAATCTGTCAGGCATGCTAGTATGCAAGTGAAATCCCAGCACTTGGAGGCAGGAGGACTGTGAGTTTGAGCCAGGACAAGGCTCCACAGTGATTCCCAGACCAGACTTGCAAAGTGAAAATATGTTTCAAAACAAACATGTACACACAAAAAATAATGTCATGTGTTTTCCATGTTTTTGCTGGATTTGAATTCTTAATATTTTCTTGAGGAATTTTTCATATGTTGGACTGTGGGGGTCCTTGTGATGGCTCAGCCTGGTTTTAGAGGTAGAATATTATTCTCATAGAGAATGTGCTGGAAAATATTCCCCCATCTTGAACATTCTGCAAGGTTTATGAAGGATCAGTGTTATTTCTTCTTTCTCTACTGTCATTTCCATCTTTTTTATTATTAACATAATTTTTATTGATTCTTTGGGAATTACACATCATGTACATCAATTCCACTCATCTTCAAGTCCCTCCATATCTGTCCCTCATCCTTGTAGAGGCTCTCTCCCAAAGGAAAACTAAAAAAGAAATAAGAAAAATTTTAAAAAAATAAAATAATAAAAGATGCAAATTAGAATAACAATATCAATTTTAAAAACTAACAAGAAAACAAAAACAAAACATTACTCTTCTATCTTTCCCACCTCTCCATTGCCTCTTCATTCATCTTACTGGCACTGGGAGCTATTGTGTATCATGCAGTAGATCCTTTTGTTCAAATAGCTTTACTTGCCAATGTTCATTGTGTAATGAGTTGTTGGTCAGGTTCAAGGCCTCTGGCTTTGGTACACCATCAATACTGGACCCCCACTGACATTCCTCTCTGATATCCAGTCATGGAGATCCTGCAGCTATGGTTCCACAGGAGCTGTCCCTTCACCCACTCCAGCAGGTCATAGATGGGGTAGATTTGGAGTGGGCCAGCTCAAAGCCCTAGATGTGTGCATGGATGACAGCTGAGTTGGTCAGTCTGGGTCACTAGGACCACTCCCCTCAGGTGAGGGGTGAAGCCAGCACTTCCAGACCCATGGTGAGGGGCAGGACCACCTTTTCTAAGTGTGTATGTGGGGGACAACTCCCCTATTGGGGCTGGTGCCAGCTTTCCTGTACTGAAGTTATTGGGGTCTGTTATCCCAGGGCCACTGAGGGGTCAGCTCTCCTGTTGGGAGGGCAGGCTTTCCCCAGCCAGTGAGGGGCAGGGCCAGCTCAGTGAGGCCCTTGTACTTCAACACAGGTTCGCACAGGACCCTGTGGTAACACAGGCAATGGATATCAGCTGCAGTGAGACCATGGACTCCTAAATGGCATTAGTAGCAGCTTGGGCTCGGATGTCACCTAGGTGGTAACGTAGGCTTCTTAGATCAGCATGGGCCCAGCAGCAGTGTGGTCCCTGAATTCCAACATGGCCCCAGGTGGCAGTACAGACCCTGGCATCAGCATGGCCTTCAATAGTACCAGGAGCCATGGATCTCAACACAGACCCTAGTTGCAGTAGGGCCACAGAGCCAGACATGTCCATTGGCTGCAGCTCTGTCCCCAGGTGGCAACACAGTCCATCCCGATCTGTATGGCCCCAGCTGCAGCATAACCCTTGGGCACCAACATGGCCTTAGGTGTTGGCCAATACCCCAGACATCTGCACAGCCTTCAGTGGTAACAGGAGCCACGGACTTTGACACAGACCCTGGCTGCAGCAGGGCCACAGACTCAGACATGACCCCCGGCAGCAGCTTGAGCCCCGTTAACACCCTAGCCATGGATGGCAGTGCAGACCACTCAGATTGGCACAGACCCAGCCTCAGCACGTCCCTCAGACCCGTGGCACCCACATGACCCTTAATGGCAACAGGAGCCATGGATATCAACACCAACCCAGACATGGCCCTTGGCAGTAGCCTATCATTTCCATCTTAACCAATTTTTTTTATTTCTTAATTTATACATATCTTTTTAAGCCGGCAAACAAAGTGATGGGGTTCACTGTGGCTTTTTCCACACATTTACGTCATTATACCTTGTTCTTATTAATCCCCCTCTGCTACTATCCCTCATCTCCTCTACTTCCCCATCCTATCCCTAAATAGACACCACCTTCTGATTTCATGGCACATGCAGTCCATTACTTCATCCTCCCTCCATCTGCCCTCCCTGAAAGTTTCTCCGTCCTCTTGCATGGTCCCCCAACCATAATCATAACACCTCACATACATAGATGTCTATGTATTTAAAAACAGAATCCACTTAGGAAAGAAAACTTGGCATTGTCCAAGTCTGACTTATTTTGTTTAACATTAGGATATCCAGTTGCATCTATTTCCTTTAAATATCATGATTCCATTTGTGTGTGTGTGTCCAAATAAAATTCCCCTGTGCATTATGTACCACATTTCTTTATCTGTTCATCTGCTGATGGACATCTAGGTTGCTTCCTTGTCTTGGCAATGGTTAATAGAGCATCAATGAACGCAGATGTGCACATATCTCTGTGATATGCCAGTTTTAAGCCTTTCAGGTATATATATCAAAGAGTCTCAGAGCTGGGTCACGTGGTCTACCTCCAGTTTTCTTGAAGAACCTCCACAATGGCCTCCATAATGCCTTCACCTGCTTACATTTCCAGGAGCAGCATGTAAGGACTCCTGTTTCCCTATAGCCTTGCTGTCATTTGTTTTCTCGATGACTAGGCTGAGGTAGACTCTCATAGAAGTTTTAATTTGTATTTCCAGGAGGCCGATGATGATGAGCATTTATCAATGGTGTATTGCCCATTTCTATTTCTTACTTTGAGAACAGTTTGTCCTAGTCATTGGCCCAATCACTGAATGGCTGGTTTGAGGAAATTGGGAGTATAATTCCTGCATTTCATCATATATTCAATACATTAATCTCACATCTGACGTATAATTGACAAAGGATCAGTCTCCTCTCCTATTATGCGGATTGTCTCTTCACTGTGGTGAGCATTCCCATCACTGTGCAGAAGCTATTCATATTTATGTACTAGCAATTGTCAATCCGTGGATATTTCTTGTGCTACTGAGTATCCTTCAGAAAGCACATCTTTATATCTGTATCTTGAAGTGTTTATAGTTCATTCTCTAGTAGTTTTGAGTTTCCTGACGTATATGAGAATCTTTGATTTTGAATTTATGCACAGGGTGAGAGACATAGATTGAGTTTCATTATTTGATAGGTGGATACACAGTTTTCTCAGCACTCTACATTTTTTGGTGAAAATTGGATGATGTATCTATGTGGATTTGGTTCTGGGTCTCCTGTCCTATTCCATCAGTCTACATGTGTGGTTTTTGCATTGGTATCATGCACTTTGGCCACCATAGCTCTGTAATACAGTCTGAGATCAGTTATTATGATCAGATATCAGCATTTCTCTATCTACTCAGGATTGCTTTTGCTAATCCCAGTCTGTTGTGTTTGGATAAGTAGTTTAGGAATGCCTAAATGTACTACAGACATTATTACAATAATGATTCAGCTGATTCATGAACATGGAAGGGCTTTCCACCATCTAGTGTCCCTTTCTCTGTCTTTCCTTGGTGTCTTAAAGTTTCCATTGAAGAAATATTTCACTTCCTTTATTACATATATTTCTAGTCATTTCGTTTTTCTTGAGGCTATTATAAATGGAATCCTATTGCTGATTTCTTTCTTGGCGGGTTTACTAGAGTATATAGAAAGGCTTCTGGGTCTTTCATGTTGATGTCATATTTTGCTACTTTGATAAAAAGTATTAGCTACACCTAAAAATCTCCTGTTAGATTATTTAGGATCATGCCATATGAAATTGGGATAATTTGATTTCTTCCTTTCCTACTTGAAGCTCTTTTATTTCTTTTGCCTTATTGATCTAGTTAAGACTGTGAGCACATTATTGTAAGAGCAGTGAGGGTGGAGAGTGGTCATCACGACCTCCTCCTTCCTGATGTTAGAGGAAATGCTTTCAGCTTTCTCCCACGGATTACAATGTTGGTCTCATTTTGTTTCCTGATGCTGTGCTCTAACAAAAACAAGGGAGAAAGGAGTTATCCGGCTTACAGTTCCAGGTTACAGTCGATCATTGCACCAAGGTCAAGGTGGCAGTTCCTTGAAGCTGCTAGTCACATGACAACCACAGTCCAGAGCAGAGAGCAATGAATGAAAGCACACATGCATGCTAGTGCTCAGCTCTCTTCCTCCTATTAGACAATTCTAAATTCCCTGCCTAGAGAGTGGTGCCACCCACTGAAGGAAGGAAGCGTGTATTTCTGGCTACAGTTTAAGGGAAGGAAAGTCATGTCAGCAGGAGTGGAACACAGCTGCTCACATGGTATGAGGACACAGAGAGGGATGAATGTTTGCACTTAGCTTGCTTTCTCATTTAAACGCAGTCCAAGACCCCAGCCCATGGACTGGTGCGAATCATATTTAGTTAGAGGTGGATCTTACCACATCAACAAACATAATCTAGAAAATTCTTTCTCTCGATGAGAAGTCACTGGGGTGGTTCCAGACACTGTCAGGTTCAATATCAATATTGATATTGACCATCACAGATCTTCTTACTGAGAAACCCACCTGTATTAGCTTTGTTTCTGTTGCTGTGATACAACATTATGGCCAAAGGTGACTTATGAAAGAAAAGGTTTATATGGCTTATGGCTCCAAAGGGTCAAGAGTCTGTGAAGGCAGACTGGAGGCATGGCATCAAGTAACAGGCACGGAGGCAGGAACCGAAAGCCAGAGCATGCATCTTGAACCGCAAGCACAGAGCAGAGAGTGTAACTAGAAATGGTGAGGGGTTTGAGCTCAAAGCCTCCTCCAGTGACGTAATTACTCCAGCAAGGCTACAGCACCTAACATTCCCTAAACAGTGCCGCCAACTGGGAAACCAGTCTTCAGATGCCTGAAGTGGTGGGACCATCTCTCATTCAGACCACCACAGCACTGTTCAAGGCCCAACTCCCTGGGAGCACTCAACAAGGAGAAAACAAACTTCAACACTGACATCAAACCATAGTAGGCACAGACGCAGACTTAAAAGCAATTACAGCTCACACAGCCATGACCAGACAATGGAAAAGGAATGTGATCAGAAGTTTAAAAAGTATCGAGACTAAATATGGAAATGATGGATGACATAAAAGGACTAGGCAGGAAAGAAGAAAATGGGGGGGGGGGGGGTGCGTACCAAGGTTAAGAAAAAGAAAAGAATGAATAGAGGGGGAGAAGATGTTACAAGGAGACGAGAAAAAAGCAAGAGTTTCACAAATACTTTTTCAAAGGCAGCAAAAACAAAAACAAAACATTTCCCAAGGGAAAACATTCAGATAAAGGCCTGAAGGTGAAAATCACCATCAGGTGTGGAGGCACTGAAGAGGAATTTGAGATTCAAACAAACCAGAGGATTCAAGGCCATGCTGCTCATAGGTGTCTTCACTGGCATTCTGTGAAGCTTTCATTTGGATAGCTCAGGGTTCAAAGCAGGGACAGAGAAACAGTGGAAACCACACCGAGTATTTCTCATCACTATCAGCAGGTTGTTCAGGAGACAGAAGGCTGTTTGCATAATGTCCTTGAAAGCACTAAGCTGCATTGCTAAGGAGAGCACAGGAAACATCTTGTCAGAAGCAGTCCTGGGGCAGGTGGAGGTCCTTCCAGGGGGCAAGCAAAGATCTCTGGAGACAGAGTGCCAAGAGCAGGGAGTGTGGCAAAGTGTGTTACCTGCATGCCACCCCCACCCTTTCCTGTGAACTCATTAAGAGCAATAGAAAGTACCTATCATTGAGTAAGACCATACATGGAATTCACGAGGAACTGAAAATTGCATCGTAGAAAAGCAATATCAAATTTAGACTCGCTGCCAGTGGTCCCAGAAAGGGAAGAAGCCAAGAGAACCAATCAGGCCAGCCCCACCCAGAGGAGGCTGCGATTTTATTGGTCTCCTGAAGCACTTGATCCAACTGTTGTTGGACCAGGGAAGAGTTACCAGTACTACTGAAGCACTACATACCAGGGCACTGTTCATAGCCCATATGATGTTTTAGCAGCAAATAATCAACCGCAGCAATTTCCTTCCTGTCTGTATTTCATTCTCCTAAGATAGTGTCTGGGGGCAATGGCAGTGTTGCTGACGACACAAGCTCGTAGAGAGACTTCCTATTGAAGGTGCACTATCTGTCCTAAAGGTCGGAAGGCACCCACGACAGCAGTTGGAATTAGACTTAACAACTACAGTTGGTCATCACAAGTAGATGTAGGGTCACTGTGTGTTAGCTACAGAGGGAAAGAATGGAGTGGAGGAATTCTGCCTATAGCGCACTATTCCTAGAAGAAGGCTGGCAATGTCTGAATGATTGCATAAAAGGCCCATCCAGAAGACAAAGCACTGCCCAGAAGGGCAAAGATGCATTTCTTTCCACAGTGCAGGGAAGGGGTGCATAGTCAGTATTAGTACCTTCAAAATATAAGCATTGAGCCTGCACAAAAGGCAATGCATTGACAAGTCTGGATTGTATGTCATGATTGGATCGCTCTGTGAAGTGAAGTCCTCTCCTGTGACATTAACATAGTCATCATACCTTACTGACAATCCAAACCAGATTGTTTTCAGAGTAGACGATGAACAGGTTGTCCCTCCTGAACACAAAATGGGGTCTGGTTCATGGTATCTAAGCAAACTTGCCCTAAAGTTTTGTTGGTTAGGAGACAAGTGGGTCCAAATAAGAAGTCTACTTTTGAAGGAAGTTGCAGAAGCACAAAAAGTATCCAGATTGCCCTTTGTTTGCACAAGTACAATTCCTTCTATCAGATGGAATTAAAGTCAGGGGCATTAAAAAATATCAAAATTAACATTATTCCTTTATTCTGAACAGTGATATTTTTTCCAAGGACCTCTCCTGTCATTTTATCTAATGTCTCTAACCCATCCTTGTACCACCTAATTGGACAAGAACAGTTTTATTACATAAGCAAGTACAATCTCACAACAGTGGAGAACACAATAGCTGGACATACAATGGAAGCAGATGGTTGATTACTCCCTTGTATAGTGCTTACATGACCGATAACTAACATCATGAGGAGTATGGTTGTAGGGGCGACATCTTGTCTTGTTCCTTGAATCAGGCATTCAGCTTCTAGTGTAAATTGTTTTAATTGTCCCCCAGGAGGTGGTGATGCTTGCAATGTGTGAGGCTTACGTACGTTCCTGGTTTTTTGTTGTTGTTTTTTTTAATATTTTTTCTTTTTTTTTTCTCCCTCCCCCACCACCACCACAGGAAAGGTTAAAAAAAACAATGCTGGGGAGGGGGGGTTGGGGAACGGAATGAATAAGAAGGGGAAGGAAGACGGATCCACGTGGTTTAATCAGAGACAGAGATCCCATTGTTCAAAATTCATTAAAAAAAAAATAAAAGCAGACATGGGGAGTGTAGAGCAGGGGGTAGGGGGGTGGTGGCGTGCAGCGGGCCCAACATGCTGGCAGGTGCTTGGGCCCCGGCTGGGGTGAGGGGCCCCCCCACCCCCCGCGTAGCACGCGGCATGGGGAGGGGCCTATATTCCTCTTTAGGGATGGTGATGTGTATCCATTTGAATGACATAATCAAAATTGTGTTGCTTCATGATGATGTTTTAATCTCTTTGCCGGCAGCCAAATGTCCCTTTTGTCTTCTGTGAAAACACAAGCACATTCTTGACCCCTCACCTTGGCAAGGGCAGGCTTCCTTCCAAGCACCATCAACTTGCCCTTCCTATCAAATTGTCTGGGAGCAGCAGGTGGCATTGGCTGAGCCCAATACTGCTGTTCTTCTGAACTCCAGTGATCATCCAAAATCTTAAATGTACACAATATAGAGTAAGAGATAATAAATCTTTGGAGCAGGTAAGATATCGCCCTATACGTTTTTCAGAAAACATTGTTATGATATGAGGTTTATGCTTAATTATGGCTTGGCCCTGGAGGTTCTATCAAAGGGATAGCTGTACATGTTGAATGTGCCAATCAGCTAAGAATCAGACCAAGTGCGTACCAGGGTATGCAGGTGCATTATCAGTCTTAATAGTACTACCTCAGCTAAAATAGAGTGTTTAGTAAAGGTGTAACGGAATGAATGGCCCTTTCTCCAGGTAGCACTGTAACTCAGGTGTAACCTGATTAAGTGTCAACCACATACATGAACAAAGAAGAAACGACCAAAGAATTGAATATGAGTAACAAACTTCTGCCAGAGCTCAATGGACCCCATCTGGGAAAGAAAAAATATTTGAAATGGCACAAGAGGGTCAGGAATGGATGCTATGTAATGCGTGAGATATAGACAAAGAAAAGCATTTTTGCAAGGAAGACAGCTGAGCATGTGGAACTGTATGCCAGCACTGAAGATCTTTGATAGCTGTAAAGGATAGCAACTTATCTACTTGACCATTCTCCTTTTCAAGGGGACCCATAGCCCCAGCATGAGATCTAGTATGAGTAATATATATATAGGATAGATTCACTGTCTTTCCAAGTGTTGAACCTAAAAACATATCAAAGAGACAGGATTCTTTTCATTTTGTATAATGGTAGTCTTTTGTAAAAGTGGTCACGAAACTGTAGCATATTAAGAACCAGTCACAGGATGAAATGAGGTGGAAACATCCTGTAGCAATATCTGGACAGCATATAAATCATTTTGTTGTGTTGAAGAAAAGGAAAATGTTGTTTGTAGACTCTTCATGATTGGTCCAGCATAGGATGCCTGCACTAGACCGATACCACCAGTCTACTAGATAGAAGGTTCCTTATTGAGTACAGTGAGAACAACTTTGGGAACTATAAAAATGGTAGACTATAAAGAGGAGAGTAGCTTGCTTTTAGGATACTGACAAAGAAGAAGACTTCCTAGAAAGTCAGATCAAGCAATCTGCTAACAAACTAAGATTTCAACAGAGAGCTCCAAAAGGTCTTCACTGTTGACAATTTCATTTTGAAATACTTGAAAATTAAATATGCATCATTTTAAACAATAGGCAAAAATAGCAATGTTAGTTCATGGATTTTTAAGTGAACATGTTAAACAGTTTTGTAACAAAAACACATTGATTTGGTTCTGTTTTTAAAATGCCTAGGTTATATGGCTTTTTGTCTCAGAAGTGCAAAGAGATGAACCAGAAAAGCACAGTTATAGACTTTTACTTTTTTGTTTGTTGTGGTTTTTTTCCTTTTCCAGACAGGTTTTTCTGTGTAACAGTTGTCGCTGACCTGAAAGTCCCTTTGTAGACCAGGCTGGCCTCGAACTCAAAGAGATCTCCCTAGCTCTATCTCCACAGTACAGTGTATGAAGGCCTGCACCACCACCACAGTCTGGCTGACTTTTATATTTTCATAGGATTAGCAGTACATACAAGGAAAACATGAGAAACCCCCTATTTTAGAAGAAAGGGTTTCAGGCCCTTGTTCAGTGAGAGGAAAAGAAGATACGATAAAATACTTTTCACAATCAAGGTAACAGCTATATCAAGAAGAAAACTAGTCATCACACGTGGGCCCATTACACTTCATGAAGCCGCTGACTGAGGAGCATAAAGTAAGCTATCACCATCCTCGTGTAAGGCTTACAGCAAAAACGAGTTGCCCCAAGTCTACACTGCATCACCACAGACAGATCCAAAAGGAGGCTTCGGTAAAGCCAGTATCTTAACCTGTGGGCCCAAGGAGAGCATTTCAAAAACAAAGTAAACAGGACCAAAGGGCTGTCTGTGTCTGTGTGGAAAAGACAGCCTCCAGTCTAGCACAGGGGAAAGAATAACATACGCTGCTGCACTCTGCAATTTAATTTTTTTTAATTGAGCCAACTGATTATGCCTAAAATCATCAAAGGAAAATTATTAAACCAGGAAAGAAATTAAGTAGTATGTGTTAAACAGTTGCTTTCTTTAAATTAAAAACCCATAATTGTCCCTGTTTTAATGGAATAAACCATGAAAAAGGGAGGCAGGTTTGTGTTAGAGGAGAAAAATACTTAGTTACCAGAAAACTGCCTGATGCAATATGAGCTGTTAGTGATTTTGAGGCTACTTTGGACAATAGTACTTTGAACACGAACAGTCATTGCCAATCCTCAAAAAGCAAAGAAACAAAAGCCACTCCCATGAGCAATCTTTCAGACTGGGCCAGGCAAACCTCGCTTTCACATGAACCAACTAGCTTGGACATGGGCTTGAATATACGAGTCAACTTACCATTTATTCGTTCTTGTCTTCATTATCCACGTGGGTCTGCTAAGGTACATTTCTATCTGGACTTTTATGTGGTCGAACATACCCCTCTTCACACAAGAACATTCAGATCAGTGAAACAGCCTGTGGCTTTACTCCAGGTAAATCATACGATTTGTGGCCGTTTCAGACTGCAGGTTGCTCACGCAGTGGTCTACAGACACACAATGTGAGACGGAACTCTAAGCAACCCCATTGACTGGCATCCTGCCTGCCTCTACTAGCAGATGTGCTGAATAATAGCAAATGGAGACTGAAATGGAATTGTCATGAAATGCTGCCCTTCATTGATTTTGTGGATTCCAATTAACCATTTCTGTTACAGGCAGACCCTAGTTTCACTAGTCACCAATTGCTAGATCAAGTACAGTTTTGTTGAGAAAATAAAGTCCTCTAATGCCTGAGGTCCTCTGAAGTTGTGTCTCAGGGACAGCAATCAAAACATCATCTGTATCATGGGTAATATATGCCCGAGTGAATTTTTTTCCACAGGGGCCAAAGGAGAACCCACATGTGACTAACATATATTTGGGCTGTTTAATATGCCTTGACATAGCACTTTTTATTGGTACCTTTTGGCAGGGGATCTCATATTAGTATTGCTATGGTATAGGCAAGCCTTTCACAGTCTTGTGATGTTAAGGGAATTGTGGAAAAATCATCTTTTGGATCTACAGTTCTCAATTGGCAAACTTTTGGAATCATAGTAGGAAAAAGCAAGTCAGGTTGAAGGGTCCCATGTGTTGCTATACAGCCTCGATGTCATGTAAATCTTGCTACATTCCATATTGTCATTGTCGAAGGCAAATGTTTTCCATAACACCTCTCTAAGATTAGTTTGAGAAAGTCATTTTCAGATTGGTATCTAACCTACTTCTGAAATCTAAGGGTCATTTGCCCCTTGTCTGGTTTTCAGTAGCATTGCAGGAGTTGAAACCTGTGCACAGTCTCTAATACAGCAAAGTCTCATTTAACTTCTTGCTTGAGCATCATAATCCATTTGCTTCTCAAGCCCTATCCATTGTCCTCAGCCCGTAAGCTGTTCAATGGTGATCACCACAGGAGGGTTAGCATGTGATACTGTGCTTTCTGATCAACAGCCTCTTCATGCCACCAAGTGCTGAATTGAAGGACTTCCACAAAGGAAGTCCTGGCCAGCCTGTTCCAATCAGGATGTATGTAGTGTTTTAAATAAGAATGCCAACACACACACACACACACACACACACACACACACACACACACACACAGGTACTATATTTGAATGCTTATTCATCAGGGACTAGTATTCTTAGAAGGATTAGGAGATGTTGCCTTGTTGGAGTAGTTGTAGTCTTCTTGGAAAAGCATGTCCCTGGGTGTGGGCTTTGAGATTTCAGATGCTCAAGCCAGGCCCAAGGCTCTCTCTCTTCCTGCTGCCTGTAGATCCCGATATAGAACTTTCAACTACTTTTCCAGCACCATGTCTGCCCCCATACTCCCCACCATAATGTCAGTGGACTAAACCTCTGAAGGGGTAAGCGAACCCCAATCACATGCTTGCTATCATAAGAGGTGCCATGCAACTGGTCTCTCTCCACAGCAATAGAGCAGTGACTAAGACAGAAGAAGGCACTAGGGAGTGGGGTATTGCTGTGGCAGGTCTGACCATGCCTCTTGTTGGTGAAATGGGGACTTTGGGACTTTAGATCAGGACAGCAGTTGACCACTTTAATCAGGGAATATGGACCACACTACTAGAGTTGTGGAAGACAGTGACCCTAGGAGCGTTAGAGCTTTGGAAGGCCCACATCCAAAGGTCTCAAAGGAGAAGAATATTAGTGAATTGCCTAGAGACAGATCTTGTGATATTTTGACCATGAAAGGGGTTGCCTTTTGCCCTTGTCCAAAACATCTGCTTGAAGCTAACAAGAAGGGTTTAGGATTAATAGCATTGGAAGAGGAGATCTCAAGACAACCTAGTATTGACTGTTGTGGAGTAAACAGTGGTCACTGTTATGTTACAGGTCAATAAGAAGAAGAAGCAAGTTGGACAAGGAGAAAGACAAAATGTACAGTTGGAGGGGAAAAGGAGCACCAAGACCTGTAAAAGTGTTAAGTCCAGTGCTCAAGAAGATTGAAAGGTTTAAAGCAAAGCCTGAGGCTACATGGAATAAAGGAGTAGAGGCCTCAGGGCAAGACCCCACCGTGCTAAGCCTAGTCTACATAGGGAGTCTCAGGACAGCCTGAGCTACATAAGAGAGAGCCTTTCTCAAAAACATAACAAAGAAGATCCTCACATTGAAAACACACAAGGCACTGGTGTGGAAAGGAGAGAGTTAACTGGAAGAGGCACTGGGTCATATGAGGGCTCTGTCACAGTCAATGGATCAATAGGACCATGAAGAGGCTGGGTGTGAGATGAAGTGGGATGTGTGGATAAAGTGCTTACCATGCAAGTATGATGAGCACAGTTGAGATCCAGCCTCCACACAAAACCCAGGTGGCCGTGGTAGACCTCTTGTCATCCCTGCACTCTGCAAGCAGAGACAGGAAACCCCTGAGAGCAGGCCTGGCCAGCTCTGTGTTCATTGAGAGAACAGGACTCAGTAAATAAAGTTATCAAGAAAGACATCCAGGGCCAACCACTGGCCAAGCACGAGGACCACACACACCAAGAGAAGCAAAGCAAAACAAAACTAAAGAAGTTTGTGAGTGCATTTGCCTCTGGGCTCAGGTGAGGAAGCAATTCACCTCCACTTGCCTTCCTGCATTCTGCCATTTGAGGACCTGTCAATATGTTCCTCAGTGCTACTCGATGTTGGTCTTCCTGGACTCCAGAACTGTGAGACGTTGACAGGGGTCAGGAGGGATAGATAGGGACACCTTTGTCTTCTGCAATATACAGAAGCATTTGTACTCCGTATCACAGAAAGGAATCTGCATGCTTCTGCTTAAAAGCTTAGTATGTGTAATAAGTTAATAAGCTAAGTTAACAGCTTGATCTGTGTACATGATTAATGGTTTGTTCGGAATTCACCCTACCACCACCCCATCCCTGGCGCCCTTGGTGGAGTACAAGGTTGATACCAGCAGTAACTAAGTAGACTGGGCATTTCAAAACCTGCCTGAAGCCAGACATCCAGAGAAGGAGGCCAGAGTGAGAAGGGCGGTGACTGGAGAAGCCTCAGAAATGTGGCTAATCAGAGGGGCCTCAGAGGGGAAAGACGGCTCCAGAAGGATTCCCAGATCTCGTCAGTCCCCCTGCCCTCCATAATGAGATGAGATGTGAGGCAGCGTGCCATCTTCTGTGGCTGTTTGGGTGAAGCTGATCTGCCGCCTTCTCAGGTGTACTAAGAAGAGCAGAACTTGTTCAAACTCAATTCCTGTCTCTGCTGGTTGGCTTTTGGGGTGACACACTGCATGAAAACCGGTCTAGTTACAAAGTAACTTTCTGCTCTTACTATTTACCCAGCCCAGGCCATTTTGTTACAGCAGAACAAAATGGACTAAGACCCATGTGAGATCTTTCTCCATGATGAAATGATCACCAAGTAAGGGCAAGGAATCCCTCCACACTTCCCTCTCCTTTCTGCACCAGGGCAGCCAGCACAGAGAAGAATAGGGAAGGGGTAAACTGAGCAAACAAAACCACTGGCAGTCAGCTCAATGACTGTTAGTAGCTCAAGGAGCCTGGTGTGACCACAGACAGACATAGCGAGCCTGCAGGGTACAGTGTTCAGTGTGGGAGCCAGACAAAGGCTGTGTCCCTGGATACCATTTACCACCTCCACAAACGTTCTGTGAAACTCGAGTACTTAGTACTTATGCCAGCCCATTGTAAAGCGGTGAGGATTCAATAGTGCATCTTCCCGAGACTTGGCCCTTTGAGGCACGAGGCATCCAGAGGTCTCTGCACTTCACTCTAGGCATGACAGAGGAAAACCTGGCAAGAGAGGCAGCTAGAATGCAGACTGCATAGGATGTATGCCAGCTCTGGCTCTTGCTCTCTGTGTGACCATGCCCAGATCCCTAACAAGACAACATCCCTGCTGTTGATGACAGACACTTGTTAAAATGATGGGTCTAAGAGAGAGGCTGAAAAGAGGGAGGGAGTAAACAAGAATACACAGGATACTGTCTGACACTACTAACCAATGCTAGGGTACACTGCCATGTTCAAGACACACCACCCAGAATCACCATTCTGAATTCAGGCCTATGAAATTCAACACAGTTTACATTAATTCTCATTTATATTAACTCTCCTAAGGAGTTGGGAGGCAATTCTGCCATGCTCAGCCTAACTCTTGACCCTGGATGAGACACCAGCAAGCTTGGAAGTTGAGAAACTCACCTGTTCTCAGGCTGCTTCTGTTGCCAGGAGACATGGAGATTTTTGGTGCAAGGCAGCCCCGGCTTCTCTCCTGAAAGGGTAGCCTGACACAAAGCATGGTTTGCTTTCAGCTCCCAGTAGCATGGTCTCTGGCCGTGAATACATCACAGGATACCTTACGGGGCAGTGTAGATTTCACCTTTTACACCTCTTGAAATTAAAAGTATGTGTCTAAATACTGACACAACTGTGAAATAATTCAGTAGTGCTCTGGTTCTCATGAAGCTGGCTCACAGACTCTGTTCATGTTCACCAGCCTGGCATACAAGTCTATGAGGAATGGCCACTGGCTCCCTCTGCCAGCACATCAATGTCAACCCACTAAGCCCCAGCCATGCCCCATTGGTTGCTGGGGACTCTCCTGTGGGTAGGAGGATACTCTTCCCACCTCACAGCCTGACTGCTTTGGATGACAGTCCCACGGAATTCAGTGCTCCAAGAGTGAGTGACTGGACTGTGTTCTCATTGTGCTGTCTCAGTAGCTTCTCTGTGGCCATGACAGAACACCCTAACCAAGGCAACTTACAAATGAAACATTTAATTTGAGGCTCACTTTTGCAGAGGGTTAGAGTCTCTGCCCAACATGGCAGCAGGCAGGTAGCATGGTGTGGGTCAGTAGCTCAGAGGTTACCTCTGATGCAAAAGCAGCAGGCAGAGAGGAGATAACTGGGAAGGGACCGGGCTATTGAAACCTCAAGACTCACTCCAAGTGACACACCTCCTCCAACAAGGCCACATCCCCTAATCCTTCCAACCATTTCCAACTGGGGACCAGGTGTCTGACTATATGAGCCAATGGGGGACAATCTCATTTAAACCACCATGCCCTCCACTGCACCCCAAACCCTCCAATCCCACTCCACCCTGCTTTCCAAATCTCCATGGGGCTGAGATCCTCCTGTTCGAGTCTAGCCTACCAGTCAGGGATTTTCCAGCTCTGACAAGAAACAAAATACCACCGCCCTGCCTTCTACGGGCACTCTTCTTTCACAAGTGTGTTTATTATTTGGCATTGACAATGAGGTACTCCATCAGAAATTCCCGTGTGGGAGAATATTACTCTACTGTTAAGGAGCAGCTACACGTGAACTTCCAGTTAGCCTAGCCTAGTTGACTATCTTGTTTATACAGAAGGTAAAACAGTGAACCACCATGGTCTGACTCCACCTTTCTCCCCACACTCTACAGTTGCAGATTCTTGAACCTGGATCAAAGGGCACAAAAGCACGTGGACATCGACAAGGCCACAGACACCCTCACTGTACCAATAAGGAAGTAGGTAGGAAAGACAGAGATCCAGGCAGGGAAAGTGTCAACATGCATCACAGGAGCACAGGAGATGATCTGAGGACCAGGGGTGTGTAGTCTCCTTTACACTAGAACGCTCCACACTACTCCACAAATAACAGGCAGCAAAGCAGAGGTCCTCCTGGGAATGGGTCACATCTCATGCCTGGAAGATGTTGGTGAAAACGCGCAGGCCTTGGGAGTCCCGCGATGAACAGCTCTGTATTTTGTCCCACAAAGAAGCCTACACGCAAAAGCTGACAACGAAGCACTGTGCGGATCATTGGGGTCTCTGTGCCCCTGAAGCTGAGCACCTCAGTTTTCTTCCAACCACTGTTTGAACAGCTTCTGGAACCTCCTCTTGCTTTCCCGCTGGCACTTGTGTTCTGGCGGCTGCTGTCTCTGCTGACACTGCTGCTGAGGCTGCTGCTGTGGCCCCTCTGGCGGGAGGCTGGGTCTCTCAGCCCCCAGGCTGAGGGTAAGGCCACCAAGTCCCTGCACTAGTGTATCCCAGGAGGAAGGATTGGTGGCCCCATCCCTTTCCCCAATAATATTTTGCCCACGGGCCTGGCAATACAGACATTCACATCGGAACCAATTCTTTGCTCTGTTGCCTGAGCGGAAGATTCTGCTGTCCTTTTCCACCGGGTAAGGTGCCCTGTGATCTCGGTGCCTGCGTCTCAATTGTCCCAGGAATGCTTTCTTCTTCTGAGGGAAACCCAGGCGTCCACAGCGCTGCTCCAGGACGTTATTCTGCTCCATGCACTGCCTCTGGAGCAGCCGCTCTGCCAAAGGTGTAGGGGCGCTGGAGCCAGGAGTGGTGCTCAGGCCACTGAGGCCCATCCTCAGCTCTTCTAAAGAGATGAGGTGAGAGGATGCAGAACCTTCCTGGGAGGTCTCCACAATGGCCACTTGGGAAGACCCGGAAATCAATGCTGAGTCCCATTTCTGGAGGGGATCCATGGGGGCTAGTCTGAGCTGGGGGCCACACCCGGCCTGGGGTCTACTCAGGAAGTGGAAGGTGGTGGGTTCTATGATAACTAGAAGGTAGGGAGGACGAATGTGTACAGCCAGAAGTAGCCAGACTGAAATGAAAGGTGACAAGGGGTGGGGGAGAGAAATCCCGTGGTTATTCACCTCATTTCACCTTTCTGTGCTGCATCTTCCCAGATGGAAACTGGACCTCTGTCCAGATTTCGAGACTAATGCCAGAGTTGGGGAATGGAGAGCAGAGACAAGCCCAGAAGGGCATCACACCCCTGAGGCAGAAGGATCACAAACAGAGATTTTCCAGGGTAATACTCACTCAGTTGCCTGTCTGGAAGAAAGAAAAAGGAACATGCTGGAGAGATGGCTCAGAGATTAAGAGACTGCACAGGCTCCTGAATGCTTACACTGCACACGAAGTCACACACAGAGAAAACTCCAAGAAACAGACAAAAAAGTAAGGCCTACACATGAAAAACTACCAAATAAACAGTAGAAAACTAGATCTAAAAACAATGTACATAACAGCTACAAACACGATGTAGGTATATAGAAAACAAACAAAACAAACCCAGAGTCTGGTATATAGACCACTATAAAAATGCTCATAAAAGAAGGCCTCCTTAAACGTGGACAATGTATTCCTGTATGCCTGGGTTGGGAGATTTGCCATGGGATTGGGAAGTTGATTTTCTTCAAGTGAATTAATCCAAAGCCAATCAAAATCCTAGAAGGAATTTTTTTTTTTTTTTGCTGTTGTTCATAAACAAGCTGAGCCTACCTTCCACCTAGAATTTCCAAGTTTTGAAAAACAGGAATGATTTGCATAAATCACATCAGTTACTTTTAAGCCTTACTCTAAGGGTAGTGTCTTCGTTTGGTTTTGCCTGGCTGTGATGGAAACACCATGACCAAAAGCACCTTGGGGTGGAAATGGCTTAAGTCTGTTTACATTTCTGTATCACAGTCCATCAGTGAGGGAAGTCAGGGCAAATCTTCAAGGCAGGAACCTGCAAGAAGGAACAGATGCGGAGGCCATGGGAGAATGCTGCTCACTGGCTTGCTCCCCCAAGGAATGCTCAGCCTGCTTTCTTATACATCCCTAGGGCCCCTGTCCAGTGAGAGCACCACTCACAATGTGCTGGGCCATCCCATATCAATCACTAGTTAAGAAAACCACCAGAGGCTTGCTCACTGGTCAACCTCTTGGGAGCATTTTCTCAGTTGAGTTACTTCTTCCCAAATGACTCTAGCTTGTGTCAAGTTGACACAAAACCAGCCAGCAATCAGGAAGACTATTGTCATGGAAAGGAATAGACACTTAGATGCACAGAAGAAAACAATCAACAAATGCGCTCTTATAAATGAGTCTGGAGAAGAAAGCACAAAGGGAATCAGAGAATGCTGAATCTTTTCAACAAACAGAAATCTCTGCATACCCATATGCAAATATATAAACCTCAGCCTCATCATTTACACACCCAGTAAATTAAAGGGTTTCAGAAGTAAGCCTCAATTGCATAATAATATGCTTTTCAGAAGACACTGAACATAAACGCCTTTAGGAACACAGAAGAGGTATCAACAATTCTTGAACCAAAAGCATGATGCACAAATCCACATACAAACAGACATGCATACACATAATTAAAAATAAAATATTTAAAATCTGGATTGAAAGGAAAAATGCCAATATTACTATATGCTAACTAATACCTCCAAATGGTAGATATTTAATAGGTACCTCATCTTATTCTTTCCGTATATTTTGACTGGAGGATTCTCAAAACCACTGCCCCTTCTCTGTGTCTCTGCCTGCCTGCCTCACTCTCCCTCTCTAGGTGCTAAATGGAATTGTAAGAATGGTACCTCAGGCCCTGTCATTTTAGCAAATTTGGAAATCAAGAAGTCAGGAGTTTCTTTAATACACACAGAATACTTAGAATGTGTTATAACCGGAAGAAACTCAGAACAGTATCAAAAAGATATCAAGCCACGTGAGTTGACTTTTTACACATAGAAACAAAAACAGATGTCCTAGGAAGGGAGACTCTTCAGGATTTCATCACTGAAAGCCCTGGCTCGTGCAGTTATAATCCAAGGGCCATCAGCACACCACACAGATACTTAAGTGTGAAGCATGTAGATCAGGACCCTCAGATTGAGACTTATCCAGTCAGAATCCATTGCCAATTGAGATTCACAGATCTGATCAGTCTTCACAAGTCACAGAGACACTCCCAGGATATTGCTTCATGTAGAAAGCCAATTTGTACAGGAAGAAAATAAGTCTCACAAATACCTTTTAATCAAGAAATTGCCTAGACTTCGGAAACATCAAATCACAACTAGGTAGCATTTTAACCCCATGTTGTACTCCCCCTCTCTCCCTATTTCTGTGAACTATTTCCAATCCAATAGTGCCAGCACAAAATGATCACGAAGTTACTCGTGATCATCTCTAGAGGCATTAAATACAAGGAGGCCCACAAATGTCCTGTTTAGGATGTGGAGAGCAACTAGAGGAAAAGAAACGACTTCCCATCCTGCATCTCACTTCATCAACATTCTCTTAGCTCAGAGGGATACAGACCTTATACCAAACTTCAGCTCAAGTCAAGGCAACTTCCTGTTTCTTCTACCACCACCACCACCACCACCACCACCACCACCACCACCACCACCACCACCACCACCACCACCCCCTCATTGCTATCATCATCATCATCATCATCACCACCACTACCGCTACCATCATCTTCTCACATAGTTTATGAAGGATTGGAAGACATGATGGCTGGACATGAACAGACCCAAAAGTTTTATTGGTCAAAGATTTTGTTTGGTAGTGTAGTGTTTGCCCACTGTGGTGGTCATTGTTATGTGTCAAGGTGGGTAGGCGGTGATGCCTGGTTGATCACACACTAGCCTAAATATTTATGTAAAGCTATTTGCAGACTGAGAGACTTTTACTACCATTAGACTTTAAGTGACACATGTTATCTTTCATTGTGTAAATGGACTTCATCAAGTCAGGCAAAGTCTGAAGCCCCTCCCAGGGTGGAGGCAATTCAGTCTCCTGACCCCAACACACACACACTCTCTCTCTCTCTCTCTCTCTCTCTCTCTCTCTCTCTCTCTCTCTCTCTCTCTAATTTTAGAGCATTCCAGTCTGCCTGCGGAATTCAGGCTCAAAATTACAACATCAATTCTTTTTTATTTAAATACCATATTTTTCACTTATTTTACATACCGACTATAACATCAACTCCTAAATGAATAATATCCAACCAAGCCACTTGACCTCCAGAATTGGCACTTGCCAGGGTTCATCGCAGTGGAAGCAATGTCTTGAGACACAGAGTGCCTCCCCCAAAACACAAAATGTGTGCTGGGTGCTTTACCTCCTTCCTCCACTATGGTCTCCCCAGAAAAATCCAAACTTGGTAGAATCATTGTCATTTCACAAATACAAAACTTGAAACGAAAGGAGAGACACACCAGAGGCTGGGCATGACCTGGGACCTGGTGCAAATATGAAGCTGAAGGAGATGGGTTTGCATAGAACAGCGGGGCCACATCTCAGAAAGCTTCCAGTGACATGAAGGAACAAACAACATCACACTCTCTGTCATCTGTCCTGTGGCGTCCACCAAACCAAGAAACAGCACCACTGACCTACAGACAGGACTAAAACTGAATTAGAAATATGCATACAATGTAAGACGTGTGTGTGTGTGTGTGTGTGTGTGTGTGTGTGTGTGTGTGTGTGTGTGTGTGTGGTTAATAGATGAGGAACACACAGTAGAAGAGCCAGCATTATGAGCAAGGACCATACATAAAGGGCTTAGAAATGGCAGAGCGGGAAAAGCCCTTAATCTATCTGAGAAGTCTAGGGTAACTGCTGTGTTCCCTGCTGAGGACCATGAAGTGAGTGGGAAGTCCATCTCCCAAACATCCCACAGCACTGTGGGTGGAAGTAACAAATGTGCCCCTTTCTACTTTCTTTCCCTTCACATTACCCATCTGCTAAGAGAACCCTCTGACTTGGTTATTCTGATTCTAATCCTCCTCCAGTCTTCAATTTCTGAGATAGGGTGATCCTCTGTAGCCTGGACTATCCTCAAATTCAAGTCAATCCTCCTGCCTCATCCTTGTGAGTGTTTGGATTACACAAGTGAGCCCTCATAGCCAATGATACTGAGGTTCTTAATAACAAAATCATTTCAAAGTTGAAAACAGTAATTTCCTCAAGAAGATAGAAAGGCACATGGCAGATCTGGGCTATTAGGAAATGTGTCAGGAATAGAGATCATGTCCTGAACTACCGTACCATATTGCCCTCTCAAAAATAGACACACAAACATACACAACGCTCCCCATGGAAGAAAGTCTGCTTATGGCCATGAGTAAAGAGAACCCCTTATCACTAAGGACTAATCAGAACAATGATTCCCCACTTCACCAAACACTCAGGAGGAAGTAGGGGTTGTTGGGAGCAGGTCAGGTACAATCTGTGATCTACTGATGCCATCAAGGACCACCAGTCTTTTCTGAAATCTACAGGTGGCATGAGCCTAGTTTAGCAAAGCACTTTCTATTCATAAATATTTCCTGAGAGCAGATACTTCCAAAGCCCCCAGCAGATATTGTGGTGATATTATGTTCCCCAATATATCGTGCATCCTAATAAACTTACCTGGGGTCAGAGAACAGAACAGCCACAAGATATAGAGGCCAGAAAATGGTGGCACATACACCTTTAATCTTAGCATTCCAAAGACAGAGATCCATCTGGATCTCTGTGAGGTTAAAGCCACACTGGAAACAGCCAGGCATGGTGACACACGCCTTTAATCCCAGGAAGTAATGGCAGGAAGCAGAAAGGCATATAAGTCATGAAAACCAGGAACTAGATGCTGGTTAAGCTTTTAGGATTTGGAGCAGCAGTTTAGCTGAGGTTCTTTTCGGATGAGGACTCAGAAGCTTCCAGTCTGAGGAAACAGGATCAGCTGAGGAATTGGTGAGGTTTGTGGCTTGTTCTGCTTCTCTGATCTTCCAGTTTTCACCCCAATACCTGGCTCTGGGTTTGTTTTTTATTAATAAGACCTTTTAAGATTCATGCTACAAGACAGAGCAGGTAGGTATTCTTTTCCACTCATGTTGGTCAACGCACATTACTTCCCCATTCCTCTGCCACCTGGGAGCCAGTGGATAGATGATGATAGCAGTCTTCGATGGAAGGTTTGGCATGGGGGCCTCTAAGCAAGGTTTTCCCCTCTTATCCATCCTTTAGGACTCAGCTTAGACAGGACTTCTTCCCAAAGGCATTCTCTGGCTTCCTTCAAACCATCTGGACTGGGGACCTTCCTAAGGTTCCCACAGCACCCTGTATTTTTCTACCCAAGCCTGTTCAGCTGTCAAGGGATGGTTATCTGTATGTCAAATCACTATCCTGGGAGCCAAGTGAGCAGTCATTGAGTTTCTCTGGCCATTCTTCACTGAGCCTTTGTCCTAGTGATGTACACTAGTATCGATCATAAGAAGTTTGGAGAACTCGGAGCCGTTTTCTAAACATATCAGTATTTCTGCCTTACAGAATCCATATTTTCCCACACTATAATGGAAGAGAGTCCCAACACCGAGAGTCTTGGTAAAGTCCCTAAGATCACATGACCACATGGAGTGGAATTCCAGCGTGGGCCTGCCTGACTCCAGACGCCTGTGCCTTTGGTGGTGGAACAACAGCTCTCTGGATTCGCAGTCTCCTCAGAAGCCTGAGTTAGTGAGTAATCTTGAGGTATGGAATTCAGATGGACTGGTCTGGAGGCTAGGCTGGGTGCCCAGATCAGGAAACTGATGTAGCAAATACTTACCATCCTGCATCAGACCGTGCTGTGCTCTCAATATCTGGTGGGCTGTCAAACAAACCTTGCCAGTCTATGCACCCCAAACCAACCTGGCCAGGCTCCTTCTCTCCTTGACTTGCACCTCAGTGTGGATGAGGAATAATAAGAAGCTAAACACTCTAATTCTTCCTATGTGGAGGTGATGAATACTATGAACAGAGGTGAATTCACTTTGAAAATTAAAAGGTTATCTGTCCCACTGTTGTGTCAGCAATAAAATATACTTAGGAAATGAATTTATTTCAGTTGAGAGGAAATGAATTCATTTCATCATTTTGTTTAGACAACATGGGGACATTTGTGCCAAGAATGGCAACATGTCACATCTGTACAAGGCAATGGGTGCCAAAGAGTGGCCACCTACCACGTACAAGGGCAGCAGGGGAGGAGCCTGAATTTCAGCCAAGGAACACCACACGGACAGGTGAGTTTGTCCAGGCCCTGGCTCTCAGGACTTCTCTATTTCTGGTGCCTACAGCGATGTATCCAATCTCACCAGGCCTAGAAAAGAAGAGACACTCTTCTTAGCAGTGTCCCTAAAAAGAACATCAAAGTCACTCAACGCCAAGTAATGTCCATCTATGAGTGTGAAAGAAGATTCGAAGAGGACCATGAAACACAGTTGTTAGCCTTGGGAGCTCCTGCCATGTGGAACTAAAAGACACTGACAAGAGATGTGGAGCTTTACCGGAAGTTGAATGGAAGGGCAAAGGAGAGGGGCAGAGCAACAGGAAGAAGACAGTCATTTCTCAGCAGTGACAAGCCCCCCTGATCACCACAGTCACAGATCTCTGGGTCCGCGGCATAGATTCTGCCACCTATGGTCTGTGTGACACCTACACATCCCCTACAAGACAACACGAGGCTGGCCAGAGTGCATTCACCTAACCTGTCTTCCCTGGGGACACAGCGGTTCCATCATCCCTGGAGCCCAATCCTGAGGCCCGAGGCAAAGTGCTGTGAAGCATACAATAAGGGAGGAAATGGGGTCTGCACTGCTGCTGGACCCTGGGGAACAGAGTGGGGAGAGAAGACACAATACATGTCATTCCCCAGAATGAACAGGAATTCAAGATTCCCATCTGCCACCGCCATTCAGAACACATGAGTTCCCGCTCAAAACCAAGTGGCAGGATACCACCTACCTACAAACAAGGACCGTGTGGCTACTGCACTCACATCACATACTTCCAGATTCTGGAGACTGCAGGGGTAAAAGGCATAGGCCTTCTCCGGGTGAACAGGAAACTAAGTCCTGACACTTCCTGCATTCACACATATATCGGGCAAGCTAACATTGTTCAGAGGACTCCTAACTGCAGGGCAGGGGCCTGATGTGAAAATGACAACAGACCATGTGATTGTGTCAGCCAGAGGGGAACGATATACAGAGGAGGCTCTGCAGCCGCATGATCAAGAAGGGCATAGGCTGGCTGTGATGGGACTTGGGTGCACAGGCTCCATAGCCCTTACCTAACATTGTGATTTCTTTTTGAGTAGATTATATATGCATAGACATGATGAAATATCCTGGGGCTATGAAGCCCAGAATCCATTTACATTTCATATACACATTATACATACATTATTCATGCATTTTAAATACTTCCCTGTGTGTGTGTGTGTGTGTGTGTGCGCGCGCATGTGTGTATGTGTGTGTGTGTGTGTTTGTGTGTGTGTTACTGTTTGTCTGTGTGCATGCCTGATTGAACACAGCGTCCATACTCCACCTCTGAAACACATCTCCACCCTGGCTTGCAGTGTAACCAGCTGCCAGGAGGAGGTGAGATGTGTAATTTCTCTGTGTGGTTTCATCTGGTGCTAGGAAATTGTCAGAATTTGGAGCATTTGGATTTAGCAGGCTCAGATTAGGGGTGTTCAAACAGTGCTGTTACCCTCCCTGTAGATGAGGCAGTTGGTGACATAAAGGCTCAGCCACTCACTGATGGTGACCCAGCTAGTTTTTGATGGTGATCACTTCTTTTCATGCTGTCTTTACTAGCAGCCACAATAATCTGTTCTCTCACGACTGCCACCTACTGGCCTGAACTTGCATCCACCATCTTCCACTAAGCAGAGAGCTCCCTCCCTTTGCTTCTCACCATCTGGTAAATGTTGGACACACATTCTGTTTTAGCCCAGGACTATCACTTGACAAGGCAACTATTCCTCACAATACACAATTGGATGCCCATGCCAGACCCGAACAAATATGGAGGGTTTCCTTTCCACCCTCATACTGAGTAAAGAGCATGGGCTGAGGCCATGGTCTTAACTTAGCTATCGCATTCAATCCCATGTACAATTTTCACAGTAACTGACAAGAATAAAGCCGCTGTTTCCTCACAAAAGCTATTGACAAAACATCGTCTTAGATGCCAAGGTGGTCTAAGTGAAGACACTGCCTCTTTGACAGAGAGCTGTTGAAACTGTTCCCCTTATAATACAGAAACCCTTCCTCTCTATTGCTTGTGAGGCTCAGCCACACAAGGATCCTCACTTGATCTTTTCAGACAAGGCTAACAAAACAGCACCCACACAGAGGTCAACACACATATCAACACACCGCCAACAGCGTGAGTCAATCTAGAGAGACCATATTGGAAAGGCAAATGGCATCCTTGACCAATCCTAACAACCAGTTTCCCATCCCACAGAGGTCTACTGCCCAGAGTCAGCTGTCCTCCAGCAAGCAGGACAACCACGCAGGCCTTCTCTCTGAGTGTCTTCTGCTGCAGCTTGCCTCTGAGGGAAACTGTCCAAGGACTTGCTGCTGATACAGGAATCACAGAGCTGAATTTCTGTAAGTTCTATTTCTAAGTCACATCCTGATCCTTATCTTTGTCAGGAATCTCAAGAAGAGTTTCTCTGACGTTTCTATCGGGCAAATGCCGTCTCCATTGAAAGCAGTAACTCCTCAGGGACTCTGTCTCACGCTGTAGGGTGGCAGATGGGGTGGGCGGCTGGCAGTGCCAAGGAGACAAGTCATCTGTGAGCTTGAACAGAGTCCAGTGACACCCCGGATCCCTAGTGGTAACTACAAGAAATTTGGGCCCCCTCTCCCTGTAAAATCACAATCCCCAGGTAGAGAAAGACAAATACATCACACAGAGATAGCCCAACCATGATTCTGACACTGAAGAGATGGCCCTTCTGAGAAAAACAAGGATGCCTCTCAGAAAGCACCATTCAGGCTCGCCAAGGAGGGATCCTGGTCTAGACCCACATGTGCTCCAGTTCTCCCCCCACCCACCCACCCCCACCCGTTCTAGGAGCTTCTCTCTGGGTTTTGCCTTCCCTTGGCCCATCCTTGGGAGCCTCCCTCCTCTTCTCCCCCTCCCCACCCCCAAGTCCCCAATTCCCTCTTTGCCTGTTGCTCCCAGGTCTCTCCCCACCCCCATCTCCTAAGAACCCTCATGCACTCTTTCTGGACCTCCCTCAAAGCCTTCACTCCCTCACTCTCATTCTCCCTCTTTGTCTCTCTGGCTTTCTCACGGGTATTTCGTCAGTGAATCAGGTCCTGCAGTCTGGCCGCCAGAGTACCACTTCCTTTGCTCAACCCTGGAAACGCAGCTTGGCTCTCAGACACCAAGGGTTAAGACCACCAAGAGGAGCGGTCCTCCAGAGGCTAGAGAGGCCTTGGTGCTGCAGGCAGGGACTGAGGCCTGCCTGGCTCGTGGCTCCCGGGGAGGAAGACTTTAGAGAAAAGAGATCTATCTCCCTTAGCTGCCTCTGCTGCAGCCCGAATCTCAGGGTGGGGGGCGGCAGCGATTTTCTCCCAGGAGCGGTGGCATGGGGCGTCGCGGCCCGCACTGCCCAGCGCAGGGCCTGTGGTCTCTATGGAGGCCGCTCTCCCGACAGGACAGCACGCAGCAGCAGCCCCCAGGACCTCCCCACAGTGGGGAGAGGAGAGATAGCACGCAGCGGAGGTGACGTCACGCGGGGCTCCAGGAAGCCCAAGAGAGGTCTTGGGAGGCTGCCTGCCAGGGGATGTGCAGATCAGCTGGGGGCCACAGAGTGCAGGGGAAGATGAGTCGTCTTTGTGTGAGGGCGTGAGCTCATGGGAAAATGAAATCCAACCAAGTAAAGGAGTTGCACCAAGGCTGTCAGATGTGGGGATCAAGTGTCTGGGTGAATTTGCTGTTTGCTTTTCAGCTTCCTGTGGAAGAAGTTGTCAGCTGTGGCGGCAAATGGGGTGGCAGTGGACTCAGGGGAACTCTCAGCCCGCTGTGCAGGGAACTTTTATCTCTGTGCCCAGGTAGTTTAGAACAAGCTTCCCACCCGAGTGGACTGTCCGTGAGAAAAAAGTATAGGAGTAGGACGGCCTGTCATCCAGGAGTATTGCAGATCGTGACAAGAGAGTACATGTCAAGGATCAACTGAAAAACACAGCTCTCACCTCAAAGATTGTTCTGGAGCCAAATGGAAGTGACCATGGTCCCGGAACATGCATTTAGGCTGCTCCCAGATCAGTGTTCCAATGTCCAAGCAGCTCCATCAAGTTCTTATAATAACAACAAAGTTGTGCACGAAGGCATGTTTATAATGCATCCATGGAAACATCAGAGAGGCATGTTTCAGGTAGAAGAACACCAGCCACAGACCTCAGATTCTATGTGATAGCATTCTCAGCCTCTTCACTGGGGGGAAAAAGGCTATTGCTAATACAGTCTGAAGGTTTTTATCTGTTTATAGGGATGCTAGCTAGGTCCAACAGGGAGGTGGACAAGGAATATCTCTTAAGGGGCTAAAGATAGCACAAGAAAAATGTTCACCCAAACTGTCGACAGTCGAATTTTTTCTCAGTCAATCAGCTTTAGTGGACAGAGCTTCTTTCTAGGAATTCTTTCTTATTCACACAGCCTTACCCCAACGTACATGGTGAAGGGTGATCCTTTATGCCAGCCATTTACCTGGAAGGAATACTGTGAACGAACCTCTCTACCAGGTGTCAATTCAGGGAAGCAAGTGAAATGCAACATTCTCCATATCATTGAGCAAAGACCTGCACAGGTAGACACAGGGATCTTTCTTTCTGTTACATGGTCTTATATACCCTAGGCTGGCCTTAAACTTGATATGTAGTCGGGAATGACCTCAATTCTTGATCCTCCTGCATCCAACATCCAAGTTCTGGGATTACAGGTATGCATCACTGGATTTATTCATTGCTGGGGAATGAATCCAGGACCTAGTTCAGAGTAGCTAAGGACTCTACCAACTGTGGTGTATCCATAGCCCAAAACTTCCCTTTTTCCCTGGGAGTGACTCATTCATTGATAACTCTTTATACTTTGGATAAGCTAGTGTTTCATGATCTAAATAAAGAAGACAAAACTGGATGTTATCCTGGAATATCATCATCATCCTCATTTTTTATAAACCTTGTAACTTTTTGTGCTAGTGATTGAATCCTGGGCTTCACGAAAGCTAGGCAGGTAGGTGTTCTGCCACCCAGGTAGCATTCACAGTCGCAGACAAGTATCTAATGCAGGGATGTAACAGTATGGTAAAAGGCTTGGTTAGCAGATGTGAGTCTCTGGGTTTGATGGCCAGTACTGTCCTTTTAAGATAGGAAAAGAAAAAAGAAAAGTGGTCTCTGAGCCCTAGAGAGATCAAGTAACCCAGCTCTCTATCTTTGTGATCTGAGTTTTGTCCACGGCCCTGGTCTTCACTGATACAATATGACTAGAGTTACACAAGGATTAAGTGATGCATCCTTGATTCATATCCAGGGCTTGATGACCTCGTGCTGACAACCACATGTCATTGCTTTCCAGATCCTCCCAGCCAGCTCAGTCCTCTCCTGAACTCCAAACTCTTTAGCCACCTGACCACCCTCAAGTCATATTGCACTCAAAGCACCAGGGCAGTGTATATGACCAGAGAGGATCCAGTGACGGGCGGAAAGGGCCCTATCCTCCCTCCTGGAGGGAGAAGAGCAGCCACAGAAAGTTTAGAAGGGTTTGGGTGGGGGATGGTACTTCTCAGAGACATCCTGGTGGGCCTTAATTCTCCACATGTTGATCATACACCCCGACTCTTCTCAGTTTACTTCTTTGTCGTCGTTATTTTAGACAAGGTTGTATCGTGTGACTCAAGCTGACTCCAACTTGAGATCCTCTTCCCTCAGTGCCCTCCCCTCTTTATATTTTGTTTCTTTTTACAATGTCAATACTTGGTGTATGGTGGTGAAAATGTTCCAAGACGGACTGGAAGTCCATGCAGATACATAGGTGAGTGAAGACATACCCTTTTAAGCTGATGAATACCTACCTGCTCATGAGGATCACCACAGCCTGAGATAGATGCAGAGAACTTGCTGTGAGACTAATCAAATGAAACCAATTTGAACATTTTCTAATCATTGGTATCATTGTTATATAACAGGTAGACATCCTAGATACAGAGGTTAGTTAGGTCAGCTTCCCTAAGTCACTCCAGGAGTAAGCATTTGAGTTTGTTTGCAGGACATAGAAAAGACAATCTTGAGCTGACTGGGAAACTTCCTACCCGCTGGCTAGCTTCTATGATGCCAGAATATGCTATGCAGGCCACAGAAGGGGAAAAGACACCTGTGAACTTAGCTAGTGCTGGCCCCTGCATGCTGTAGTACCACCAGGCAGGATATGCTGTAGTAGTGGCATGAATGTTAAAAGGTAAACAGCCAATTTCTGATGAGATTTGAGCCCTGATCCACAGGAGACAAGTCATACCTGGTACTGAAAATCTTGTTAAAATCATAGGCCCTTTGGGGTAGCTTGCTGTTGTTAGTTTGATAAATGGTTGTGTTGTCAAGCTGCTTTCCGATTTTTTTTTTCTCATATGTCTGAGCTGTTCTCAGCCTTCATCAGAGAAACTCCTTTTTGTGATGGACAGTGGTTAATACACAAATTCATAACTGGTCAAAGAGCTGCAAAATGTGTCGCACACTCAGCCCGCACAGGGAAATCTATATAAACCATACCCCAAGAAGGATCAAGGAACGTTGTTGAAGGGCTGTGGAGGTAGAAGAATGTAAGAACCAGATGATGCGGAGGTGTGCACCAAATACTGTCTTTAGGTCTTGATGGATATGTTGCACTCATGAACTCACGGGACCTGCACAAGATGAAGGTAGTCAAAGTTATAGCATGGATAAGGGAGGGGCTCACTAAGCCTTACCCTTATTTGAGGAACTGTTGGCGGGTGATGGTAGCTGGAGGCAAGAGAGTCATTTTTCTTTGGGGGTGTGGCCACTGTTAGTTGCCCACACTCTGTGGATGGCGTAACACATGCCATGTACAGATGGATATCACTAATTAGAAGCTTTTTTTTTAAAAAGAAAGAATAAGAGGACATGAATTTGGGAAGAATTTGGGATATGTTAAGGTGTGTCTAGGGGAATAAAGGGGTTACAGTTAGAGTGGCTGTGATCATAATGCATTTTGTATATATGTGAAAGTCTCAACAAATGAGTTACAGAGTGTGTTCCCAAGATTAACCCAAACAGCGGTAGTCAGCCCACATCTTCTGCACAACACCCCCTCCCCCACTGCTGCCTTCCAGACACCAACTACTTTTCTGCTGCTTAGGCTAGAGCAGTAGTTCTCAACCAGATGGTCGTGACCACTTTGGGGGTCAAATATCAGATATCCAGCATATCAGATATTTACATTACAATTCATAACAGTAGCAACATTACAGTTATCAAATTGCAATGAAAATAATTCTATGGTTGGAGGTCACTACAATATGGGAAACTGTATTAAAGGGTCTCAGCATTAGGAAGTTGAGAACTACTGGGCTAGAGGTTTGAAGCCCTTCTTCATTGGTGCTTCTCTCCCCCAGCCCCACAAGCCTGAAGCCCAGCCAGTTCCACCTGCCATATCTATCTATGGGAGAACTTTACAAGTCTTTATACCCATCACCACCATTAGTTCCCTAGTCCACAGCTACTTGATGTGGCAACAGAAAAAAAAAATTGAACATTCAACACAAAATTTAATTCAAAATCAAATGTGTAATCTAATGTAATTCTGGCAGGGTTTGCCCCAGTTGCACCGCATGACATCCATCTCTGCAGCCTTGGTTTTGAACACACAATCTGCATTTTTCACGTGCTGTTGATCCGTGCTGTGCTACACCATCGGAAATACTCGAAACACCTGGGGTCAAACTCAACACTATCATAAGTCCTCATGTTATGAATTGCAGCATTTTACTGTACATACAGAGTTCTCTGTTCTTCTAGAAACACAATGGGAAACAGGCATTTCTTTCTTCTACTAACATTACTCAGCACTAACATACCAAATATCCTTGGATTGGATTGTGTTAAAAATGTTTGATCTAAAAAAATGACTGAGTTGATGACATGGGTTAAAATTTTTTAAATGGATAAATGAATTTTGTCTTGGGATTAAAACAGAATTTCCAACTGTTCTAAAATGATTTCAAGGATACTTCTGTTTCATCACTCTATACTACATATTTATGTGAAGCTGTATTCTCAGCATCTATTATAAGATCAAAATGTCAATCAACTCTAAGAAATGCTGAAAATGTTCTAAGTCCTGCAGATCAAGATTCAATTGTTTGTAAATATAAACAAGCACTTCCATCTCATTATTATGTGAATTTGCTTTCATCTCGAATAGATGATCAAAGTATCTGCATACTGTGACATGGGGCTGCCCCCCTAAGATGCTGGTCACTGTAAGCTGGTCAAATCTCACACCCTGAAGAAATCACTCCATGTCCTTCACCCCCCTATTCTCTGTCACCAAGAGTTAAGAAGCCAGTTGTGCTGTGGTTTTACATTGGGGGCACAAAGGTCCTTGTGCTCACAGATAAGCACCAGGGAATCCAGGAAGGTTAAACACACAGTGTTGTCTCTTCAAAGAAAGAGATGTATAACCTGTTTTCCACCCAGAAGGCTGAGAATGGATGTGGTTCACAGCCTAGTGACCTCTGTGCTACATGGAGGGCCAAGCTACATCTGGCTCCCCCAGGGTCTTACAAACAGGACCAGAGTTGGCTAATTGCCCAGGTGACCTCTGCACTGTCTGTATGACTGAGACCACACCAGATCCTTCCACAAACCCTTAAGATAATACATGCAGTCCATCTATAGATCACATCTTTATGGAAGAAGTAACATATACTTTGAAATGAGTTTCAATGTAATTATGCCTTACACTTTATTGTGCACACGGGATTGTGTTATACCATGATACTTCTTCCAAACTGCACTGTACTTAAATGTGCCTAAAATAAACTGCCCAGTGTCAGACTCTACAAGGTTGAACCAACACTGGCTGAGTCATGATGAACTGAACTTCCTTATTGCCTCACTCGGATTGACACTCTGCTGGCCATGGTGTTTTCAGAGACCACACACACACACACACACACACACACACACACACACACACACACACACAGTTTTAAAGCTCCTACTTGGTCCCACTATGCTCTATGTCGAACGGGCTATGTTGAACTAAATCATGTGGTACAGAACATCCTGTCACTCTCTGAAAGGATGTCAAAGTCAGATATTTTCTCTTGCTGAGGAGATTTCTCTGAAGCCACACCTCCACCCTGTTACCTATCCATGATGGCTCTTTCTCTTATTTTTACTTTAAGCTACCCCTTTTAATAGATCTTCTCTGCAGGTTTTGAAGGGAAGCCTCTCTTTCCCTTCATTGTGGCTGTAATAAGATAACATCCCTCTTTAATGCTCTCCCACTAAGACACAATCATGGTCTTATGGCCCTTTTTCCCAATAAGGATAATTTTGTGTCATCTTTCTGTAACCAACACATGAGCAGCATATACCCAAAGGTTTTTTTATAATAAATTTCTTTATGATTTACTATCAGTAAATGTTGAACTTACATATCTTTATGCTCAGGGTCACATAACACTTTCAGGCAAAAGGGGTCAGGAGTGGACGAAGGTTAAGAGTTCATGTCTCCATCCCCCTTGTCCACTCACCCTCATGTCTGTCCTTCACAACCGCCACTGTTTTAACCAGTGTTTTAGTGCTGTGAAGAGACACCATGAGGAGGGCAACTCTTCTAAAGGAAAGCATTTAATTGCGGCTGGCTTACAGTTTCAAAGGCTTAGTCCATTACATCATAGTGAGGAGCATGGTGGCATGTAAGCAGACATGGCCCTGGAGCTCAGAGCTTTACATAGTAACCTTCAGGCAGTGAAAAAGAAGGAGAAAAGGGGAGAGGGAGAGAGACTGCTCCTGGCATGGGCTTTAAAAACGTCAAAGCTAGCCGGGCGATCGTGGCGCACGCCTTTAATCCCAGCGCACTCGGGAGGCAGAGCCAGGCAGATCTCTGTGAGTTCGAGGCCCGCCTGGGCTACCAAATGAGTTCCAGGAAAAAGGCGCAAAGCTACACAGAGAAACCCTGTCTTGAAAAACCAAAACAACAACAAAAAAAAAAAATGTCAAAGCTCATCCCCTATTCCATACTTCCTCCAACAGGGTCACACTTCCTAACCCTTCTAATCCCGTTCATTAGTATCACTCCCTGGTGACTAAGCATCCAACTATATGAGTCTGTGTGAGCCGTTCTTTTTCAAACCACCACAACCATCAATTCACAGCTGTTCCTCCTGCCAGCACTCTTGGCACCTTGCCACTCACTCTCTAATCCAGTGACATGAGGGACCACTCTACCTACTAATAAGGTCATGTCACTCCTGCCAGAGTCCGGAGGGATTGCCCGCTACACTTTGAGCTGCCTGCTACACCCTGCCTCCTTGACAAGGCACACTTGGCCCTGTCTCACTCTCATCAGCATACCTCTCCTGTTGCTGCCCCCTAGTGCAAATTCTAACCAGTACACATGGTTGGCTGGGTGGTTTCTAAGTCGTTTATGTGATCCATACCGGTCCTATATTTCTCTCTCTGATTTCTACAGCCTCACAGGTGACGTTCCCTTTGTTTGTCATGCACCTCTCCCTTTCTCCTGCCTGACTTCCAGTTAACCTCCCAGCTCTCCTTAGTTATTCTGAGTAAAGCAATTTCCATCTTATGTAGGGAGTGGCAGGATAAAAAGGCAAACTCAAAAGTTTTCATATTGTGACTGAGGGGCAGGTGATGGTGATTTGTTAAGATTCTCCTAATGGACTGACTAATTGGAGTAGAATCTGAGAGCAAGATTTTCTGCTTAAAGCTTAAAGGAAAGTAGAATAATATACAGTGGAAGGTGAATAATAAACAGTGGAAAGTGAAAGGCTAACTTTCTTGAATGGAGCCATTATTTTACTCTCTATCGTTCAAAGCATCACATTATGTATTTTATATTAGAAAAATAAATATCAAAATAAATGACACCTAAAGAAAATAAATGCATGGATTTAAAGGACTTTCAGAGAAGGAGTGGGATACATATAGCATAGCTCTCCCCTTAATTTTTATGGACCTGCTGTTGCATTTGAATTTGAAGTGAGAATTACAGCCCTAATTTTGTTTACCATGGTGGTGTCCAGGCTAAGGACATACCTCACCAGGGAGAGGGAGCAGCAGGAATGTGGATAGGCTGTGCCACTTCATGGCATCCTTGAACAAGGACTAAATAGGAGTGGTCCTCATTGCTGACTGCATTTTGGTGAAATAGTTCTTCACTGTAAGATTAGTGACACTAACAAGTTGTACTGACTTGTAATCTTTTTGCACAGCAACTGGCCATTGTGGATCTTCAGGGAGGTCAATGTCAGCCATCTTCCCAGTCAGGGAGCCTGGAAGGGACTCTGCAGTGGTTTCAATGCCCTCAGTGGGTGCCAAAGACAGTGAGAGGGAACTCAGTCAGTTCCTTCCATATCCTGAGGAAAGATCAGACCCAAAGCTGGGTCTACCTGCTTTCAAGTGAGCTGGTGCTACCTCATATCATATTGTGCTGCCTATTTTATGTCAACTTTAAGCTGTAGTCATTTGTAAGAGAGAGCCTCAATTGAAAAAAAATTGCCTCCACCATATTGACCTGTGAGAAAGCTGTGCTATGTTTTCTTCGTTGATTGATGAGTGCTCAACTCACTGTGGGAGGTACCAGCCCAAACCTGGTGGTCCTGAGTGGTATAAGAAAGAAGGCTGAGCAAGCCAATAAGCAGCACTCCATGGCCTCTGCATCAGTTCCTGCCTCCAGGTCCCCGCCCTAACTTTAACACTTTTCTACCCGAATTGCTTTTGGTCATGGTGTTTCAAGCTTAATGAGCTGTTGTGAGACTGTAGACTACAATGGGGAGAGCAGTGCAGATGGTGGAGGGCTACCTTAAAACTTGTAGAGGGAAGTGAAAACTCTGCCAGGGCCATTGACTGGACATTTTGAATTAAAAACCACTTGGGCTGGAGAGATGGTCATGTGGTTAAGAGGCTGGCTGTTCTGACAAAGAACCCAGGTTCAATTCCCAGCACCCACATGGCAGCGCACAACTGCCTGCAAGTCCAGTTCAAGGGAATCTGAGATCCTAACACAGACATACATGCAGGCAAAACACCAATGCACATAAAAATAAATAAAAGACCCTTTTAAAAAAGAACCACTAAAGTAAAGCCTTTGCTTTGCTGGAACAATAAATGCTGGTCAGGTGGAGGTGAGAAATTAGCAGTGATTAAGAAGAGACCAGCACTGGCACTGGTGGTACTCACCTTTAATCTCAGCACCGGGAAGGCTGAGGCAGGCAGATTTTGTGAGTTCAAACCTTGAACTGGTCTACACAGCAAGTTCCAGGACAGCCTGGGCTACACAGAAAAACCCTGTCTCAAAAAACAAAAACAAAACAAAAAGAGTGGTTTTTTGCCCAGCTGTGGTGGCAGATGTCTTTAATCCCAGTACTCAGGAGGCAGAGGCAAGGGGATCTCTGTGAGTTCGAGGCCAGCATGGTCTACAAAGTGAGTTCCAGGATGGCCAGGACTGTTACACAGAGAAACCCTGTCTCGACAGAGGCGGTGGGGGAAGACCAGCATCATGGATGAAATCTTCCGTATTTTATTAGGGTCGGCACAAAAAAGCTGTGTTCCAGAGGTGGCCAAGGTTGTATGAACCTCATGCTGGCAACCAAATCTGGTAGTGTAAGGGTCACCCAGTTGGTACTGGTTGTGAAGGCATGAAAGGGTCGTGGAGAGTAGCTGAGGCTTGGAACTGTGTGGCAGGGCTGGAATCCCTGAAGAGAGGCCAGAAAAGGCAATTAGTGAAGGTGTAGCCTCAGTTGTAATAGAATGATGGGGATGGAAGAGACCGTGCAGAGAAACTGATACCATGTGCTGTGTTAGAGACCCTGAAGAGAGCCCAGAAGAAGTTACTGGTGAAAGTGTAGTGCAGTTGCAACATTTTGGAGACTTCAATACCATGGAACAACTGTCAAGGACCGCAGCAGCCATAGGGTGGGGCTGGCCTGAACATAAGATACAACTCGTATGTGTGGCTGATTGTAGGCCCAAGAAGTGGAGCTAGCAGCTGCCCAGCCCCTTTGGAGCCCAGATGATTGTGAGTGGCACCCAGACATCAAGCACTGAGCTTTTTATGTTGTTGAACTTTGGTTTTGCTAAGATTTGATATTAACTATGCCCTGGTTCTTCTCTCTCAGAATAAGAAAGTATTTAGCTTGTTTTTGGTTTGTACAGGAGCCCACAGTTGTGAGACCATGGATACTTTAAAGAAACTTTGCAATGTTAGAGATACTTTGGATATTTTAATGAAGCCAAGGTTTTGAATGTTCAAAATTTTTTTGATTTTTTATTTTTTTTTATTATTTATTATGTATACAATGTTCTGCCTGTATGTATGCCTGCACGCCAGAAGAGGGCACCAGATCTCATTCTAGATGGTTGTGAGCACCATGTGGTTGCTGGGAATTGAACTCAGGACCTCTGTAAGAACAGCAAGTGCTCTTAACCTCTCTTAACCTCTGAGCCATCTCTCCAACCCGAATGTTCAAACTTTTAAGAACCATGGACTTTTAAATTACATTTGATTTCTAAGACAGCCATGACTACATAATAGAGAAACCCTGTCTCAAAAACTAATTTGTTTTATACTATAATAGTAACATGACATCTTGTGGATAACAAGAAAGGAAAGGTCATGGTTTAATAGTGATGTGTTTGTGTGTTAATTTCTCAAGGGGTCGATTGTGCTATCTACTTTTACATCAACTCAACACAAACTGGAATCTGTGGGAAAGCCTGTGGTATGTTTTGTTCAGTGATGGTTGATGTAGGAGTGCCACACTCACTGTGGGCTGTGCCACCCTTGGGATGGTCACTCTGGATGTTATAAGAAAGACTAGGAAAGCCATGCAAGCCAGTAAGCAGCACTCCTCCATGGCCTCTGCATTAGTTCCTGCCTCCAGTTTCCTGTTTTGAGTTTCTGTTCTGACTTCCTGGATGATGGACTACAAGTTGTGACATTAAATAAACCCTTTCCTCCCCAACTTGCTTTTGGTCATGGTGTTTCATCACAGCCATAGAAAACATTGAGGCACTTATGAGGTTTAGCTCCCATGTACTGTCGCCCAATCTAATTCTTCTTACTTAGCACAGCATGCCTAAATATGAGATGTGGTCTGTGTCCTGGCAACTGGGGAGTGGGCTTAGTCACTAAATTGCTTGCCATACAAGCATGAGGACATGACTTTAATCCCCAGCACCAATATACAAAAATCTTATCACAGGAGCACATATCTGCAATCCCAAAGTTGGAGAGGCAGGCAAATTCCTGGAGCTCCGTGGCCAGGCAGCCTCCCTGAGCCAGCGAGCTCCTGGTTTCCAGAGAGATCTTATTTCAAAAAGTAAGATGGAGAGTGACTCAGAAAGAAACCTGACATTGGCCTCTTATCTCCACACACATGCTCATACATGCCCATGTCCACACATGTCCATATGCACCCCTAAAGGCATATGCATAAGCAAACAAGCATGCTTCTCTATAAAGCTTAAGCCAGATTTTACAAAATGTCAGAAAGTGATCTGTATCTATTTTTCTGGCCCTCCAAGAAGAATGCACTGTCCGCCAACTACTAGACATCGCTGAGAAAGAAATGAAGTGAAAAACAAACAAAATGCCAGAGGATTTTGAACAGGTGAACAACAAACAAAAAGAAAAGATGGGAGTGTCACTAGTCCCACCACTGCCGCTCCACACTCAAACATGGCTTGAGGTTTGGCTAGCTTCCTAGGGGCACCAGCATCATGCTCTCCATATTAACATGTTACTTTTAAGTAGCCCTATGGGAGAAGCACATTAGACACATCAGGATGACTCTTCTTGGAGCCTAGCTATTATTCATATGTATAGTTTTTAATGTACAAAGGTCCAGAGAGACTAGGAGCATAGGTCAGTGACAGAACACTTACTTAGCAGATGTGAGACCTTGAGATCAATTCCCACCAGTGCAAGAACAAGCAAACAAGCAACAACAACAACAACAACAACAAAAACCCTCAAAGTTCCAAAAAGAATAAGTATTCAAACCCCAAGAAAACAACACATGAAAATAGCCTGGCTAGGTGGAAGATACCTGTAATGGTAACGCTTGGGAGATAAGCACAAAGATCACTAACGTTTGGGGCCAATTACAAAGAGAAGAAACAAAGTGTGAGATGTTTGGTATCTCAAACAGAAAAGGGTAAATTGAGAAGTCACATCCAAGGTCTGGCTGATTCCAACCAAAGAGGACCGCCAAGGAGAGCACCTTACCCTCCTCATTTACATGGAGTATATGAGGGTTTGCTCAGGAAAGACATGCTAGGCTGTTTTTGCAGTCATGCTGGCACCCTTTGCTTACATTCCACTTGGTAAGATGGTAACACTGCATACCAGTGGAATATTCTTTGTTATAACACCATATCCACAAGTGAAAGGCAGGTGTCCATTCGGGCAAAGCCACTCTGAAAGGTTCTAGGACAGTACTATGTCGGCCTTTCCCAGTGTTGCCCTTACCTAACAGCCCTGGAGTCCATTGGTGATAATACTGGCCTCAGAGATAACTGCTGAGAAAGACTATCTTCTAGTTTTCCTTGGGGAGACCATGTCATTCAGAGGCACTTAAATAACCCACCTTCAAGCCCAAGTTATGTGTCACTTTTCAATTTCAAGCTCTACCTGAAAGAATGTGGGAACCAACAGAACTGGAAGAGGCCTTTCTATTGACAACAGCACATCTGTAGAGCTATGCAGACCCCAGAGGTGGTATGGGACCCACCAGGCCAAAGATGGAGACCTAGCAATGCCTATGTAGATCACTATCTCCACCTGCCTTGACTCTGTGACATGTGTAATGTAACTACCCACTTCATCAACTTTCCATCCCACGTGTCTATCCTGTGCAAACCCTCCCACATTCCTCAGGTGAGGAGGGTCAGGAGCCATCTTCTATTTCCAGAATACTGCTACTTAAACTCTAGTATCCTTCTCCTCACACACACCAGAGTGGGAGCATCTTCCTGCAAGGATATAGTCTAAATCCCCACCGGGTCCTGTACCTAAAGATGAGCGATTCACCTGGAGCTTCAAACGTGCTTGCTTATTCAGTGCTTGAAAGATCGTGACTGGAGGTACTTGGCCAATGGGAAGAGCAGGTAGTTGTCAATTGTTGCCACTATTTGTGCAGTAGAAATGGTTCAGGAAGGTAGAACAGACAATCAGATTCTTTCAGTTGCACTGAGAAAGTTGTATCTTTCATCAAATTCCTAATCCTGGAGCTCCGGCTGAAAAGAAGATATAGGGGCTGGAGAGATGGCTCAGAGATTAAGAGCACTTGGTGCTCTTGCAGAGGACCCGAGTTCACTTCCAAGCACCCACATGGTGACTCACACCCATCTGTGTCTCCAATTATAGAGATTTGATGTCTTCTTATGGCCTCTGTGGGCACTACATACATGTGATGCACATACATACATTAGACATATAAACAAGCAAAACAGTCATACACATAAAGATAAAAATAATTTTAAAGAGGATACAAATTTCTGCAGTGCAAGTCAGCTAATCTCGTAAAGTCTGTCCAGCTCAGATCTGGCCTCACAGAGGAATTGAACCTATTGGTCACCAAATTGTCCATGTGCCCAGAGGCCAGTGCACATAGCCCCTCAAGCATGGGTTCAATTGGAAGGCTGGTGAGCAAATTCAGGCTGACTAATTGAGCACTTGAGTCTGTGGATACAATGCAGATGCCTCCTGGGACAAGAGCGGGAAGACAGATCCTCATCTGATTGAAGTACTAGCTCATTGCCCAAGCCTCCCAACTTGCTGACTACTCTTTCCATGTGTCCCTCTTTTACCTGGCCCTTGCAGCCCTGCACAGACTTGCTGGCAGCATCTGTGACCCTCAGTTGTCCTTTTCTGTCAGGCTGACCAAACAGAAGCATCTCTACCAGACAGCACCCTGGGCACCTCCCACCTTCCCTTCAGCTCTCTTCTCTGCTGACTGCCGTGGTGTCCTCCATGTGCCTGGTGGGTTCTTCTTCACCTTCTCCTCCCCAGATGTTCTCTTTGTCTGGAAAGCCCCATCTCTAGATATCTGCTTGCCTGACATCTCCCTCACATTGATATCAGAAAATAATTTTCCCCATGCTGCTTATTCTGGTCACTCCACTACAGATTCCAACCTGCAGTTCATTTACTTCCTGGCCCAAGCTTTCCATCCTGTTACCACAACTGGTACAGCTTTTCTTTTTCCTTCTTTCTCTTTAAATTACATTTTTAAACTTTACTTTGAGTGTGTGTCTGAACACAGGTAAGTGCTCACACACATGCCATGCAATGTACATGGAGCTCAGAACACAACTTTCTATAATCGGTTCTCTTCTTCCACTATTTGGGTCCTGGGCATCGAATTGAGGTCATCAGACTTGGGTAAGGCATCTTGCTGGTGCCTTGTCTGTGTTCAGTTCCAGCATCCCTCACTGTCAACTGTACTCACTATGCAGCTTGCCAGACTATCACTGAGAATTTGTCACCTGCCACCTTCCACTTCCTGTTTGGGGACTGAATGCTTAGGAATTTCTTTCTTTTCTTCCAGTTTTTTTAATTAACATTTGAATTAGCCTGCTGAAAAGTTCACATATTTTAAAGCATGAACTTGTTTTCTTTCACAAGCACACTGATTTGCTTAAAGCTCTCAGATTGCTTCTATATAGCAACAAGCAGATATTTTTAACAAGTAACAATACTTTAACAAAAAGCCATACACATATCTCTCTTTCTGTAGACCCAGTGGAAGCTTTCCTGGCATATTTTCTTTTTTGTTTGTTTGTTTGTTTGTTTGTTATAAGGACATTTTTACTTTATTTTTAGCTGAAAATAATGTTTGTGAAATATGTTCTGATCATGGTTTCCCCTTCCCCAACTCCTCCCAGCTCCTCCCTATCCACAAAACTCCATACCTTCTTTCTCTCTCTCTTTAGAAAACAATCAGGAAAACAACAAAAGCAAACAAAACAAAATTCTTTCAAAGTAACAGAGAAAGCACAAGAAACACACATACACGTGAACCCATAAAAACACATAATATACAAGCAAAAGATCAGTAAGACAAAAAAACCTCCCAGTAAAGTGATATGAGACAAAAAGTCTACAAAAATACCCCTGAGTCCATTCTGTGTTGCCATCTACTGCTGGGCATGGGGCCTGCCCTGTGTGGCGAGTGTCCCCAGTGAGACTCCATTGGAGAGAACGGATTTTTCCTTTGCAAGTGGGTGTCAATTGGTGATAGCTTCTCAGTTAGTAATGGCGTCTGTGTCCACTTCCCCTCCCTGCACTGGGACCCCGGCTGGCTTGAACCTGTGCAGGTCTCCAACCCGGGGATTTCTATCTGCTTGCTGATGTGTCCCAACAACTAGAGTAGTGCCTTTCTCAGAGAATTCATGGGATAAAGCATATGGGACCCAAGGGGATGTGCCTGGCAGCATCCCCACAAGACTAAGACTTTAGGGGTAATCATTTTCCCCTGTGTGCTGCTGCCTCAGTCTGTCTGTCTGCTGCTGCCTCACCCTCTGGCAAAGATAGCTTCTGGGCACCTATTGAGGCCACCTGCCTTTCTTTCCAACCACAGACACTTACATTCAAGAAATAGGAATTTATTTGGTATTTTGGCTTTGTTCTGGGTCCTCAAGTTATTCTTGATGTGTTAAATTGTAAACATATTGTGGTGGTTTATGAAATCCTTAGGAGAATGATATGATGCTCATAGTTGGGCCAATGTGGAAGACTTTTCTGTGTTTCTGGACAGTTGTCAGACCAGAACATCTGGAGAGAGTCATAGACCCCTCGTGTCTGGTCTTGGTGATGTGAACAGCAAACAGCTCAGGCCTTTCAAGACATTAGATACAGAACAAAGACAGACCAGACTTCACTCTGAGATGTTGATCTCCCATCAGCTCAGAAAGGTCATATTATAAACAGAGGCTCTTAAATATACTCCCACTATTGGTCACACACACACCCCAAATATTACAATGGCATATAGCAACCAAATACCGACACAGGAAAGTATAGCTCAGATGCCTCCAAACTTCGAATTAAATAACATTATATATTATTATAGTGTGTGTATGTGTGTGTGTGTGTGTGTGTGTTGTACATTGGCACATATGTATCACAGAATGCATAAAGAAGTTACTTTGTAGAGTCAGTTCTCTTTTTTCCACCTTTGTGTTGGTTCTGGGGACTGATTCCAGCTCATAATATTTATGCAGTAAGTACTTTTACCAGTTGAGCTATCTCTGCAGCATGACCTCCAAACTTTAGACATGCAATCCTGAATGGCTCACAGAACAAAAACAAACAAACAAAATAAAAATCTAGAGACATCAAATTCCAGCCCACATGTATTTTTGAAAATTTCTAACTTGTGGTTCAGGTACTCAGATAGTTCAAAGATCTCATACCCTTCCTTGTCTCAGAAGCCCATTAAATCATAGTCCACATATTGGGAGATAGACACAGAAAATAACCTAAAGGACAGATCCCAGGAATGAGGATTATTCCTGTAGCAAATATCTCAAAGACCTCAGGGTATGATGGACAAATTCCTTTGAAGCCCAAAGTTTTTATGGTTTTTGCTTGTTTGTTTGTTTGTTTTGGTGGTGGTGTGGGGGGACATTAGAGACAGGTAACCCTGGCTATCATGAAATTCCTTCAGTAAGCCAAGCTGGCCTTAAAGCTACAGATGTTCACCTGCCTCAGCCTCTTGGGTGCTGGCATTAAAGGCATGCACCACTACTGCCTAGCAAAGTCCAATGTTTTTCATGCAAGATATACTGGAACCCTCTGCCTCACACTATAACCAGGTCATGGAGGTCACATGTAAGATACAGAATTCCCCAGTCATCAAATGCCTGTTATCTTGTGGGCTTAATGGTGTTGTGTCCCTCACAAAACCCCTCAAGGTTGCTTGAATGCTAATTCTTGAAATGCACAATCACAAAAGTGTGATAATGTGTGCACTTCTAGACAAAGTTCATAATACAGATTATATATTTTCTCTATTAGAATAGAAACTCTTAAACACCCCAGAAATCTCTCACTCTGAGCACAAGTCCTCTATTCCTCAAAAACCTCGCAGCTGAGTCCCAGGACCCTAGACACCTCAAGCCTCTAACAATCTGCAGCAAGGACCTCCAAATGTGTCCAAGATGTCTATATGCAGACCATGAAAGAAGTCAGACTTGATTCCCTAGAGATACACACAGTGAGATATCTGCCAGATAGAGAGCCACAGTGAGGTACTGCCAGTCTCCTGAATAGGACATAGAGCAAGACTAAGTGAAGCAGAGGCAGAGGAAGGGAAGAATGAGAATTAGGGAGAATATCCAGGAAACTTGCTGTTTCCACTTGGATAATTTCCTGTTCTCTCCAAAGTTGTCTTGAGACATCCACATGTGCATATCTACATACCCACAAAATATACACACGATAAGTAAGTGAATGTCTTATAAAAAGGAAGCACTTAATTGGGGGCTTGCTTATAGTTTCAGAGGGTTAATCCATGATCATCATGGTAGCAAGCACACACCTTTAATACTAGCACTTGGAAGGCAGATGCAGAAGGATCTCTGAGTTCAAAGCCATCATGGTCTACAGAGAGAGTTCCAGGATAGCCAGGGCTGCACAAAGAAACCCTGTCTCAAAAAAAAAGCTTATATTGTTTATAGAAAAATGAATCCAACTGGACATAGTTGTATTAAGTGAACTAAGCAAGTCTCATATAAACATTGTGTTCTTTCTCTCATTTGTGGATTAAAGATTTTTATAGACATGTAAAATCATGTATACATCTGTGACATAGAAGTAAAACTGTCTAGAGGGACAAAGGAAATGATCAGGTAGTGGAGAGGCATGAGGAAAGGGAGAGCTGGGGGCTATGGGAGAAGTATGATCAGGATATGATACATACTTGTATGGATACTATTAATATGAATTAACTTGAATGACAAAATTAAAAAATAAAATGAAAAGGAATAAATGCATGTGCATCTCCCAAACACAAGAACTATCAACTGACAGAACAGAAAGGAGGGATAAACAATTCCACAGTTAGATATTTGGAAACACCAGCATTATTCCATCACAAGTAGACAAAAAAAAAATCAGGAAATATATAAAAGACTTAATACTGTGGACTATTTTATGGTAAATATTATTTGTATGTTAATAACAAAAGCATGCACATTATCCTAATATAAAAATAAAATGTTCACCAATACAGACCATGTGCTGTGCCATAAAGTCAGTCTCAACAACTTCAAAGGGACCAAAACCATATGTTCTCTGACCACAAATAATTAAAACAGAAATTAGTCAAAGCAAGACACTTGAAAAAAATCACAAAATATATTCATAATGAATGTCATTTTTTTAAATATTGCTAGGACCAAAGGAGAATTTTAAAAGGGTTAGAAAATGAAAACAATATATAAGAATTTCTGAAGTGAAACAAAACCCATTCAGAGAGGGAAATTTATGTCATTAAATTCTTATAAAACAATAGCCTCAAAACAGGTAAGTTTCCACCTTAAGATATTAGAAAACAATGGAACATGCCTATAATCCTAGCACTTGGGAGGCTGGAGGAAGAGGACTATGAATTTGAGTCTATCCTGGATTACATAGTGAATTTTAAGCAGCCTGGGCTAAGCAGCAGTCTATATTAAAACAAAACCCAAAAAAATAAAAAGGAACCAAATAAAGTTTTGTTGGGTTTTTTTTTGGAGTTTTGTTTTTGTTTTTGTTTTTGTTTTTGTTTTTGTTTTTTCTGAGACAGGGTTTCTCTGTGTAGCTTTAGAGCCTATCTTGGAACTCATAGACCACGCTGGCCTTGAACTCATAGAGATCCACCTGGCTCTGCCTCCTGAGGTGTGCACCACCATCACAGAGCTCCAAATAAAGTTTAAATACAGAGAAAATCAGAATGAACCCAAGAGAAGCAAAAGGACAAAAAAAAGGTATTTTTCAAACATCATCTAAACAGATATGACAAATATTGATAGAATAAATGAATGAAATCAAAAGTAAGTTCTTTTTGTTGTTGTTGTTTTTTCAAGGCATGGTTTCTCTGTGTAAAAGCCCTGGCTGTCCTGGAACTCACTCTGTAGAACAGGCTGGCCTTGAACCCAGAAATCTGCCTGCCTCTGCTTCCTAAGTGCTAGGATTAAAGATGTGTGCTTTTTTAAAAGAGCACTAAATTTAACAGATTCTGGTTAAAAAAAAAAAAAAAAGAACAAAGAACTGGTGTGTGTGTGTGTGTGTGTGTGTGTGTGTGTGTGTGTGTGTATTTGTAAAACAAATGAGCAATATCAATAATCTCAAAGTATAGATTCTTCAGCTGTTAAATTAATCATAAGAAGATATTATTTAAAATATTATCCCAAAAATGATACTTAGAAGAAATGGGAAAATTTCTTGAAAAACAATAACTGGCAAATATCAATCAAAAATAGACATTAACAATCTATATTTATTGAAGAGATTAAATTCAAGTTTAAAAAAAGTACCAAACATGTATGAAATAAATAATCCCAACTGTATTCAAGCCTTCCAGATAGCTGAAGAGGCAAACCTTCCCAAAGTGTCCCAGAGAATCAGTATTACTCTATCACACTCAAGACATAAAATTTTAAGAAAATAAAATACAATTTGTCTTAGGATTTCTGTTGCTGTGAAGAAACACCATGACCATAGCAACTCTTATAAAGGAAAACATTTAATTGGGTGGCTTGCTTACAGTTTCAGAGGTTCAGTCCATTATCATCATGGTGGGGAGCATGGTGGTATGCAGGCATGGTGCTGATTACCTCTTGATCAGAAGGCAACAGGAAGTGGTCTGACATACTGGGAGCAGCTTGAGCATATATGAAACCTCAAAGTCTGCCCCTACAGTGACACACTTCCTCCAGCAAGGCCATACCTACTCCAACAAAGCCAAACCTATTAATAATGCCACTCCCTATGAGTTCATGGAGGCCAATTATGTTAAAACTACCACACAACCCATGAACACTGATGTGGCAATCCAAAATAAAATGTTAGCAGTTTTTTAGCAGCAAAAAGGTAAAATTAAAATTAAAAAGGTAAAATTCTAGCTGGGCAGTGGTGGTGTACACCTTTAATCCTAGCAATTGGGAGGCAGAGCCAGGCAGATCTCTGTGAGTTCGAGGCCAGCCTGGTCTATAGAGCGAGATCCAGGACAGGCACCAAAACTACATAGAGAAACCCTGTCTCAAAAAAAACAAAGGGGGTGGGGGGTGCAGGAGAGATGGCTTAGAGGTAAAGAGCAGTAGCTGCTCTTCCACAGGTCCTGAGTTAAATTCCCAGCAACCACATGGTGGCTCACAACCATCTGTAATGAGATCTGGCAACCTCTTCTGTATACATAATAAATAAATAAATCTTTAAAAAAAAAGAGTCTAAACATAAAAAAAAATTCTATAGCCTCATGGGGTTTATATTATAGTTTGAAAGTGGGCTGAACATTTTGAAATTAATTTCTGTACTTCATAGACTTCTAAAAATGAACATGTCAATCAATACATAAAATCACTTGATAAAATTCAACATGGTATAAATTACCAGCAAACTGGGAATAGAAAGAAACATCTTTATGCTGATAAATGTAATCTATAAAATATCAAAAGTTAACATAATCTTTAATTATAAAAGACTGAGTACTAGCCAATCTGACTAGGGTGAGATGAAATCTCAAAGTAATTTTAATCTGCATTTCTCTGATGGCTAAGAATGGTGAATACTTTTTTTAAAAAATATTTATAAGCCATTTGTGTTTCTTCTTTTGAAAACTGTTTCATTAAATGGCTCATTTATTGACTGCACTATTTGGAGTTTGGGTGGTTAATGTTTACAATTCTTATATATATATATACTAAATACCAACCTCCTGTCTGAAATATAGTTTGCAAAGATGAGTATAGGTCATGTAACTCAAGAAAGGACCGTGAAAGGGGGGAAAAGAGCTCTTAAGGGAGGGCTGGGGGGAAGAGTAAGAGAATACATGTGACATGAATGCAGAAGGGGCCTAATTGGGTAGGAAGGGACTCAGTCACGAAAACACACTACTTTGTATACTGACTTTTAACACTAATTCAAATGAAAGTAAATACTTTCCATCTTCAGACTGAGGAAAAGGCAAGGATGTGCGCCTTTGCCACTTTTATTCAATATTTTATGGGCTGTTTGCAAGAAAAATCAAAACAGCTTTTATTTACAGAAAAGGTGTGATTCCATAAAAATAATGAAAACTACATGAGCTAATAACTAACATGGTATATGATACTTATAGAAAAAGTCATTTCTATTTCTATATGCCAGCCACATACAATTAAAATTTAAATAAAAACTAGTATCTTTTACTATAGCACAGAGTCATGTAATATGTAGTGGTGGCTAATTTAGCTTAACAAAGTATGTATAAGACTCATACATAAAACCTTACATATCTTAGCTAAAGGAAACTGAAGCAATCTTAACTGAATGTAGATACACAGCATTGTCCTCTAGACTCAATGCAATCCAAATTAAGATCACTGTGGTCTTTTCATTATTTGGTAACAATTGGCCAACTGATTCATGTTATAAAATGTGTGTGGAAAATTTTGAATAGTCTAGTCATTTTGTGAAACAGAAAGATGAAAGCTCAAAAGTTGGAGAACAAACAAGAGGAGTCCAGAAGACTCCCAAAACAATATAGGCTATTGTTGTTGCCCTTGGTTGTCTTCCAGAAGATGAAGGTGAGTCCCTATTGCCAAAGACACTGCGAACTTTGGATGCAGGACTCAGAGGATTGAAGCAGGATCTGACCTGAAAGTCTCTTCACTGAGCACTAGCTTTCATAGTACCAGAAGGTGATATGCAAACTGCCAAAGGAGAAAAACATGAACAGTCTTACCCAGCTATTATGCCAATAAACCACAGTGATCAGCATGGCATGATATCCACAAATGTGTAATAGTGGCACACATACCTTGGCAGTAACCAATAGTTGTCTAATTGGACTTAAGTTCTGCTAAACAGGAGGGAAATCATGCCCAGTACTAAAAACCTAGGCAGCTACCTGAGGTTAGTGAGGTAATGAATCCTAAAAAAGAAATTTCTGCCACGACTTTACTAATCCAGCATAACTCTGGTTTTTTTTTAGATTATAATTTAATTACAACGTTTCTCCCTTCCCTTTCCTCCATCCAAACCTTCCTATATACCCCTCCCACTGTCCTTGAAAGTCATGACCTCGTTTTTTCACTAATTGTTATTGCATGCATATAGATATATACATATATATTCTTAAATATAACTTGTTCATTCTGTATACAATCTAGGACAATTCTTAACTGCATTCTAAACATTTATCCTTATACCCACAGAAAGTACAGTTCCCCACCCCTCATCCAAGAAGGTTCTCTTTGCAACACACAGAGATCACTACAAAAAGCCATAACTGGTCAAAATGCAGAGAACAGCTGATCACAGGGTGCCCAGCCACAACTATAACACATCCCTCACACCTAAAACAAAGATAACAATGAGGAATTGAGAAATAAAAGACTGTAAGAACCAGAGAACTAGGAAGTCTGCTGAAAGATTGTATCACCCGGAAATGACAGGGGAGTGTCACCCTTGATACATCAACAATATGGCTGTATAAATAAAACATGAAAAAAAAATACAATACTGATAGGCATACTGACATGGAAGAGGGAAATTCCAAGGGGTCCCACCCTTAGACAGAGAAATGCAGTCAACTAAGAGAGGAAGAATTAGATTTCCCAAGGGATGAGCACCCTAATTGGTTATCCAATACCAAGTGCTCAGCCCTGAAACATACCTACAAGTAACACTAAACAAACTCAGTAGTGTGTGTACGTGTGTGTGTGTGTGTGTGTGTGTGTGTGTGTGTGTGTGTGAAAAGAGGTAATGAATTTGAGAGGAAGCAAGGAGAGAGGAGATAGGAGATGTTGGAGGGAGGAAAGGAAAAGGAGGAAATGTAAGAAAATAAGGTGAGTTCTTTCATTCTAGTATCTCCTGACTTGCTCTTAGTCCTGCCTTAATATGCCTGCAAGAGTCCCTCTTACTACCTCACCTCCATCCCATGGGGACTCCACCTCTTGATGGGAACCCAGGGTCCCCCTAGCTATTTCCTGCCACCCTCTCAGCCATCCCTTCTATCTCAACTCCATTCTTTTGGGTCACTCACCAACTTGCAGAAACACTTTCTACCCAGGGACCCTCAGTAACCACACTGGGTTGGGACTCTGGTAGGCAATATTTTCTTTTTCTTCTCTCACGCAATACAACTCAACCCAAGTTTCCCCTCCTTCTACTCCTTCCACTCCTCCTGACCTCCCCCTGCCATCTTCTCTCTTCCCCAGATCCACTCCTGGGTTTGGACCTAGTCTTGCTGCATCTTGTCATGCTGTGTTTGGTTGATATCCCTAGGAAGTAGGCCATTTTCACTAGCCATCTTGTCATGCATCCCTGTCTCTGCAGAAATACTCTCAGCCCTGCTGCAGCCTGCCTGCAGGAGCCCTTACCTCCCACTCACCTTCATTCGCTGCCTCTTGGGTGTGGACCCAAGGTCTCCCTAGCGCTTTCCCACAGCCCCTCTCAGCAATTCCCCCTAGCCCATCTTCGTTTCTTTGTGTCACCTGCCAACCCACAGAAACACTCTCTACCAGTAGCCCACAGCCACTACACTTGGCTAGGATCCAGAGTAGGCAGCAGCAACAAAAGAATAAAACACCCACCCAACAAAGACAAGTCCAGATGCATACACTAAGGAACACCTCAAGCATCATAAATTCCAGATACCTAGATCCCCTTGGTTTCTGTTTCCTCTCTGGTCTTCTTATCTCTGTGGCCTGTGGTTGAGCAGAAAGTCTCTACCCAACTTGAGGGCCGAGGCAAGGTGACAAAGAGTGGAGAGAGGATGGGGGATAGGAAGGAGGTACTGTGAGAGTTGGGGAGGTCCATGGGCTAGAGGCCTACCTGGCCTCTGTTGGAGCTGAGGGCTCTCTTGTCAGAGGTCTGAGTTGGGTCTTGGATATGGCGAAGGGGAGGGGAAGGAGGATTGGGAATAGTGTCAGAAGGAGGATCTGAGAAAGTGTAGGAGGTCAGTGGGCAGGGGAACTATCTGGAATTCTGGTGGTCAGAGGTGTGGCCTCTAGTCCAGCAGGAAATCTCTCTCTGAGTTTGTCTACTTGTTCTTCTGACTGATGTGGCCTGCACTTGAGCAGGGGATATCTGCCTGAGTTGGGGATGGGAACATGGCAATGGGGGTGAAGAGTGGGGGGTGCATGGATCTCCCTGGGAAGGGGAAATAGAATAGATTTCACAGGTGGACTGGGGATGTGTGGGGATGGGAACAGGAGGGATCAGGCAGGAGAAACCTAGCGTAGTGGAAACTCTCTAGAATCTATGAGGGTAACCCCAGAGAGAACCCTTGGAATGGGAGATACAGAGCCTAAACAGACCATCTTCTGTAGCCAGGCAAGGATCTCAGTGGTGGGACTGGGACACCAACCCAGCCACAAAACCTTCAACCTACAATTTGTCCTGTCTTCAAGATGGCTGGGGTAAAAGTAGGACAGAACTTGTGGGAGTGGCCAACCAATAATTGGTCCAGCCTGAGACCCATGCCATGAGAGGGGGCCCACTCCTGACACTGCCTGAAGGGCCAGGAAGCAGAGGCTAGATAGCCTAGAGACCTAGGATAGAACCAAACACAACTCACAACTAGCCAGAAAGAAAAAGTCAATGAAATGATTCCTAATGATATTCCGCTATACTCATAGAATGGTGCCTAGCCCAATTGTCAACAGAGAGGCTTCATCCTGCAACTGATGGAAACAGGTGAAGAAACCCACAACCAAGCATAGAAGAGTGGGAGGAAAGATTGTAGGAGCCAGAGAGGTCAAGGACATCAGGAGAACACAGCCCACAGAATCAACTAAGCAGGGTTCATAGGGGCTCACAGAGACTGAAGCGACAATCACAGAACCATAGTCTCTGCTATGTCCTCTGCATATATGTTATGATTGTGCAACTTGGTATTCTTGTGGGAATCCTAACAGTGAGAGTAGGGGTGTCTCTGACTCTTTTGTCTGCTCTTGGGATGTTTTTGTTCCTACTGGGTGTAGTTAGAGTTTTCCTACCTGGAGCACCAACTGGGTTACCTTGTTCAACCTTGATATGAGAGTTTGTACCTAGTTTTATTGTAACTTGTTACGCAGTGTTTTGGTTGATATCACTGGGAGGCCTGCTCTTTCCTGAAGGAAAATGAAGAAGGAGGAGTGGATCTTGGGGAAAGGATAGGTGGAGGGGGAGGACTGGGAGGAATGGTGGGAGGAAAAATTGTGGTAGAGATGTATTATATGAGAGAAGAATAAATTTTAAAAAATGTTTGTGGATGAAAAAAAAGAAATGGATAGGTAAGAAAAAGAAAATGTTAAATAAAAAAATCCCAAGCACAAGATACCCAGGAAATCTGGGACACTATAAAAAGACTAAACTTACAAATAAGTATGGAGGAAAGAGAAGAAACCCAGAAATATTTTTCAAAAGCACAGAAAATACTTTCAACAAGATCATAGAAGAAAAATTTTCTGACCTAAAGAAGGAGATGTCTATACAAGAAGCATACAGAACACCAAATAGACAGGACTAGAAAAGTAAGTCCCCTCAGCACATAATAATCAAAATACTAAATGTACAAAACAAAGGATATTAAAAGCTGCAAGGGAAAAAGACCAAATCATATATAAAAGCAGACCTATTCGAATTGCATCTTACTTCTCAATGGAGGCTCTGAAAGCCAGGAGGGCCTAGACAGATGTTCTACAAGCTCTGAGAGACTACAGATGCAAGTCCAGACTACTGTACCCAGAAAAACAACTGGTCACAATTAACAGAGAAAGAAAAACATTCCAAGATCAAAGCAAATTTAAGAAATTTCTATCTACCAATCCATCTCTGTAGAAGATGCTAGAAGGAAAATTTTAGTCTTAAGAATCTAACTATACCCAAGAGTTCACAAAGAATAATAATCCAAGAACAGTAAATCAAAAGAGGGAATGAAAAATCCACAACACAAAAACAAAATAATAGAAGTAAATAAACACTGCCCATTCTCAATTGCCCAAATCACAGACTAACAGCATGGATTCAAAAATAGGATCTATCCATCTGATGCATCCAAGAAACATACCTTAATATTAAGGACAGATATTACCTCAGAGTAAAGAGTTAGGAAAATATATCCCAAGCAAATGGGCCTAAGAAGCAAGCTGGTACAGCCATTTTAATATCTCACAAAATAGACTTCAAACCAAAACTAATCAGAAGAGATAGTGAAGGATACTACATACTCATTAAAGGAAAAAAATCCATCAAGGACACTGCAATTTTTAACATCTATTCACCAAACCCAAGGGCAACCAAGTTTGTAAAAGAAACACAACTACAGCTTAAATCACATATTGACCCTAACCCACTGATAGTGGGAGACTTCAATACCTCACTCATGCCAATAGACTGATCATCTTGACAAAATAAACAGAGAAATCATGGCATTAAATAATATTATAAATCAAAGATACCTAACACACCTAAAGAACATTCCACCCAAACACAAAAGAATATACTTTCTTCTCAGCACCCCATGAAACATACTAAAAAAAACTAACTACATATTAGGACACAAAGCAAGTCTCAACATATATTTTTTAAAAATTTGAAATAATACCCTGAATTATACCCAAAATAATACCCATACCACCTGGATTAAAGCTGGATATCAACAAGAGTAGACACAGAAGAAAGTATACAAATTCATGAAAACTGAACAAATCACCACTGAATGAAAATTGTGTTAAGACAAATATCAAGAAGGAAATTTTAAAAAGCATTTTAAATTGAATGAAAATGAAAACACAATATACCCAAACCTTAAGAACAAAATGAAGTAAGTTCTAAGAGTAAAATTCATATCATTAAGTGCCCACATTAAAAAAAACTGGAGAGATCCCATATTAATAACTTAATGACACACTTGAAAGCTCTAGAAGAACAAGAAATAAACTCCAAAAAGATTGGATGGAAAGAAAAAGATCAAACTCAGTACTGAACACAAAGAAATAGGAAAAATATGAAATGTAAACATACTGAAAGACAAAAACTACATGATCATCTCATTAGATGCAGAAAGGACCTCTGATAAAGTCCAACAGCACTTCATGATAAAAGTCCTGGAGATATTAGGGAAACAAGGGAGATAATCTCAACATAAAAGGCACTTTACAGCAAACCCATAGCCAACATCAACATAAATGAAGAGAAACTCCACTAAGCAGTTCCACTAAAATCAAGAACAAGACAAGGATGTCCACTCTCTCCATATCTATTCATTATAGTACTTGAAGTCTTAGCTAAAGCAATCAGATGGCTGAAAGAAATCAAGAGATACAAATTGGAAAGGAAGAAGTCAAAGTATCTTTATTTGCAGAAGATATGATTTTACACATAAAGGACCCAAAAGACTCTACCAGGAAACTTCTACAGCTGATTAACACTTTCAGAAAAGTAGCAAGGTACAAAATAAACACATAAAAATCAGCAGTCCTCCTATATAAAAATTAAACACAAAATGAGAAAGAAATCAGAAAAACGGTGTTATTCACAAGAGTGTCAAAAAATAATATAACTTGAAATAACTCTAATCAAGCAATAAAAGACTTATACAATAAAAAATTTTAAGACATTGAAGAAAGAAATTGAAGAAGACTCTTGAACATGGAAGATCTCCCATGCTCATGGACCAATAGGATTAACATAGTAAAAATGGCCATCCCACCAAAAGCAATCTACAGATTCAATGTCATCCCCATCAATATTTCAACACATCTCTTCACATAAATTTTAAAAATCTTCAAATTCTTACAGAAACACAGCAAAAAAAGGATAAACAAAATTATCCTGAATAATAAAAGAACTGCTGGAGTTGTCACCATCCCAGATTTCAAACTATAGAACTATAGTAATAAAAACAGCATTATAATGTGATAATAAAAAAACAGACACATTGATCAGTGGAATCAAATTGAAGACAGCATCTTCAACAATGGCAGTGGTCCAACTGGACAGCTGCATATAGAAAAATGCAAATAAATCCATACTTATCACTGCACAAAACTCAACTCCAAGTGGGTCAAGGACCTCAACATAAGATCAGATACTCTGAAACTGATAGAAAAGAGAGCAGCGAATATGCTTGAACTCAATGGCATGGGAAAGGAATTTCTGAACAGGACATTGATAGCACAGGCATTAAGCCCAACAATTAACAAATGGAGCCTAATGAAGCTAAAAAAGCTTCTGTACAACAAAGGACACTATCATTCCACCAATGTGACAGCCTACAGAATGGAAAAAGAGCTTTACCAATTATACATCTGGTATAAGGTTAATATCTAGAGTAAACAAAGGAGGAAAAAAAAGCCCTGAACATCAAGAAAACAAATAGCCCAATTTTAAAACGGGATGTAGAATTAAACACGGAGTTCTCCAAAGATGAGACTCAAATGGCTGAGAAACACTTAAAGAAATGTTCAACATCCATTGCCATCAGGGAAATGCAAATTAAAATGGCTTTGAGATTTTATCTTACCCCAGTCAGAATGGCCAAGATCGATAAAACAAATGGCAGCACATGCTAGTTTGAATGCAGGGGGAAGGGAGCATTTATTCATTATTGGTGAGAGTGCAAACTAGTATGGTCACTATGGAAATGAGTGTGGAGGTTTCTCAAAAAGCTGAAAATCAATCTACCACAAGCTCAGCTCTAACACTCTTGGGCATATACCCAAAGGACTCTACATCCTACTACAGAGATAATTGCTCATGCATGTTCATTGCCACACTATTCATAATAGCCAGAAATTGGAAACAATCTAAGATGCCCATCAACTGATGAATGGATAATAAAATGTGGTACATTTCCACAATAGAATACTATTCATTTGTTAAGAAAAATGAAATTATGAAATCTGAAGGTTAATGGATGGAGCTAGGAAAAAAATAATTCTGATTAAGGTACTCCAGACCGGGGGAAAAAAAACCAATATTGCAACTTTTCTCTTGCAAGACGATGCTAGCTTTTAGGTTTTCTATATGTGTGTTTCCATCCAAATAACCACAGAGGTCAGGTACCTAGTAAGTGACCACAGGGAGGGGAGGTCTTTCAAGAAAAGTGAAATAGAGTAATATAGTGTTATAAAAGAGACAAAGGGAAGCTAGAATAGGAGGGTTAAATGGAGAGGAGAATGGAGCACAGGGTAAAGGAAGGAATATGGGGATTGACAACTAACACTAACGGCTACTTGAAAAACCATATGGAAGCCTACTCCTGAAGAAGCTTCCTAAAATATATACAATTGTGGAAAGAATTTAAATCGAGTCACCGTGGAGAGAATGCCCCAACTAGATGTCTTATGCCACCAATTAAAACCTCCAGTGTCAGGAATTGGTTACATCTTGTTGAGTGATTGGCCAAATGAGTCTCATAGACCCTCCCAACTATAATAGGCTATTATCAAGATTATTGGTTACTCTCCATAACCTGATGGGAAGTCCTTATTGCCGAAGACAACACTTATTTATGTCATCTAACGTGGAGAAATCAAGTTGGTGCCTAACAAGAAGCTTCACCCCTACTTATTGGCATTCACGGTGCTGCAAGGTACTTTGCATGCTGCTGGAGGAGAAAAATAATCATCAGTTTCACCCAGCTAAAAACCCTGTGACCGAAAACAGAGCCATGCCTCCAAGATACACTGGTGCAAGAGTGGCATAAAAGTTATAGGAGTAACCAACCACTTTTTAAAATTGAATTTAAGTCCCATTCCATGTGATGGAACCCATATCTGACACTGCTAAAGTGGTCAATAACCTGAGACTAGCTAGCTCATGGGCCTAGGGGAAAACCTACTGCTATCATTCTGCTAAATGAATATAGCAATCAAATAACTCTTAATGACATGTTGCTATAGTCATAGGGCACACTATCACTCAATCCTCATCAGAAAAGCTTCTTGCCATAGACAGTAATTAACAAAGAGATCTACTATGGGACAATGTACAGAGAGAGGCTTTGGAGCACACAGCCCTAAAAGGGATGTCTTTATTAAACCCCTCCTCTTAAGGATCAGTGATTTACAGGAAAGAAAAGGAGGAAAGATTACAAGAGCCAGGGATGGTAGATGACTCCTAAGAAACAGCCACAACAGAATTGACCCACATATGAACTCACAGAGACTGTGACAGCACACACAAGACCCACACAAGTTCAAACCAGACAAAATTTCAGCACTGAGAAGAGGAAGTGGCTACAAATCCCATCCCTAACCAAGAAATTATTTGTAGTCAATACCTGTTGGGAAGGGGGAAATCAGCTTTCTTTAATGGAGTGTTACTGGAAATATCAACCACACTCCAGGCAGGCCCCACACTCAGGAATAGTTGGCCAACACAAAATGGACTCCATGTTTTTTTTGTGCATATTTTGTTTTGGATTTTGTACTGATTTGGTTTGGATTTTCTCTTGTTAATTTCCTTCTTTGTCTGTTTTGATTTTTTGTTTTTTGCTTTTCCTGGGGTTTTTTTTAAGAGAGAGAGAGTACATGAAGTTGTGTGGTTAAGGATGTGGGGACAATATAGGAGGAGCTGGGGGATGGGGAATAATATGATCAAAATATATTGTATGAAAATAATTTTTAAACAAAAAATTAAAAAGTAAAAACATACACACAAACCAAAAAAGAGAAAAATGTTGTGATAAGAACTTATTCAGAGTTGTTAGTCAGTGAGGTCCCATAGACCACCCCCCAAAACAATACAGGCCATTGCCATTGCTCTTGGTTACACCCCAGAACTTGACAGTAAGATACTGTTGCTGTTCAATATTTGAGTCATTGAACATAAAGTAAGATGTTACTAACCTGAAATCTTCATCCCTATTGGCTAGCTTTCATGATGATGGAAGAGCCTATGTATACTACCAGAGTAGAAAAGTAGTTCTCGATCACACTCAGCTGTGAATCCTGTCAGCTACAATAATAACTGGCCTGAAAAGACCGTTAGTGCAATAATGACATCAACATCATGGGAGTAACCAACCAATTTCTGATTGTATATAAGTCCCACTCCACAAGATGAAACCCATACATAGCACCATTATCAGGCCAACAACCTGTGACTAGACAGGTTATAAGCCATAAGGGAGAACCTCTTACTATTAGCTTCTGGAAGAAAGGGAAACAGTTTTCTCTAAGTGTGTTACCCCTAGTTAGTCAACTACACTCTAGTGAAAGACTACACACTCCAAGAATAATTAGTTGGGCAGCACAGATTGGTTTTGAGAAGTGTTTTTTAAAAGGGCACAAAGTTGAGTGAATAGGGAAGAGGTGGTGGATCTCGAAAAAAATTGAGGCAGGGTGAATATAATCAAAACATGTTGTATGAAACTCATCAAGAACTAATAAAAAAATTAAGCCCATGGTTGGAGCAGTCTTGGATCCAATGGTAGAATCTTCTAGTATTATTTTGTCAATTACCATGCTGTCAATTTGTGTTCTAAATATTTATATTTATTTATAAATACCTACAGACCTATACTGCCCTCACTTTGGTAAGAGAAGCTTCCTTTTGCAGTGGACTACAGTCAGTGTAGAGATGCCTAACTGGTCTGAGTGCTGAGAAGAAAAGACTTAGTGGGTGTTCAGCCCATCTTTATCACACACACATATACCCCTCCATCCAAGGAATGTGTGCATGAGTGTGTGTGTGTGTGTGTGTGTGTGTGTGTGTGTGTGTGTGTATGTGTGTGTGTTACTTTTCTATTTTCATGAAAAAACACCATGACCAAAGTGACTTAAGGAAGAAAAAATGTATTTTTGGCTTATGGGTCCAGAAGGACAAGAACCCATAATGTGAGATAGAGGTATGGCAGCAAGTAGCAGACATAGTGGCAGAAACAGGAAGCTGAGAGCTCACATCTTGAATCATAAGCATGAAGCAGAGATAATGACCTAGAAATGGCATGACACTTTTAATCACAAAGCCCACCTCCAGTGGCATACTTCCTCCAGCAAGTTTGCACCACCTCAATCTCTGCAAACAGTGCCACCAACTGGGGGAATAAATGTTCAAATAACTGGGCCTATTTGGAACACTTCTCACTTAGACTACTATAGCATGAAGGTAGGAGGGGGAGGAATTAGGTGGTACGCCGGGAGAGTAGGAGAGAAAATGGGGCGAGGGGTAGATATCATATTTCGTTGTATTCATGTGTGAAATTCTCAAAGAACTTTTAATAAGGAATTTAATAATGTCTTCTTCTTCATCATCTTTTTAACTCATTACTGTCTCATAACCCTGATAATTTTTCTAACTCTAATCATTGTAAATACATTTTCATTTTCTATTCATTCATACTTGTAAATATTTGCATGCTTCCTTTTCTCATGTCTTTTCTTTCTTTATCAGAGCTTTATCTTTGTGTAACTGAAATACAAATAAAATAGTGTTTAATGTAAATAATTGCTTCTTTATCTTAAACTTTTTCTTTATTTTTGAGACTTCCATATACATGTGCAACAGAATATGATCATATTTAGAAAGCAATTTGATAGCATGACCATTTAGCAAAATAACAATAGCGGGTTCTACCTTAGGGTCTATGACCTTCCCCGCCATGGGATTTTGATCAGAATTCCAATACCTAGAATGAAAATCCCTGCTATGGAGCAGGCCTCAAGTCCAATCGCAAAGTGCTTAGTTACTCCATAAACGTTGTACCACTATTGCACCAATAGGTACTTCTTGCCTGGCAAATCATAATTGCAGCATGCAAGGTCCAGCACTTGGAAAGACCATTGATAGTGTTTTTTCCTCAGCTACCAGGCAAGTGAGCACCTTCTGGCCATATGAAAACCAGCCAGAAAGGAGGAAGACATTTCCTGTTCAGGGTGAAACTGATTTCTCTATGCCCTGCAACAAAAGTGTGTGGTAGAACCTTACTGGATAGTTCCAGTGGAGAGCCAAGGACAAGAGCGATGGCCTGTGTTATTTTGGAGACACTGGAGCTTCCTTGACCAAAACCTCATAGGGAGGTATCCCATGCCCTGTACTGCAATTTTTATCTTGAGCCTTTTTTTATATTGTTCTTGCATTGGCCAAGACTTTCAGTACAATTTGAAGAAAACTGATTGTAGTGGGCAGCGTAGTCGTGTTCCCAATCTCAGGAAGTGTTCTCCTTTGTTTTCCTGGGCTGTAACATACTCTGGCCACAAACAGCTTGAGGAGGAAGAGGTTTATGTTGTCTTCCACTTCCAGGGCCATCACTGACAGAGGTCAGGATGGGAACATAGAAGCAGGAACTAAAGCAGAGACCATTTACTAGCCTGCTTTCCATGGCTTGCTCCACTGGCTTTCTAATACAAACCAGGACTACCTGCCAACAGGTGGCACTTCCCACAACGGGCTGGGCCCTCCCAGATCAATAACTGATCAAGAAAATGCCCCACAGACATGCCCACAGGCCAGAGTGCTAGAGGCAATTCCTTAATTGAAGTTCCCTCTTTCCAGGTGACTAGTTTGTATCTTGACAAAAGCTAACCAACACAAGAAGCATTCAGTATTTCCCTATTAGGTGTGCAGTCTGAAACCATGGTATTTTAATAACCTTCTTTAAATTCTTAGGAAACTTAAGTTTGCTATGAGTTGTTTGGTTGGTTTTTGTTGTTGTTGTTGTTGGGTTTTTTTTTTTTTTTGGTTTTTTTTTTTTTTGGTTTTTCGAGACAGGGTTTCTCTGTGTAGTTTTGGTGCCTGTCCTGGATCTCACTCTGTAGACTAGGCTGGCCTCGAACTCACAGAGATCCATCTGGCTCTGCCTCCCAAGTGCTGGGATTAAAGGCGTGTGCCACCACCGCCTGGCTGCTATGAGTTCTTTTTGCTTGTTGGTTATAGTACTTTTCTTTTGCGCCTATTGAACAATCATAATTGTTCTCCAATCACCTGAAGAATTCAAATAAAATTAAAAAGTTAGTGGAGGAGCAGTTCTCTGAATATTTTGTGGAACTTACTATTGAACACTCTCTGGCCCTGGAGAGTGTGCACGTGTGTACATACACAAAGAGACCAGAGCAGAACTTCAGATGTTTCCCTCTACTGCTCTCCACATAAACGCCTTGAGAAAGGGTCTCTCACTGAACTGGAAGCTTGCTGTTTTTGGCTAGGCTGCCTGGCCAGCAAGTTCTATGGATTACAGGGTTACAGGCAGGCACAGCCATGCCACACTTTTACATGATTGCTACGGATTTGAACTCAGACCTTCATGCTTACAGAGCAAGTGTTCTTAACCACTGAGGCCATCTCCCTAGCCTCATGAAGATTTCTCTGTATAAGCCTTTTAAAATTACAAATTCAGCTTATTTAATAGTTATGATTGCTCAGATAGTCTCTATTTTCTGTGACTTTGAATAAATTTTATCTGCCAAGAATTTTTCCACTGTCTCAAAAATTTCAAATTTGCAAGCATAAAATTCTAATTCCAATAGCCTCTCTTTATAATTTAATGTTATACAGTGTAGTGCTCCTTTTGTTCTGGATACTTTCTTACTTTCTGAATCATGATGTCTCAAGGATTCTTCAAAGAACCATTAACTCTGCTGATCTCTGCTGTGGCTCTATTCTCTATTCCATTATCCAGTCTACCATTTCCGTCCTTTAAGGCTAATTTGTTATCTTTTTTTCTAACTTAAGACAGAAATCCAGCTCTTCCTTTTTAAAACAGATCAATTTAAAGCTACAAAAGTCTCCCTCCACACAGCCCTAGAGGCATTTCACAAGATTTCAGGTGAAGATTTTCATTCTAGGTCAGTCCAAAATATTCCCTAATTCCCACTGTGAATGTATGTTCTGTGCACAGGATTTTATCCCTTTCCAAAGCATGGTGCCCAAATTTTAGAGATATAAAAATAACCACCTAAAGGTTTTCTAAAAATGTTTCACACCTCTCCCACCTACCAGATTTATATTTCCAGGGAGTAGGCCTTGGGACCTACATTTCACAAGTCCCAGAGGGATCCAGCTGCAGGTGCATGACTTCCAAGCCCACAGGTTGGTAGCAGATCATGGGCTTCATAAGTGCAGGCAGCAAGTCTGATCCACCCAAGTCATCTGAGGCCAGCACTGGACCGACATAAAGCTGTGTTTAATGAATGAACCAACAAATGAGGAAAGAAAACAAATAAAACACAATTTTTATATCAAGAGCATTGGAATTGTTGAATGCTATAAGTTAGAGGAACCACTACAGCATCATTTGGACCCAATTTAAACCGATTCAAACAGAAATGCACTCCCTGGTCTTCACATTTCTGTTCACCAGGCATTCTTCTCATCTTTTGCTTATTGCTGTCCCGGAACACAACCTTAAGTATGGATTCATGCCTGCCTCCTGGCCCAGCAAAGGTAGAAGTAGCATTGGAGATATCCTGACAGGGACTGTTCTGAGCTTGGTGTCTAAACTCCTCCACCTCCCTCCAAGCCAGCTCCCAGACCCTGCCCATAAAATCCCATTCTAAATAAGGTTATCTACCCTGTCTTCCAAGCCTTGCCATGCCAAGCCTGAGATATGTCCACCAAATCTTTGTCCAAAACCAGACCCCAGACCTTTACCGTTACTTCTTCTCACCTCCACGCAGGCTTCTCTCAAGTCAGAAAGGCCTGAGCCTGATTTTGTCAGCCAGCTATTGTCCTGGCAAGAACAGCCACCACAAGAAGCATCCCCATTCAGTCAGCCAGCCAGCCAAGTTCTCCCGGTCTCGCCAGCCCCCTCCCCCAACCCCAGCCGCCCCGCCCCAGGGAGGACCTTGCTGGTGGCTGGGAGTCTCCCGGCTGCTCAGCCTCCCTTCTTCCCTCCCTTGCTCTCCCTGCTTCCCTCCCTCCTCCACCCGCCCCTCGGGCAGGGACTGTGCAAATCGAGGAGAGGGGAGGACCAACAGGCTACATAGGGTCCAGCTAAGAGGCCACGATTCCTCCCTGAGACCCTAGCCAAGCTAGGTGTTTCCCGCATCATGGAACCTGGATTTGTGTGAAGCGGGGTGATTCCCGGGCCAGGAAGGTCCTTCCGGCAGGTCCACCATACCTTCATCTCGCATCAGGACCCCTCTTGGATGCTCTGAGCCACCCTTCTCAACCCGGATCTAAAACCTGGGACACGGCTATCAGGCCAGCCTCTCTCTCCCTCCACCCCTCCCCCTCTTTCTGGCGTCCATCCCCTCCCCAACACCACCTCTGCTGCTGCCTCTGGCTGTGGACCTGCACCTCTTCTCCATCCTCGCCAGGCCCGGAGAGTGGGGTTAGCCTGGATGAGAGTGTGCCCCTAACCTGGGGCCCTCCCAGGCCATGGCTCGTGTGCTCCCAGGGAGGAGTCCAGGACCCTGAGCATCTGCTAGAAGCTTGGCAGAGGCCCCGCTGGGACCGTGTCTTCTGAGGACAAAAGGCTGCGGCCAGCAGGCAGACTGGGTGGGGGGTTGGGGGGGAACCGGCAGCCAGGCAGGCAGACCAGTAGGGAAGCCAGCCCTGGCCCCCTCCCAGACTGGCGGTAGCATGAAGATGGGGGTGGGAGTGTGTAGCGGGAGAAGCACCTGCCAGGACCCCCACCTGCCCGCTACTTGGGCACCCCAAAGCTGTGTGCTGTCCACCTGGTGTTCCCCAACATCTCCAGCTCTACCAAGTGCACCCCTCTGGCACCTGCTTCCCCTGCTGCCAGCGATTTAGACCAACCAGGCTGTATCCACGGCAACAGAAGCAGGAGTGTCACTGGCTGCCAGATCACTGAGGGTCCCACAATGTGGACTGGACTGTGGTGTATCCTGGTTGAGATCGAGTGATTCCCCCTTCCTGAATTCCAAGACAGTCCTGCTAAGAGAACCCAGGTAAGTAGTCAGCATCTTTCCATGAAGGAGCCAGGGGAGGAGGGGAACTGGGACTTCTCTTCTGTCTCCCCACATATTTCAGTCTCTATCACTGTCATGCTTCCTGTCCGTTAGTCTCTCTGCTTCATCACTGACTATGACAACACTCAAGCCCCAGGACTGCCTCTCTTTCCCCATCTTCCTTAATCCCGAATGTCCCGTAAGAAAGGGAACCACCACCTGTTTCCCCCCCCCCCCCCCCCCCCAGGGTCTGCTTCTATCATTATGATCACATTTCGACACAAGAGCATTCCTTGTGTGCTAGCTGTGCAAGGGGTACCTGGGGCCCCAGTGAGCCTTGTTCTCCCAATGCCTGCAGCTTTTCCTCCCTCCTTCACCCTTCTCCAGGTTCCTTGGCTTACAGAAATATGTGTGAGCTCTCTCTCTCTCTCTCTCTCTCTCTCTCTCTCTCTCTCTCTCTCTCTCTCTCGTGTGTGTGTGTGTGTGTGTGTGTGTGTGTGTGTGTGTGTGTAAGAGAGATAGAGACAGAACCTGGGCAGCTAGCAGGTGGGTAGATATGACAAGAAAGCTGCTCCTAGTGCAGGCCACCCCTCATTCCTTCCTTTATTCTTTTCCCAGTCTCTACCCACAGGTCACATACTTTTGCTCACTCACCCTGGAAGATGTGTCCCAACTAGTGGGAGGAAGCGGCTATAGGAATAGAGGAAGGTAAGGTGGGGGTAGGGAGCACATTCAGGCCATGGGCTCTGAGAGAGCTTGAACATGTCCCCATGACAATATACAGGGGACAGGAACAACATAGTGGTCCCCACACTGTGGGCCCTGGCTTCTATCACATGGCTCTCTGTTTCTGTTTCAGATACCCATATTGTGTTTGGGACCTCCAGATCAATGACACAGTAGCCAGAGGTCCCTGTATCTGGAGGTGCAGGAAAACCTGGTATATGGAGAACATGGATTCTACTAGGGACACGGCTCCTAACTACTAGCTCACAACTTTAGTGGAGGCATGTCACTTGTTGAACCTTGGTTTTCCCATTTGTCAAAGAGACTGGTAACCCTTTCTTTGTGGATGTGTGCAGGGATTAAATAAATTGATGGCATGCAAATAATTAAATGTGTGCATAGGGTGGCACTGAACAGTGTCAGCAAAGCTCAGGATCAATCTTATTGCTGGTTGTTCGTGATTTGTATTGCTATTGATTAGGAGAAGGATTAGCACCTTTCCTCCAGGGTCTCAGCAGAGAGCTAGAGAAGGCAGCAGGTGGGAAGATGGAGGGTCGCAAGTGGAGGGAAATAGAACAGCTTTATGCTGGTTCTTCTCATTTGTAAGGAATGATGGGTAGCCGTGGGCAGTCATCCCTATCCTTCTTGGGGTTCTTTCCTTGCACTCGCTCCTATTTGCACACACACACACACACACACACACACACACACACACACACACACACCAGACTGTGAGCCAGCAGAGGCCTGGCTTACAGCCTGCAGCATTTCTGGCCCTGGTATGTGTCCCTCTGTTGAGGGGAAATTAGCAAGAGTTTGGCTTATGGTCAGTGATTGGCAGGGACTGGAGACAAGGCTGAAGCTTTTGAGATTATAGGGCTTTGAGTAGAGCTGGGGTGTGGTCCATGCAGTAGCCAGACCTGTAGCAGAGTTTGCCCACCTAGACCCTGGGCTGGGGAGAGAGTGTGGGGTTTCCTAGCTGGTTTCTAGATATGGAGATGTGGTAGAATACCAAAGGGAGGGGGGCCAGCAGAAGAGCCAAAAGAGGGGAGAGATTGAAGACAGGTTTCCTCAGAGGGACAGGGAGGGCTAGGACCTTTAGACATGAGTACACTTTCCTGAAGAAGCACTTGGTGTGGAAGGGAGAGGACCTAGCCTGTTGCCCAAAAGTATCTGGACCTGAAACTAAACATATACATGAAAACAAGTGACTGCATGTGTAGTCTGTGTGTACTTGTCTCATCTCTAGGTTGATATGAGTTTAGGTGTGTGTGTGAACAGGCTATGTGATGGCATATGGGATTGTGTGGGTGTCTGCATAGGTTTGTGTCTGTACTAAAGGGTATGGCTTTGCATATCTGGTGAGCAAATGGTCATGCTTGATTCTGACCCAAGTATTTGTGTGTTTCTCAGAGCCTATATTAGGCCTGTTGAATGTTTGTTTATATATGTGTGTGGTATCAATTTGTCTTTGAACACACATGTCTGGTCATATGTATACGAGTGTCTCAGTCTAAAGTCCATTTAAATGAATGCCTAGTTGGATCTGATTGTGTATATTCCTGTTTTCCCACATGTGCCTTTCAGTGTGTGTTCATCTAAATAATGTGTGTAAGCATAAAGACATATACATGTGTCCCATGCATGTAGGAAAGGATGTGTGTGAACATGCTTATATGTGTTGTGGGTGTGTCTCTCATATATTTGTGTGAATAGGCCTATGTGTAAAAGTCTGTATAGATTCGTTAGCATTTTTCATGGTCTATGTCTGCGTGTGCTTATTTGAGTGCCCACTGTCTCTCAACAAACCTATGTGTTCATGTCTATTTAAAGAAATGTAAGTATAAATAGGCACACTGTGATAAGGAAAGAGTAGATGAGTGAAAAATATTTTATGTGTGCACATTAGACTACATTTTTTAATGACTGTGGGATTTACAGTACTCAACAAGGCTGTGTGCATAGGTGAATGGGTACATTTGTATGATGTCTAATTTGGTGTAAGTGCATATCTGATTATAGTATGCATGAGTAACCACATTTCATAATACTTGGGTGCATGTGTCTCACTACATGTTTTATTTGAATTTTTGAGTGTGTATTTGAATATGCCTTGAGTGACTGTGCATATATATGCTACTATTTGTTAATACCTGACTGTGCATATATACAAGTGAACATATCTGCACATAGGTATGTGTGGTCAAACAAAATTAAGTGTATGTCTTTGAATAGGCCAGTGTGTATGCCTGTCTGAATACACAAATGTGTGAAGTACCAGTTTACACAGTTCTTATTTTTGTTTGTCTATTTGTATTTATCTTCATTTAGTCTAAAGCATATATTATAGAATGATGCATATAAATCTATGTGCATGCCACTCTTAGTTCACAAGTACATTTGTGTGTATGTGTGTCTATGCATCTATTTAAGATAGTTTTGCATGTATGTATGTGATAAGTTGATCAAATCTTCTTATGCAGATCAGCAAGTGCACGTGCAAGAATACATTCTATATGTGCATGTGTTAGAATATGCCTTTGAGTTCTATTCCAATGTACATATAAGTTCCTCTTCTTTCATTTATGCAGCTTCTCAGAATGGTTGTATGGATGTAATAGTGTATATATACCTGACTGTGATAGTGTGCTTTTGTGAGTATCTGTGTTTCTATACTTAATTTATATATATGAATGAATTAATGTATGTACAAGTCTATAAACATGTGAATATGCTGTGTGGGTACATGGCCAGCTGTACATACAAGTCTATGTGTTAGAATATCTGCAGATGTTTACATCATCTCATTTATAAGCTTCCACATATCTGGGTATGGATATGTGTGAACACACCTATACAGATATGGCTGTATGTATGTATGTATGCACGCATGCATGCAAATATACTTCTGTGGTTATGTTTGAGTATATATGTATACACGTTTGTGAGTTCCCTCTTCTGTGCCCCTTTTTCTTTATCATCTCTTTAGATATGATATATATTTTTACATATCTCTGTAGATATGTAAAAGTATGCCTGTGTACACACTTGTGTTTGTGAGTGAATGCATGTCATTCATGAGTAAATCATGTGACTATAGTCTATTTAAAAGAGTAAATAGATGTACTTGTGACTAAGTCCAATGGAAATGTGCCTGTGTGTGGATAAATAAAGGTATTTGTGCATCTGCCTGTCTGATGTGAGATTTGGCCTTGGTCTTGTGCAGACTGACCTCTACACAAACCTTCTACCCAAATACACCCATGCTTTCATCTTGTTCACACCACATGGATTTACTCACATTCTGTGCAGTATTCTCCACGTGCTCACTAATGACCACTGGGGGCATAGATAAAACTTTGATATCCCACCACTGCCAAAGGCATAGGGCAGGATGGCATCATAATAGTGCCTAGGGTTAGGAAGAGCTATGGTTGGACAATGTGTGTGTGTGTAAAGAGAGACAAAGAGAGAGACAGATAATATGAGAAAGTATGAGTGTACATCTGGACATTTCACAGAAAGCACCCAAGTTATGGCACCAGGCAGAAATCTAGATGTTAATAAATATGTATAAGTGACAGTATATCTTAGGAAAGTAGTAGGTATGGGGGAGCATGAGTGTGTAGAGTATGTATATGTAAGAGATTATATGTGTTCCAGGGTAGGGTGTGCATGTGAGATAATTGTGTATGTTAGGGAGGAGAGGATTCTTTGAAACACAAAGATACACGCACACATCCCACCTAAATATTTTCAACTGTCACACAAACAATCTTGTGTATACCTCTACACAAACCTACTATCCAAATACACCCATGCTTTCATCTCCTCCACACCATATGGATGTACCCAACCCACACTCTGCACAGTACTTCCCACACAAATGCGCCTTAAGCACTTTCTTCATACACTCCATCCAGTTTACAGCAGTAGAATCAGTGAGCATGAGAGTATGTTTATTGGGATGAAACATGTTTATGAGATGTGGCTATATCCTGAGAGTATATGAAAAAAAGTGTATAGGCACATTCGGGCTGTGTGTGCGACAATGTGTGGGTACATTTGGAAGAGAATGGATTTGAATGTAGATGTGTTTGAATAGTGAGCAGGTCAAAGCGTGAATATACTTAGATGGCAATGTGTATTGTGAGAGAGAGAGAGACAGAAACAGACAGATAACATGAGATGTATGAATATACATCTGGACAAAATTTATGTTTGAATGTGAGTTCTCTAAATTAGGTTAGTATCTGAGTGGTATATGAATGTGTGTGTCACTGTGTGCATATATTTGGCATGGGAAATTGTGGATATATCTAGGTGGGGTGTATCTAAGTGCAGTGTTTTTGGGGGGTACATGTGTCACTTTGGGTGTATTTTGATAGTGTGCATTTGAAAGAGATTGTAGGTAAACTTAAGACAGGTATGAGGGCTCCAAGTTGGGGTGGGGTTAAGTTTAGGTGTATTTAAACACTGTATGTGAGAATGTGGGCATGCTGAGTTAGAGACTGTAAGTGTGACTTTAATTGGATAGAGTGACTATAAGTGTAAGCATATTTGAGGTGATTATATATGAGAATAGATGTATGTAAATGGAATGTGTGTGAAAGTGTGGGTGTATTGGTGTTGGGTATATGTGTGACAGTGGGTGTATCTGAGTGGTGTGTGTGAAGGAAAATGAATGTGTATATATCTGGGTTTGGGGCTTGTGAGAATGTGGGTATATCTGACTAGGATATGTGCAGTTCTCTGGGTGTATGGGAAGGAGAGAATCTAAGTGGGGTGTGTGAAAAAGAAAATATATGTTTGTGTGAAATGAGTGAATCTAGCATGTGTGAAGGTATATCTGAATAGTGTGTGTTTGCATGTATTTCAGTTGGGAAGATAACTAACATGGATTTATGTGGCTGTTTTATAAGTGCTGTATCGAGATGTTTTGTGTATTCAATAGTGTGGTTATTTTTGAGTAAAGTTTGTGATTGTGACCACACATGAATATATTTTCTTGAGTGTATATATCTCTGCTAAAATGTCTGTAATGTGAATTTGTCCATAACTCGGTATGAATGACCATTTGTACCTAAGTGTGTGAGTAAATGGGAACTAACTTGTGTGTACAAGTGCTATATAGTTTTATTATATATGTGTATATATATAATAAAATTTATGTTTGAGGTGAATATATTTGTTTTTACTTTTTAATAATTTATTTAATTTTATTTTATGTACATTGGTGTGAGAGTATGAGATCCCCTGGAACTGGAGTTACATGAGCTGCCATGTGGGTGGTGGGAATTGAACCTGGGTCCTCTGGAAAAGCAGCCGATGCTCTTAACTGCTGAGCCATCTCTCCAGCCCCTGAGGTAAATATATTTCTAAACATGAATTGAGTCTGCAAGGTATCTAGAGACAGCCTTTGGGTTAGAGTTTATTAGACGTGCAGTTTGGGGTAAATCACATAACCGCAACAAAGCCCCAGTCTCCTGTCTGTAAAATGGAAGAAATAAAACTACCTATCTTGTAACATTAGGATAGGCTGAGTTAATATGCTAAGAGTGCTTGGAACAGTGCCTAGCATGTAATGAGCCCTCTCATGAGGAATTACTTACTAAAGGTAACAACAGTATCTTACCTGTCTGTATCACCTGTATATACCTATTACAATTATCCCTTCCTGATGACTAACTGTGCATTCATCTACAAGTGCAAAGGAGGTTTTCATATGCATATTTGCCTCATAATATGTGCCCACGTGTATGTCCAAGAAAATGAACCTGGCCTCTTTTTTTATGTAAGAGTGTGTTTGTACATGAAAATTGTTTTATAGTTATAAACTATCTCAGTGTTCATACAGAACACAGATGTGTGGGGAGAAATGTGCTCAAGGCTAAGTGAAAGGGCATTAAGCCCTTTGTATATATTTGCTAGTATACATAGAAATGTAGGTGCATGAGTGCACACATCCATATGTGTGATAGTGTAGCATCTGTGAGAATGCAGGTATATCTACATGTATGAACATGATTCTGTGTGCACACATGCCAGTGTATTTTTATCTGACTAGGAAACTAGGTTTGTAAGTTACCAGTATGTGCATGTGTGGGCGGGGTCTCTGTTCTGCCTGTAAAATTCAGAAGGCTGATATTCTTTCATATGTTATGAATGCAGTGGAAACATTTATGCGGTATGAGTTTGTGTCTATACAGCCATGTATTAAAATGTGTGCATCTGTGTTGTTCAATGAGGGTGGAATGTGTATGTGTGAATTGATGTGCAGGCATCTGAAGACTTGTGTCTGTACGCTTCTAAGCCTCAGTGGTTATGTGGGTTTGGGATGCATGAGTCTGAATTGTTTCATCTGCTTGATTGCCTCTCTGAGCTGCTGTGAGCTGAGTAATATGCCTTCAAGTATGTCGATACTAGATGTAAATGACTGTGTACCAGGGCAGATTTGTGAAAGTGGTTTTTATAAAATAGTGGGTTTGGGGCCAGTAAGATGGCTCAGTGGGTAAAGGTGACTGCCACCAAGGCAGATAACCTGAATTCAATACCTGAGACCCACATGGTAGAAAGAGAGAACCAACTCTGAAAGTTGTTCTCTGACTCCTGTGTGTGTGTGTGTGTGTGTGTGTGTGTGTGTGTGTGCATGCACGCGCGTGTGGGGTACAGATGATGAACACACATAAATAAATATTCTTCAAATTAAAATGTAATAGCTTCAGTGTCTTGGTGTAAGAGACAGTGAGAGGCAGAGAATGTCTGGATTATAGGACATGAGCAAAACTTGACCCCTGTCTAATGTCAATTTTTATGCCTGCACATGCAGGACTGTGTCTAAAAGTGTAAGTCCATACAGTTAGGTTTGTGTGTTTGTGCATCCCCAAGTGCCCTTTGATGTACTTTTTTTTTTTGGCTTTTTTGAGATAGAGTTTCTCTGGATAACAGCCCTGGCTATTCTGGAACTCACTCTGTAGACCAGGGTGACCTCAAACTCAGAGATTCACCTTCCTCTTCCTCCCGAGTGCTAGGATTAAAAGCGTGCGCCACCATGTCTGACTTCCAAGTGCCCTTTGAATGGTGACTGTGTCTCTTGCCTATGCTCTCTGTGCATTTTATATCCCTCAGTGATTTGCTGTTAAATGGGTACCAGATCACATCCCTATTTTCCTTGTGAGAGAGAGACTAATTGTATTTATCAATTGATTTAACTCTAAATATGAGCTCATGCTTGAATGTCCTGTGCCCCATATTTATCTGTGTGTGTTGAGTGTTTCCATGCAGTGACTAGATGCGAGTGGTTTAGGGCATTCACATGACTCAACATCCAGAGAAAGTAAAATCTGTATGGCACACTAGGGTAAACTAAAGTTTTTAGAGGTACAGGAGCTTGATGAAAAGAAATTCCTTACTTTTTCTTCGTATTATACAATTATAAGGAAAAACTGCAAAGTTTTAGCAGATTTATTAAATATTGAATTTGTATGCAGCTTTCAAATAAAATCTTTTGCAGATTATTTCATGACACACTAGAGTGCAGAACATCTTTTTTTCCCTCCCTCCCTCCCTTACTTTCTTTCTCTCTTTCTTTTTCTGAAACAGGGTCTTGCTGGCCTAGAGCTCATAGTGTAGCCCAGGCTGGCTTCAAACTTGTGGTTTCCCAGCAGAGCACGGTGGTGCACACCTCTAATCCCAGCACTTGAGAGGCAGAGGCAGGCAGATCTCTGTGAGTTCGAGGCCAGCTTGGTCTACAGAGTGAGATCCAGGACAGCCAGAACCACATAGTTGAGACCCTGTCTCAAACATAAAAAATAAAAACTTGCTTCTTCCTCTCAAATGTGTTTACAGGCATGCACCACACCCAGCTCACAGTATCAAAAAAAAATTTTTTTTTTTGAGACAGTGTCTCACGATTTTGCCTTGGCCAGCCTGGAGCAACTATGTAGACCAGGCTGCCCTGGAACTCACAGAGTTCCACTTGCCTCATCCTCCTGGTGCTGGGATCAAAGGTGTGTGTCACCATACTCAGCTCAGAGTATAATTTTTTTTTTAATTCACTGATGGGAGTCCCTAGTGGTCAGCATCTGTGGCCACTCTTTTTGAGCCTTTGGTCATTACTACCATGGCTTGATTTATTGTTGTTTCATTCATTATTTTTGCTCGTTTTTATCTGGATTTGGTAAATCTGTTGGTGCTACCTCGGGTAATTGTATTTCTTGATGAAAGCTCCAAACAACAACAACAAAAAAGGATTAAGTAATTGCATATAATTTTGTCACATATGAACTTCTATCATGGCTTGATACTTCCTAATCTTGGAAGCCATGTATAAGGTAACCAGGGAGGTGGCTCAGGCACATCTTTGCCCTAATTTCCTTTCATAATTCACTTGAATGTATGAAACACAGCTGTATGAATCTGCAAGTCAACAAAGCCTACTTAAAAAAAAAAAAAGCCACTTGCCATGCCAGCATGAAGACCTGAGTTCAGATACCAGGAGCCTCCTTGAAGCCAGACACAGCAGTGTGCATATTTAATCCCAGTGCACCTACACGAGATGGGAAGTGGAAACAGGAGAACTCCACACAAGTTTTGGGGCCAGCTAGCGTGGCACAGACAACAGCAAACAATAAAGACCCTGTCTCAAACAAAGTGGAAAGCAAGGACTGACACACAAGATTGTCCTCTAACCACCACACATGTGTGCCCACACACACATACCATACACACGCACATAAAATTCTTATAGCAAGTAGTCATGAATTTTGAATCTAACAGATCATTTTCATTTTGAGTATCTCAAAATTATGAAGAAACTTTACTTCTAAGTAGACACAGATTTGGCTCTATACCTATTCTATCATTCAGATTTCAACACCACGTAGACATCACTCCAGGAGCCATAGTTAACCTCCATTTTCCTTATTTGGAGTTTTCCTTTAAATCTATAAGCCGTGTCAGTGCTGTCTACTTTGATATACAGTATTTTGAGTGTATGCAATGCATTGCAGTGCTGGGCACATAGCTAAGCTGACATGGTGCTCACCTACCATGCACAAAGCCTTGAGATCAATCCCCAGCAGCCCGTAAACCAGGTGTAGTAGTACATGCCTATAATCCCAACAATGGGGAAGTGGAGATGGGAGGTTCAGAAGCTCAAGGTTATCTTCACTTGCATAGAGAGCTCAAGACCACCCTATTGCACAAAAGAAAAAAGAAATGCAGATAGCTATTTTTTTATGTAATTCTATTCTCATATGTTCAAAGAGGGATATGCTGAAGCCAGTAAATATCAAATCTGCAAAGTGAGAAACACACACAAAGAAGTAACTGGATGCTTCTTTTAGCTCCTAATACTTTTCAAAAATTAACATTTGGCAGGGGTGGTGCACACATGCCACTAAGCACATATGGAAGTCACAGCACCACTTGTAGGAGTGCATTAGCCCAGGTCTTCAGGCTTGAAAGCAAGTACCTTTACCTTCTGAGCCATCCTACCACGCCTCACAGTATTTTTTACAAAATTCCTACACACTTAGATTTAAAACATGTATGATTCCAATTCTTCACACAAAACTAATAGGTACATGGGAACAGTCTTGGACTTAGCTAAATGTATCATTTAGTTAGTTTGTTAGTTCATCATGTACTGCAGAAATCAGACTTCGCAACTTTTACAAGTGAATTTGGAATTATCAAAGCAAACTTGTCATCACAATAGCATCCAGTCTGGTCTACTTATCAAGCTCCAGGCAGGTCAAGGCTACATAATGGGACCCTGTCTCTAAACAAAACAAAATAACAGTAGCTTTGATCCATAGGCCTATGTAATTTCCATAATACTTCAAAATATTCATGGATAAATTTGCACATATTAACCTTGTTTTTGTCCGAATTGCATTTCTCTTTGGGATCTCTGACTACTACTGTAGTCTAAGCATAGACAGACACACATCCATAAATCAATATATAGTGAAACTCCTTTCAGTTCAACAGTTTTTTAGGCTAGTGCCATCTCTGCCCTGTTACCAGTCTACTTTGTGTCCCTTTGCCTATTTCCTTTACCTCATCCTTCCTAAACACCTTGTGAACAATTTCCTTGAAGAATGCTAGCATGTAAGATTTTGCTTAGCTTTTCTTGCTAGCCTTACAACACTGTCACTAGCTGATTGAGCTCTGTATAAGAATAGTCTAATCATCTCATAAAGAATCTTGGTTTCTTTTCTTTTTTGTTGTTTTGTTTGTTTGTTTGTTTTTCGAGACAGGGCTTCTCTGTGTAACAGCCCTTGCTGTCCTGGAACTCACTTTGTAGACCACGCTGGCCTCAAACTCAGTGATTCCCATGCCTCTGCTCCCCAAGTGCTGGGATTAAAGGCATGCACCACCATGGCTTTGGTTTCTTAATTTGCACTTCTAAGTAAGTACTTTAAAATTTTTTATTTTAGATTTATTTTATTTTATTTTACATGTATAAGTGTTTTGCCTGCATGTGTGTATGAGTACAATGTATATACCTGGTGCCCACAAAGGTAATAACCTGTCAGATCTTCTGAAACTGGAGTTACAGATGGTTGTGAACCACAATGTGGGTGATGAGTACCGAACCTAGGTCCTCGCCAAGAGCAACAAATGTTCTTAATCCCTGAGCCATCTCTCCAGCCCATGCTTCTTTTTTTAAACTCACAGAGTCTACTTCATGCTACCAATATGAGCCATCTCTCCAAGCCCCAAGTGCTTTTAAGAAAAATCTGAATCTGGGGCTAGAGGGATGGCTCAGCAGTGAAGAGCACTGGCTGCTCTTCCAGAGGATGATTCCCACATGGCAGCTCAAACCTGTTTGTAACTCCAGTTCCAGGGCTTCTAACACCCTCACACAGACAGACAGACATGCAGGCAAAACACCAATGATCATAAAATGAAAATAAATTTAAATTTTTTTAAAAATGTGAATCTGGCTGGGCAGTGGTGACACACACCTATAATCCCAGCACTCAAGAGGTAGAGGCAGGCAGATCTCTGAGTTGGAGGCCAGTCTGGTCTATAGAGTGAGTTCCAGGACAGCCAGGGCTAACATAAAAAAGAAACCTGAATCTTAGGTGATATGGTGTCACATGCCTGTACCCACTACTCAGAAAGCTGAGGCAGGAAGATTATTAGGAGTTTAAGGTCACCTAGGGCTATGTGATGAATATGGTGATCATTCATGGCTACCTAGACCTTGTTTTAAAAAAAAACAAGCAAAAAATCCAAATCAACATCTCTCTACTCATCCCTCCTTCCCTCCCCCTCTCTTTCTCTCTCCTCTCCCTTCCTCCTTTCCTCCTTTCCTCTCTCTCTCTCTCTCTCTCTCTCTCTCTCTCTCTCTCTCTCTCTCTCTCTCTCTCGCCAACCCCCCAGGCTTCATACACGTTAAGCCAGCACTCTACCTACCATTAAGCTGCATGCCCAGCCCTTACATCTTTTTATTGAAGGGGACAGAAGACCTTTGTGGCTTCTGAAACTTAATTTTCACTGCATTTTTTAGAAGGGAACACTGAGACAAAAACAAAAAAATCCTAGGCTGACTTTTGATGAATCAGTTCAATTAAACTAGTATCTTAGTTTGCTTTCCATTCATGTGATAAGGACCATGACCTAAAGCAACCTGGGAAGGAAAGGGTTTATTTCAGCTTACAGCTTACAGTCCATGATGAAGGGAAATCAGAGCAGGAACTCAAGGGAAGAACCTGGAGACAGAAACTGAAGCAGAAACATGGAGGGGTGCTGCTTACTGGCTTGCTCGCTCAGTCTGCTTGCTTATACAACCCAGGAACACCAGCCCAGGGAAGACACTGCCCACATCAATCATTAATCAAGAAAATGTCCCCACAGACTTGCCTACAGGCCAATCTATGGAGGCATTTTCTTAGTTGAGGTTCCTTCATCCCAAATGACCCTGGTTGTGTCAAGTTGACAAAAATACTAACCAGCACAACCATTACAAGGCTTCACTGATTCACCAACAAACTTTTTTTTTTTTTTTTTGGTTTTTGGTTTTTGGTTTTTTGAGACAGAGTTTGTCTGTGTAACAGCTCTGGCTATCCTGGAACTCGCTTTGTAGACCAGGCTGGCCTTGAACTCACTGAGATTCACCTGCCTCTGCCTCCCAAGTGCTGGGATTAAAGGCATGTGCCACCACTGGCCAGCCCAACAAACATTTTTACCTAAAATGACCTTTGCCTAGAGGTCGTAAACATGAAATACCACCAAGAATCAAATTTGCCTAGTTCTTAATAGCAGATGCCAATAGTGAGTAAATCAATAAATAGACTAAGAAAGAATAAAAATGTTGTGTCATGATGTTTACAGAGGAACCCTCATCTTTTCAAAACAGAGAATGAAATGTCTATGAGTGACATAGTATAATAATTATAGTTTACAAAACTGAGGGTTAAGAGAAGTGGATAGGGTTATGGGCAGAAGAAGACTGTGCTCTGAGTTCATAATTGCTAAATCTAGGCATTGAGTCCACCAAGGTTCATTGCTATGTTCCCACTTGCATTTTTATGTTTGAGATAACTATAATAAAGAGTTCTTTTTATTAAGAAATAACAATCAAGGGAAATAACTAAATGATTACATTCTGTTTAAGAACACCAAAGAAATACATAATCAAAAATCTGAAATAGTCCACAAGCTGAAAAATTTTTTAATGCTAACATGACACCATGGGGTAAGTTTCCCACCCAATATCTTGTGACAAGTCATAGACAAAATGTAGACACACTAAAACATTGCATAAAATTACCTTCATGTTGTGTATATACAAAACACAAATGAGTTGCATGTTTAGATTTATGTCTCATCTCCAAGGTCATCATCTGTATCTACACAAATATTCCAGAAAAGTCCAGTGTCTGATACTCGCACGCATTTTTGGGTGAGAGATAAGCAAACTGTAGTCCATAGCAATAATCATACAGCACTCCTCCCCGATCCTCCTCTTCTCTTCCCTCCCTCTCCCCTCTCCCTCCTGTGAGCACATGTATGCTAAGCAAGTGCACTTCCACTGATCCCCCAACTTTTCTATTTTTGTTGGTGAGGAAAAGTAAGAACAAGAGTAAATTAAAAGAAAACAAAGACCACACATGTAGATATAGGCCAAACGAAAACCATCACTGATGATAAGTAAGTGGGCGGTAATAATCAAACTATCTGGGATGTTTTGCTAAGAAGCAGTGGAAACACAGTGTACTTCTTGCCACGACCTCCTGTGCCTGTTCTTAGTCGACTTTCCTGGTATGGCAAGTACCTACCAGCCAGACAGCTCTTCTCATGTTCCCACATATACCTGCAGAGGTTAGCTGATGTATGCACATGAGCAGATTTCTATTATACCTGTTGTTGCCTGTGTGTATCAGTTAGTGTGTGTGAGAGCAAATTGGTATGTTTACACACATTTGTCCATGTGCAAGTGTCTTTTTCTATTCCAGTGTCTGCACATGCAAGTAAGTTTTTGTCTCTATTTGATGAAATATTTGAGTAAGAGAGTGATGCTCTCTATTCTTTTGTGGATACTTTAGATCTATTACACTTTCGTTTATCAGTGAGAGTTTATCTATCAATGAAGAGTGGCATATATGTGCCAGGATGTACATATCTGTATTGCTGAGTGTACCTAATCTATGTGAGGGGAGGTAAGTTGGTTTCTTTGAGGTATTTACATATGTGAGCAATTTTTTACTTGCCTGCAAATGTATCTGTAGGTATCTCGGGGGGATTATATTTGTGTACACATACCTGAGGAGCAGTTTTCAAGTGTTTGTGAATTTGATGATGTGAGTGATATTTAATCTGAATGTTAGTTTGGTACAGTGTTTGTATATGTGATGATGTAGATATGCTGTTGTGAGATTTCGAATATGTGGGAGTATTTGAGCAATCAAATACATCAGCGAATATATAGGAGTCTGTGTAAAATGACAGCAGGTTTGCTTTGTGTATTTATTCATCAATGTGTGTGTGTGTGTGTGTGTACTGGGAGAACTCTAAGGGGAGGAAGGATTGTGATATGTGTATGTGAGACAATGTGTCAGTGTGTCTGCATTGATGACCAATTCTCAGCCCTCACTTAATGTGCCTTTTATGTAACAAATTTGTTACATAAAATTTGTCCTTTACTATCTGGAAGTGGAGTTTGTAGATATATATAAGATTTCTGCACATGCCATTTCAAAAGAAGTCCATACTGTACCTATACAATATACATATTATATTAACTATAATACAAATAAGAAGTGATTTACAATAATTTTATTTGGGTATATAAGTGCTTAGGTGTGGCACACTTCAGGAGATTCAAGAAAATAATCGGAGAGTTGTAAGCGCATAAACGTTGTTTAGAGGGAGGGGGAAAAACATTGTTTAGAAGAAAAATCAGGCTCACAAAGTACAGATTGTCATTTTGAGAGTTTACAAACTAGTCAAGTGCACCAAAAAGCAAAACACAGTCTCCTATTGATTCACATGATAGCCACATTCCTGGATAATTCAGGGTATGCTAAAACTAGGAGAAACCTCATTTATCTTTATAAAAGAGATTTTGAGCTTAATTCTAATCGTAGGAGTTGCAGGACATGTGTTAGTAAAGTCAGACTACCCCACATATCACTAAGTGATGGACACTCTCTCTCTACATCCCTAAATATTAGGGCATCTTGCACTCTTAACATTGAGGCAACTTAACCCACCTCGCACCACAGCCCCACCCTGTTCCTGTAGATTTCCAAAATGTCCCCTAGGGGGCAGTAATGCCTTTGTAAAGAACAAAGCCCTGTACTAAGACCAGGTACAAGAACTTCCTCCATCTGTGCATGCACAGTGTGCGCGCGCACGTGTGTGTGTGTGTGTGTGTGTGTGTGTGTGTGTGTGTGTGTGTGTGTGTGTGTGTGTGTGTGTGTGTGTGTGTGTGTGTGTGTGTGTCTGTCTGTCTGTCTGTCTGTCTGTGTCTGTGTGTCTATGTGTGTCTCTGTGTATGTGTGTCTCTGAGTGTCTGCTTGCTGTCCATGAGGCTGTTTTTTGGATGCCTGTGAGTGTGTAGGTCTGTACACAAGGGTGTCCAGGTACAGGCAGATATGCTCTGTGCACACACATGACTGGGCCTAACCTACAGCTGCCAGACTGCTTAGGAGCACCTGACCTCATTTATGCAACCTCTTCAAGCTTTCCCAGCAACACCGGGGGCTTTGTTTGCTTGCTGTATTGGTTTTGGGGCTGGTGGGCTGGTTTTTGGTTTTTTCTGAGGGGGGTTGGTTTTAGATTTAACGTTTGTTTTTCCTGAGACCCTGAGCTACACATTAGTGTATCAGTTTTAGTATGTCTCCCCACCCCCCTACATGTTTGTGTGCCTTGTCTCTGTGTCTACCTGTTTCTCACTGCCCTCTTATCTCTCCCTAGTGTTCTAGATCATAGTTCCTTACATTTTTTTTTTCTATTTATGACCCCTTTTCACCTAAGAAATTTCTTTCTTATGCACCCCCAGGTATATAGTTATATAAAATAAGTATACAAATCAAACATTTACTATTAATTAACAAATTCTCAGGCATGCCTATAATTTTAATATTCATTAAAGACAAAGGTAAATTTGCGTACTGAGATAGATGTGCTTTTTTACATAAAGAATTAAATCTTTTCTGAATATTTGATACTGCAACATATAAAGCATCTTCAATGTTTTTAAGAGTTGACTGGTATTTTGATTTTATAACTGTCAATACTGAGAACCCCACTTCACATAAACATACAATACAAAATGGTGAAAGTATGGTTAGGGACCTTTCAAAAATTGTTGGAAATTCTGCCCTATTCCCAAGCCAAAATTCATCTAATGGTTTTTTTTATGACATTCAAATCAGCAACTCAAATGGCAATTTTTAATTTTTTTTTTTTTTTTTTTTTTTTTTTTTTTTTTTTTTTTTTTACTGGGGGCGGTGAGACAGGATCTATGCAGCTCTAGCTGCCCTGGAATTTTCTACATAGACCAAGCTGGCCTCGAACTTACAGAGATCCACCTGAAACAACAATCTTTTACAGTCAAACATTCTAATACAATATAATATAATGGCATGCTAATTTGATACTTACATGACAGTAGGAAAGTACTAAAGTTTTATTTTCTATCCTTAAACCACTATGCTTTATAAAAGAAAAAAACTGTAGGTACAACAAAATCATTGCAATTCCTAGCATACAGTAGTGTCATCTGAGCTGAGGTATTTCAAATAGCATTTGCTGTCCTGGTTGTATGGTGGCATGCGCAATGCAAAGTATGATTGTTGTATGCTCAAAAGCATGGCTTCCATAATGTATGTATGATGCAACACAAGCAAGTGCTGCCAGAAACATGTGACATTCGTCATACCCTGATTTTGAATCAATTTTTGATTATTACACATCCAGACATCTTGTAAAATTTCTTGAAACCCTCCCATTCAGTTATGCAACCCCGTAGTTTAAGGAGCTGTGTTCTGGATGTGTGGTGTGTGTCCCCCGTCGTCCCGTCCCCCCCCCCCCCGTCCCCCCCTCCCTGGCGCCGCCCCCTTCAGTTATCCTTAACTGCCTTTTCCACCATTTGCTGTTCCTCTGGGTTATCTCTATGTCTCTTTTAAGTCGTTCTTCCTCCCTCTCCTTCTCCACATCTGTCTCTTCCCTGCCCTTTTTTGTTTTTGTCTTTCCTTACCCCATGTCACCATCTGCCTGCCCCAAACATGCCTCTCATGTCATGTGTGTCTCTGACTACCTCTTGTACTTAGTCTGTCTCTAGGCCAAACTTTTCCCCCTTGTCTTCCCTGAAGGCTAAGGCATGTTTGTGTGTGTGCACCTTTGCACACACACAGCAGAGGGCTGTCTGCATGGGAAGGGTAGGAGACATCAGACCTGACTGTGTGTGTTTCTCTCCAACCCCTGCCCTAGCACCCTCTCATTTCAGTAGGCCATTGGCTGTGAGACTCCTTAGTGCTGTCAAAACAGAAATGACTGCTTTTCGGCGACAGAGCAGACTGTACTGAGCTAGAAAACAACATAAAGGGGACAACCTGGCTAGGAAGGAGACTCACCTCCCCAGACTAGCCCCAACTGTAAGCCTGAGCCTCTCCTGCTTCAATTCCATATGGCCTGGCCCAGCTCCCCTCCCTCTGGGAAATGCTGTCACTTTGTCATGACCCGCCGCCGCACACTGCCTGCCTGCACACGACCAGCACTCCCCTGATCCCCGGGCTGTGCTTTCAGCAACTGCAGTGTGAGTACTTGCATGGAGCCTTTGGCATCTTTTCACCGGGAACCTACTATGCGTGATGCTGACCTTTTAGAGGGAGGGAGCCTACCCTGCCCTTCTGAGGCTTCTCTTCTAATAGGATGAGACAGGCAATAATCTAAATTTGAAGACTAAATGATAGAGATAGAAGAGAGAGATTCTGGTGAAAAGGGAAAGGGCATGGGGATGCTATGGCCTCTTACCTTGATTACTACGGAAGCCTCACAAAGCTCCCTACCCTGCTCCCGCATACCTTTATGGAACGTGCCCTGTTCTCACAGCAAAAAGTAGAATTGTATTCGACCCTGAATGCGAATCACATCTTCCCTCTCTTCAAAACCCTCCCAAGCAATTCTGAATCAAAGTCCTCACTATGGCTTCCATGATACGTCCTTGGGGACCCTGTAACTGACTTCACCTCCCATCTCGTGCCCTTTACTCAATGTTCCACCTACCATGGCTCCCTCGCTCTTTCTCGGTGTGCCATGAGTAGCTTTGCCTCAGAGCCTTTGTTCTCACTATTCTTCCTGCCTAGAGTTCTCTACTCCTAAAAAGCCACAGGACTTAGGTCCTCACCTGTTGGCTAAAATGACTCCTCCTTTATGAAGCCCTCCCTATCCCGCTCATCAAAAACAGCAACACCCTTCTCACCTCGGACACTTCAAATCCTCCTCCTCGACTTTATGATTATATTTTAGAATATTGTCATCATCTGAGATACTAACTTCACCCATGTCTCTTCTTATTGCCTAATTTGTCAATTACACAAAACCAGGAAGCTTATTTCGTTTTTGATTTGTTTGTTCGTTCGTTCGTTTCGTTCGTTCGTTCATTGAGAGATGGTTTCTCTGTGTAGTCCTGGCTGTCCTGGAACTCATTCTGTAGACCAGGCTGGCCTCAAACTCACAAAGATCCATTTGCCTCTGCCTCCTGAATGCTAGAGTAGGAATCTTTCATCTGTCTGATTCACAACTGCATCCTCATTGCCTAAAACAGTGAATGACCTATGAAATAAATACTTTTCCAATGAACCAACACAACAAACATACTTACATTTTTATATTCATATATAATCCTACACTCACAGAAAATAAAAGCCAGAGGCCTTATCATAATCCACAGCCCTACAACATCTGGTCCTCTGTGGCTTCATCTCCTACCACTGTATCTCTAAAATGCACCATTTAACAACATTAGTCTTCTCATTGCTCAGAGAGCATGCGACGCACATTCCTGACCACAAATGAAGCTATTTTGCTGAGCACGGTGGCACAGAGCTATAATCCTAGCACATGGGAGTCTGAGGCAGAATGATCCCAAGTTCAAGGCCTGCCTGAGCTGGGGAAAGTGTTCATAGCCAGCCTGGTCAACTTCACAAGACCCCATTACAAAATTAAAAGTTTAATTAATTTTTAGTAATTAATTAAATTAATTAATTAAAAGTTTAGTAAATTTTTTAAAGGGTTTAGAGATATAGCTCATTGGTAGACCTCTTTCCTCCCAGGCCTGCAGCTGTAAATTCAATCCCCAGTACATCAAAAAGAAAAGACAGAGAGAAGAAGAAACAAAGTAAGAGGGGGGTGGGGAGGAAATGGGAAGAGCCAAAGACAGAAAGAAATCTAATGAGTGGCTGTCAATAGTTTAACAAAGCAAAACATGAACTACAACAGAAATGAATAAGTGTATGACAATTAGATTAGTACCGTGTAAAACTTTTAGTTGAGGGGTGTGTGTGTGTGTGTGTGTGTGTGTGTGTGTGTGTGTGTTCTGGGTTATGGGTAGCGGTGAAAAAACAATGCTTGAGTACAACTTTAGGGCTTCTAAGTAGGAACAAGAGTTGGACCAACATCCACAACCCTGCGGAGCCACCGGTGGAGAGTGAGGTATCTGAGGACATTAGGAGACAAAGCAAGGAGGCTAGGAGCAGGAATATCTGGGAAGGGCTCATAGACACTAACCTGCCCTCTCTGTTTCTTCCTCATCTGTTTCTCCCTCCCTCCATCATGTTCCATTCCTTCCATTTCTGTATTGTTTGCTGTCCATTTATATCCTTGTCTCCATTTTCCAATCTCATTATTTACTGCTCTGTGCCTGCATTGTTTCTGCCTCCTACCTTCATCTCTCTGTCTCTCCGTCTCCGTCTCCCTCCATTGTCTCCATTTGCAGGTGTAGCTCAGCAAGACAACTGATGGAGTCCCCCGGGGCCCATCAAATACTGGACTGGCCGACCCCCTAGGGTTGGGGGTAGCCCTTGCCCCTCAGTATGGCCAACACCACCGGAGAGCCTGAGGAGGTGAGCGGCGCACTGTCCCTGCCATCAGCATCGGCTTATGTGAAGCTGGTGCTGCTGGGACTGATCATGTGTGTAAGCCTGGCAGGCAATGCCATCTTGTCCCTGCTGGTGCTCAAGGAGCGTGCCCTGCACAAGGCTCCTTACTACTTTCTGCTGGACCTGTGCCTAGCTGATGGCATACGCTCTGCCATCTGCTTCCCCTTTGTACTGGCTTCTGTGCGCCATGGCTCCTCATGGACCTTCAGTGCACTCAGCTGTAAGATTGTGGCCTTTATGGCTGTGCTCTTTTGCTTCCATGCGGCCTTCATGCTGTTCTGCATCAGCGTCACCCGCTACATGGCCATCGCCCACCACCGCTTCTATGCCAAGCGCATGACACTCTGGACATGCGCAGCTGTCATCTGCATGGCCTGGACCTTGTCTGTGGCCATGGCTTTCCCACCTGTCTTTGATGTGGGCACCTACAAGTTTATCCGAGAGGAAGACCAGTGCATCTTTGAGCATCGCTACTTCAAAGCAAATGACACACTGGGCTTTATGCTTATGTTGGCTGTGCTCATGGCAGCCACACATGCTGTCTATGGCAAGCTGCTACTCTTCGAGTATCGTCACCGCAAGATGAAGCCAGTGCAGATGGTGCCAGCCATCAGCCAAAACTGGACATTCCATGGCCCTGGGGCTACCGGCCAGGCTGCTGCCAACTGGATCGCTGGCTTTGGCCGTGGGCCCATGCCACCAACTCTGCTGGGTATCCGGCAGAATGGGCATGCAGCTAGCCGGCGGCTACTGGGCATGGACGAGGTCAAGGGTGAAAAGCAGCTGGGCCGAATGTTCTACGCGATTACACTGCTCTTCCTGCTCCTCTGGTCACCATACATCGTGGCCTGCTACTGGCGAGTGTTTGTGAAAGCCTGCGCTGTGCCCCACCGCTACCTGGCCACTGCTGTTTGGATGAGCTTCGCCCAGGCTGCTGTCAACCCAATCGTCTGCTTCCTGCTTAACAAGGACCTCAAGAAGTGCCTGAGGACTCATGCCCCTTGCTGGGGCACAGGAGGTGCCCCAGCTCCCAGGGAACCCTACTGTGTCATGTGAAGCAAGCCAGTAGGTGATAGGCTGGGGGAAAGTCGTGATCACCATATTGGGGCCAACAGCAGGGGAAGAGAGGGACCCATACAGAAGCCTTCCTTTTTGAGCTGCAGCCCAGGCTCTCAAACCATCCCTAGCTGAGGCATTTCGCCAACACCTCCCTCGGGCTGGAAACTGGCTGAGGAACTGGAGGCATTTCTAGTTTTGTGGGGCTTGTCCTGCAGCCTCCTCCACTTCTCCAATCTCCTTTTCCCGTGCCCTCCCTGCCTCTCTATCCCACTCCCCTGTCCTGTCTTTCTAAAGTGACGAGTCAGTAAAAGAAAACGAACTGAAAATGCAGGGGTTTTAATAATAACAGCTGAGGAAACAGGCTTTCTTACTTAAATGTACCCCCCCCCCGCCCCTTTGACATTGTCAGGAAATGGGAAATTTCTCCTGTAAAATAGATTTCCAGAGATCTTACTGCCCCCTGGGCTCCCATTCACCCTCCCCTTCTAAGTCCCTTAGCAAGACCTGGATGTTTAGGAAATATTGACTTAAGGCTTCACACAAGAGGGACCAAATGGGGTGCTGCCCTCCTGGGGAGCAAGGATGTTTAAATTGCTATGTTGTGTGCAATGTTGTTTCTGGCTAACCTTGATCCCAAGCCTAGTCTCCTATCCCTCCCTACCATATCCAGACTTTTGCAGGTGTTTCTTGAGGCTCTGTTTGAGAAGCCGAGAGCATACAGGGAAGGGTCTCCATGATGTGCCCAGGCTAGATGAAGAGCCAAGCAGTAGATGAGCTCCTCAAGCAAAATAGACCAAACTTAGCTACATTCTCTCAAACTTTCCCTTGGGTCCCCTACCCTTTCTCCCTAGAAATACACATGCACTTGCAGGGATGATGTGGGTATAAGCTGAGAGGGGAAGTCATCCGTGGAAGTATAGGGAGATGGTTGAACTCCTCAGAGTGGCTGGACTCCAGAGCCTGGGGTGAGAGCTAATTCAACCCCACAGTTGTTTCTTGGGTTCACACTATTCTGAAACTGAAAATTCTTTGGGGGCCTTGGTAATCAATAGTGCTACAAACGTCAAGGCCCCGTGGACTTGAGTCCATCCCTTCCTGGAACCTCTTTTTTGTCCCTCCTTAGTTGCTCTTCTGGGCCCAAATATCCTTCCTCGCAGTCCTTCCTACCTCCACCTTTACTTACACGCAAAGTGGAGCAGACTACACCCGAATTCCACAGGTGGAAGGTCCCAAGCCTCTTTCCCACAGACAGAGGCCACTCTGGGCTTACTTCAAGGCCAGTTCTATAGACTGGTGAGCCAAGCTGGAACTCTTTGCCTAAGTTTGGGACTGTGATCTCTCCATCCCCTTTCTTTCCTTATACACTCCTGTCCTAAACTCCACCTCTACCCCAAGACAGCCCCTGAACTGAGGAAGCCTTGACCCAAAAGCAATGAAGGGGGTGCTCTAGACAGAAGAGATATTGATGATGCTGGTTGTGGAGTTGCCGTGGAAAAGCAGACCAGAGTAGCTGAGAGGCTGGGAATGTGGGGGGCTGGGCTATTCTCTCAGTGATGATGATAGGAAAGCCTTTCTGAAGGCTGGGGTGGAAAGACCAAGGTGGGAGGGCAAATAGGGTAGACTCAGGAGGGGTTTCCTCCATTCCCTTTTTCTAACTGCCTGGATTCATCATTGGATTTTGTAAATGGAAAAACTGAAATGAACAATGTTATATTGGGTGTTCTCTCTCTCTCTCTCTCTCTCTCTCTCTCTCTCTCTCTCTCTCTCGTGTTTTTCTCTGTCTGTGTCCTATCTGTGTATGATCACACGTTGGGAGGTATGACTGAGTGAGACTGTGTGTGTCTGTGTGACTTTGTGTGGATAGGAAACCCTGAGGAAAGCTTGCCTGGTACACATATGTAAGCAAATACCTATGTGAGGGAATAGAGTATACACACACACACACACACACACACACACACACACACACACACACGGGGAGAGGAGACACACAAAGAAGGAGAGGAGACAAAACTTAGTATGTGCCTGCAGCAGGAAATAGCGTGCTTAGGAGATGGAACCTGAAATTTTTTATGTATGTATGTGTCAAGAGGATCAACTTCCATCTCATGAGATTGTCTTCCCTTGGCCCAGCTTCTGAGCACCAGGTGAGGAGAAGATAGTTTAGAACCCCATCTCTTCCAAATGTCTGGAGATTCAGTGCCTACCCCAAAATTCAAATAAGGTATTTCTGAAATTGGACCACCATGGAAATAGGAACTGGGAGTGGGGGGATCAAACATGGAGATAATGGGGTTAAGAAATGGCCCCCTGCAATGTAATGGCTTTCAGAGGAATTGCTGAGTTTGAACTGGGAATTCTTAAGGTTCCACTGTATACAGTTGGGACTTTGCTTAGTTTTCACTAAATTCAGAAGGAAGGATGACATGGAGAAAAACAAAACCCAAATCTGGGGGTCTACCCAGCTGGTCTACTCCCTAGGCGCTCAATTAATTTACTGTTTATTTACTTATTCCTTCAGGTGCACAGAATTGAGCTAACCATATTCCTCAGTTCTTGGCACACTATATCATCATTGGTCCATGCAAGGTCCTTTTATTATTTTGTTTTGTGCCTTTCATCACCCATGCCCGATCCCATCCTTCCCCACCCCACACAGACACCACTCTTCTGTACTTAATGTATGTCCTTCTAAACCACCGTTCATGTGTTTATTTACTTAAGTGTATCTGTGGAAAATATATGGTATTGATGTTTTGATTTACATAAACAGTATTGTACTATAAAGCTTGTTCTGTTTCTTTTTTCACTCAACATTCTGTTTTTTGAGAGATCCAGCCATGTTGCTATACATAGATCAAATTCATTCTAGTAGGTCCATCTAAAACATATATCACATTTTATTCATTCTCCTGGTAATGGACTCCTGGGTTCCTTTCCTCTGCTACCACAGCAAGGCTGCAATGGGCAATTATCTCCTCTCCTTAGGGATGCCTAATTTAAAGGAAACGAGCTCAGAGAGGGGCAGTGATTTGGCTAGAGTCACAATGCTAGTCTCCTGCGATGTGAACTCTAGAATCAAAGCCAAAACTCCACCATCATGCCTCGACAAAGACCAGCTATCTCTGGTCATAAATAAAATAAAATAAAATAAAATCTTAGGGTGTGATTAATAGCAACATTCACTTAGGAAAAGCTGGGAGGAGAAATACTGTGTACACAAAGAGATTTTAAAGTTCTAGAAAAATCTAGCAGATTAGTTGAATCTCCATTAATTTTTATGACGCAGAGGAAGTTATTTTTTGCGTCTGTGCTTGTTTCTGGAGCCATTTTGCAGAGATGGAAAAAGCCATGTCAAAACCTGACCACCAAACCAAAGACCTCAGATATTTAAATTACTAGCACGTCAAGGCAACCTACGTCTGAGGGGCTACAGCGCTCTCCCCAGGGACTTATGCTGGTGGGGGAAGGGACAGATTTTAAAAAGTGCGTAGTTGATCTGGGGAGCGGGGCGGGGAGAACGATAGCGAGGCTCTCTGATTTCATTCGAGCACATCTCGCTCCCTGGTGCTTGCGCACTTCCAGCCACCCTCTCCGCGTCTAGTCTTTGGTCTTCCGAATCGCTGGTACTTTTCCCATTGGATAAAACATGGCAAGAACGAGGGTAAGGGGTTTCTTACCCTAGCTTTCCTCACAGCCAATCGCCCTTCAGTTTTCCTCTCATCACTGGGGCAGCCAGCCTGATGATTGGTAGGTGCGAAGGGAGCCAATTAGAAAATGATGATGTGTAGTGTTGGCAAGCGGATTGCGTGAGAGAAGGCAGGGGTTGAGGGAACGCTAACGCCACCTCCGAGGCCTGCAGCCAATGGTGGGCAGGACAGACGCCTTGCCAAGGAGTGGGCGGGGCCTCGGCGGCGGGCGCTGTGGGAGCAGGGCAGGCGCTGTGGGAGGGGACGTCAGAGCGAGGTGGTGAGCAGAGCTGGTCGCGTGAGGTGTGGCGGCTCCGCTTCAAGTGTGACTGGTGGCGACGGCCTCGTCTGAGAGCCGAAGAGCCCGTGCAATTCCCCGAGCTCTGAGCGCGGTCACCATGGACCGCCCGGATGAGGGGCCTCCGGCCAAGACCCCCCGCCTGAGCAGCTCGGAACCCCGTCAGCGCGACCTGCCGCCCCCGCCACCCCCGCCGCTCCTGCGACTGCCCCTGCCTCCACCCCAGCAGCGTCCGAGACCCCAGGAAGAAACCGAGGCTGCACAGGTGCTGGCTGACATGAGGGGGGTGGGCCCCACGCTGCCCCCGCCACTGCCCTATGTCATTCTCGAGGAGGGAGGGATCCGCGCGTATTTCACCCTGGGTACTGGGTGTCCCGGCTGGGATCCTGCAATAGAGTCGGGATTTGGGGAGCCCCCTCCCACAGGGATCATGGATACACTCCCCTCTTCAGAAACCTCCGGGGGGAGCCTGGAAATTGACTTTCAGGTTGCAGAGCCCAGCAGCCTTGCTGGAGAGAAGGCCCTAGAAACCTGTAGCTTGGGGGGGTGGGGGCCCCAGATGTTAGTCGGTCCAAAGAGGAAGGAAGAGGCTATCATCATAGTGGAAGATGACGATGAGGATGAAAAGGAAAGTGTGAGGAGGCGGCAGCGGCGGCGTAGGAGGAGGAGGAGGAAGCTGAGGAAGGTGAAGGAGAACCGCGAGAGGGGTGCCCAGAGGATGGAAAGCATACTGCAGGCCCTGGAGAGCATTCAAATGGACCTGGAGGCGGTGAACATCAAGGCCGGCAAGGCCTTCTTGCGTCTCAAACGCAAATTCATCCAGATGCGAAGACCCTTTTTGGAGCGCAGAGACCTCATCATCCAGCACATCCCAGGCTTCTGGGTCAAAGCAGTATCCTTCTCATCGATACTCATGGGCCAGAAGCCCATGTCTGAAGGAGAGATGTGCAGAAGAGAAACAAGGGGTGTGGGGGAGGGTCAGAGATGGGAGTGAATCCCCATTAGAAGATTCTAGAACGAGAAGAGGGATGGCAAGGGGGCAAAATAGCATAAAAACTGGACTGGAGATGGGAAAACAGTAGCACCATAACATAAAAATTAAAAAAAAAAAATGGATCACAGACAGTAAAAGAGGGAGGGATAACAGAGAAGGCACGCAGCTGATAAACAGGATCACAGATAGTAAAAGGGGGAGGGGAATACAGGTGATGAGCTGACAGTTGGGAGGGAGGACAAATAAACTCCAGGAAGGGTGCTGAAACCACACAAGGCTCTGTAAGCCTGAGTCTCTGCTTACATATCTCTAGAGACCTCAAATCTGTCTACAATACCCTCTATTAGAGGGGAAATGAGAGAAATGGGATGGAACCCCTGAAGAATCAGGAGAAAGACCACTTGGATATGGAGGTCAAATGGTTAAATGAAGGAAAAGGTAGACCAGGAAGAATCCAATCCACTATTGAGCTCATCTCCAGGAAACACATATGTAACATTTGAAATACATAGGTTCAACATTTTAATAGAATTTATGTAGATATAAATACTTGGCCCATGATAAAACATGTCACATGATCACAGGCCCTCAGCAGACAGGCACAGGATGAGGCAACAGGGCCTAAGCATGCAGACCACTAGAGCCACTTATACATCATGTGGACACTGACCATCAACACCTACACATACAACAGCATGTAAATACAGGCTCTTGGTAACCAAATACATTAATACTTAGACTTGGGCTTTCAGCTCCCAGACCCATAGCATTTTGTGAACATAAGCACCTGTCACCAAGAGACAAGGATCACGTGGACATGGTCACAGAGCCTTAGCATCCAGACACACAGCAAATATGAACCATGGCAAGGCTACCTAACACTGAGGCTTAATATTGCATAAGCACTCATTTATTCCACATACATCACTCAAACATAAAAGGAATCCTCCTGCTTCAGCCTGTTTTGCTCTGCCCTCCTTCATATTGAACAGTAAATCCTTGACCTAAACTGCTCCACTCATTAGTTCCTCAACCACCCCAAAATTTCAATCTTGATCAACCAACGTGATGAAGACATTTTCCGCTACTTGACCAATCTCCAGGTCAGAGGAAGAAGGAAAGCCAAGGAATCTGGTCCTTAGAGGTGAGGGGGGGGGGGTGGGAAGGGCCATGGAAGGGATATGTACCACCATTACCCCCACCCTGAGCAGGTACAGGATCTCAGACATATCTCCATGGGCTACAAAATGAAGCTGTACTTCCAGACCAACCCATACTTTACAAACATGGTGATTGTCAAGGAGTTCCAGCGCAACCGCTCAGGTAAGTGGCAGAATAAATCTGTGGCCCCCATATTATCATTTCTACTCCCTTCTGCATCCCTTCCTCTTTTTTTAGGCCGGCTGGTGTCTCATTCTACACCAATACGTTGGCACCGGGGGCAGGAACCCCAGGCCTATCATCGCAGGAACCATGACACCAGAGAAAGTTTCTTCAACTGGTTTTCCAACCACAGCCTCCCAGAAGCTGACAGAATTGCTGAGGTGAGACCCCTCCTGGCATTGCCAAAGAAAGCCTTGCCAGACTTGCCCCTGCGTGCCTGAGAAATTGTGACTAGGTTCTAGGGCTTACACTCATGGCTCTTTTCTCTCTTTTACCCCCCTCTCTCAGATTATCAAGAACGACCTATGGGTTAATCCAGTGCGCTACTACATGAAAGGACGTGGCTACAGGACAAACAGAAGGAAGCAAGACAGAAAGGAAAGGTGACTCAAGAATTGGTGCCTGAGAGGGTTTTTTTGTTTTGTTTTGTTTTCAAATAGGGCAGAGACTAGACTAGTGTCACACAGGATTTATAGAGGTGCAAGGGACCACTGAGATAATTCAATGCATTGTTTACAAATGAGCAGTGATGCCCAGAAGTGGCCTGAGGTTACATAGTTAGGGGTGGCAATGGGACTTTCCCCCATTCTCAGAAGTCCTAGTACCCTACTGCCTTCCCAGTTTCTCCCATTAACCTTATACTCAGCTTCAAACTTCCCCACAGTAAAGCCAAGAAAGAATATGAAATGGTGATCATGGAAGATGCTCATGACCATTATGCCATTGAAGACATTCTCAGTGAAATCTCAGAAACTGATGAGATCACTGACAATGAGACCATTCATGACATCAAGATCTCTGACTTCATGGAGACCACTGACTACTTTGAGACCACTGATAATGAGGTAACCGACATCAACGAGCCCCTGTGTGACAGCGAGAACCCTGACCATACTGAGGGCCCCAACAATAAGGTCGAGAGCAATGCTGCCAGTACAGATGACAGCAGCGAGAACCCAGACGAGAAGAACACCTCTGACAGTGAGGATTCCACCAATGAGAAAGCTGATGGCGACAGCGAAAACCTTGAAGGTGACAATCAGCAGGGTAATATCATCCAAGAGAGCAGTGATAGTGACCGTGGAGACGAGGGCAGTGATGACGAAGATAATGATGGCAATGAAGGTGACAGTGAGGGCAGTGATGATGATGGCAATGAGGGTGACAATGAGGGCAGTGATGATGATGACAGGGACATTAAATACTATAAGAATGGCATTGAAGTCTTTGAGAAGACTCTAGATAACAGCACCAACCAGGATGTCTATGAGGAGGAGGTCGAAATCATCTCTGACGATTCCACAGAGGAAGAAGAGGAGGAGGCCAGTGAGGAAGGTGAGCTAGGTCCCTCCCCCTTCCTTTGTCTCCTGAGAATGCCCAGGCTTCTTTGGGCAGCTAGTGGTGAGGTGAACACGTATGTTCTCTCACTCAAAGGACAGAACAGTTAATTTCACCTCAAGGAGTGGGAAAGGAGAGGGAGAGCCAGGGAAAGGAGGTACCATTTGAGTTGGAAGTTGTTTTTCTGCTAAAGAGCAATATGGAGCCTTCTACATGGTTACTCCATCAGTAACCTAGAATGTTTCGCAAGGCTTCCAGGATTATCTGAGGACCCTTCACCAGGTTTGAAAGCTGCTTCCCACAGAAGGGTTTGCTGATCAAATGCATTAGGCAAATAAAGCGTACAGCATCCTCTACACATTCTGAGACCCCTGCCTTTAAAAACCCCATTACACTTCGCAGAACTCCCCATTTCCCAAACTTCTGGACCACCGAACATGGTCTTTGTCCAACAAGGTATGCATTTGGGGAACTGCTTAGGAAAGATTGCACATGAAAGTCTGAGGGGAAGAGCAGTATTTAAGGTGACTCCCAGGTTTAGTTCTGGCCTGGAAGACTAGTGAAAGAACTCCTTTGAGGAGTGGGAAGCCCCTGAGGGAGGTGGAGAGGATGGGGAAAAACCATTACTGAAGGCTTGCTCATGGGGTTCCTGGCAAACTTGCATTGAAGAAAGGAGCAGGGCACAAAGGGTGAAGGGTTAGGGAGTGAGGAGCCACATACACATATTTTGGGGTAAGCTAGGGAGACTAAGGAAACTGTCGGTCTTCTTTGCCTCCCGTCTGATGGCGTCACTTTTCTCCAAGGATGCCAGGCAGAACTGCCCAGCTCTGGAGTGGGGGTGGGGAACCGGATTTAAGAAGACAAACTGGAGTCTGTTTGGATCGCACTAAAGGCAAAAAGTAACTGATGAGCATACGCCCAAGGCCTGCTCAGGAACAGACACACATTGAGGAGTATCGGGGCAGAGGGAGAAAAAGCTACTTTCAGGGATGTTCCCTTTTGACTGGGCAAAGATAAATGCTCTGCCTTCCTGCCTCCCTCAGCTCCTCTAACCTTGGGTTCGAATACCAACAATCTCAGTGGCACTTCCTCTCCCATCTCCCTCCCCTCCTGTGTCCTCTCTCTCACCCTCCCTGTTCCAAGCAGAGGAACTTGGCAAGTGGTCCCAGGCCCTCAAAAGCCACAGCTATTTTGTTCTGTTCACTTTTCGAGGGCCGTCCAACCACGCTCCTCCTTCTCCCCTTCACAGATACCGAACTAACCGAGGACAGCTACATAGAGGAACAAATCTATGAGGATGAAGGAAGTGAAGTGAATTCCGATGATTCTGATATCCAGGAGGTGCTGCCGGTCCCAAACGCTTGGGCCCGCCTGGGGAAGAAAGGGAAAATCGGATAAACATCTTACCCTTTGGGGGCTCTCTCTATATACCCCTATACCCTATCCCATTTGCCCTCCTCTTCAGCTAGGGCTGTGCGGCCCCACATTGCACTTCTGGGGGAGACCGACTTATTACACGGGTTTAAAGTTTATTTTTATGGTTTAGTAATTGCAGAATCCTTATTTGGAGGAGGAATTACCCTCCCCTTTGGCCCTCCTCCCCTGCAGGCTTCTGTGTGCTGCTAATCTTATTTATTGTGATGCCTTGGTCAGGGCCCCTCTAGCCCCCTCCTCGTGAGCATAGGCCCAAGCCCCTCTCTCCATGCTCTGTGAACAACATCCTGATCACTAAGTGAGGAGGGCCGCTGTGACCTTCGTCACAACTGCGCAGTGGCCTCGAGACTCTGCTACCACCCCCTTCTGCGAAGTCTCTCTCCAATCCCTTTCTTCCCTTCACCAGCCCTGACCGCTAGCCTGCCCGCCTCAGTGTCTTTGCAAGGCAGCTTCGCCTTTGTGGTACCCCTGCTCCCCAGAAGCCCCGCCCCTTTCCCCGTGACCCTTGACGAGCCTAATAAAACTGAGCAAATTCAAAGTGCCACTTGGAGTCTTTTGTCCGCCTCACTGCGCCGTCCCTTGGCCGGCAGGAAACGCCCTGGCACGATGCTGGTACTGAACGGTTTCACTGGCGGAGTACAGCTCCGCGAGACTGCAAAAGCATTGCATCAGACCAATGCGGACTGCCCTAGCCAATGACTGGACGAGGTTGGGGGCACCCCCTCCCACCCTCAGAGACCTAAGAAACCCAGCCAGGTAGGAAAGCGCTTCCCACGCCTTTTCCTCTGGCGCACGCGCAGAAAGATCCTGCGTCCTAGAACATCAATTTGGTGATTCATCTATTCGTTTACAGTGCGTCAAACCATTTTTTCAGGCCTAGTTCAAGCTGGGCGTGGGGGAGCTTTTTTTTTTTTTTTTTTTTTTTTTGTTCACACATAGTTTTTTAAAAAAAGAAGTCACGACAACAGTCTAGACAGCACAACCGAGTCACGAAGAAGTGTTCTTCTGTCTTAGGGAGGGGGTGCAGGGTTCCTGGCCTTGGGCCCAGTGGGCAAAGCAGGGAAAAAAGATGGTCTAGGTCGTGGAGTTTGCATTGAAGATAATGGGAAAGCTAAGGAAAATTACTGTGTAGCTGTGTGATGAGACAGACAGGCTGGACATTTAAAAGGCAAGCTTTATCTGGAAGACCTTGGAAAGACTAGCAAATGCTAAAGTTTATTTCAACAGACACCAGAAATGTTTACCATATTCACTCAATCATAATGATGACTAATTTTTTAATTATTTTATTATTTAAGATTTATTTTTATGTGTGTGGGTGTTTTGCCTGCATATTTATATGCGCACCACTTGCTTGCCTGGTACCGGTAGAGGTCAGAAGAGGATATCAGATCCTCTGGAACTGGAGTTACAGACGGTTGTGAGCTGCAATTGGATGCTAGGAACCCAACTTGGGTCTTCTGCAAGAGCAGTAAGTGCTCTTAACCACTGAGCATGGCTCCAGCCCCCTATTTTAATTATTTTAACTATGTGTAGTGTACAGAGGTGTACATATGTGCAGGTGTCCAAAGAGGCAAGAAGTGTCAGGTCCCCTGCACCACTCTACCAATGGTGCTCTGGAACCAACCTCTGGTCCTCTGGAAAAGCAATATATACTCTTAACCACTGAACCATCCTTCGAGCCCTAAAGATGCCTTTTAAGTAGATACCCTAGTGGGTTTTTAATCAATATATCTCCTGAACTTCCCGTCCAAAGCCTTATTTCGAAGGACAGCTTTGTCAAATTTGCATTTTAGAAAATGCCCCCTGCTGATTGCCAGGAGCATGGAAGGAGAGTCGTGTGGAAGTGGGGTTATCTGTAGCTCAGATGAGAGGGGCATGGTGTGGACAAATTTGGAAATTTGTTTGGTTTTGGTTTTGGTTGTTTGTTTTTCGAGACAGTGTTTCTGGCTGCCCTGGAACTCACTCTGTAGACCAGGCTGGCCTCGAACTCACAGAGATCCACCTGCTTCTGCCTCCCAAGTGCTGGGATTAAAGGCGTGCGCCACCACACCTGGCTGAATTTGAAATTCTGTTTGTTTGTGTTTGGTTTTTGAGACAGGGTTTCTCTGTGTAACATCCTTAGCAGTACTGCAACTCATTTTGTAGACTGGGCTGACTTCGAACTCACAGAGATCCACCTGCTTCTGCTTCCCAAGTGCTGGGATTTGGAAATTTTTAAGAGATTCTTTTTTAATTTCAGAACAGTTTTAGATCTGAGAAATACTGCAAAAAAAAAAAAAGAGAAGTCTTGAATACCTCACAGCCAGTTTCCCTTATTATTTATATTTCACATTAGTCAATTAAAGAACCAATATCATCACATTCAATTATCCAAAGTCTGTATCTTATTCAGGCTTCCTTAGTTTTAACCTATGGTCCTTTTCTGTCTCAAGTTCTCATCCAGAATACCACACTCATTTAATCATCATGTCTGTCTCCTTAGATTCCTCTTGGTTACGGCACTTTCTCAGAGTTTCCTTGTTTTTGATGCACTGGAATTGTCAACACTTGAGGAATAGTTTGTAGAATGTCCTCTGACTAAGAAATATCTGTTATTTTCTACTTATTACAGAGGGTTATAGGTTTGAGGGAGGAAGGCCATTTTCCTTTCATCATATCAAAGGTAGATACTATGAATATGACATCACTGTAGATCTTAACTTTGATCACCCAGTCTATCAGGTTTCTCTGCCCTAAAGTTACTCTTTCTTCCTTGTCCTGTACTCTGCAGAGAAGTCAAGTGCAGCCCATGCTTAAAAAATGAGAAATTATGCTCCTTTTACTTGAGAGGAAAGAGCCTACATAAACTAATTGGAATTCTATTGCACAAGAACTCTCCCTGTTCCCTAATAGCTTTTAGGATACTGGAACTGACAGCCTTTGCCTATGGTAAGTGAGAATAAAGGAGTAAAGACGGTGCTAGGTTGCTGTGGGATCCTTAGCAAGACCCCTTCCCTTTCTGGGCCTTTTCTTCTTTGCTATGGTTTGAATGCTAGATCTTAGAAATAGCTCTACATGTTCTTGATAAATGTTTTGGAGAAAAGATATAGATTTCGATGATTCTGATTTTGACCTTGACTCACCTTGTCAAAGTAAGGTAAACAGGATTGAGACTTAGAAGGGAGGACTGTCTTAGCCAGGCATGGTGCTGCTTACTTCTAAGTACTCAGAAGGCCAAGGCAGCAAGATTGCTTTTAAGGCCGGAATTCAAGACCAGCCTGAGCAACACAGCAACTTTCCATTTTTCTGTAGTCTTCAAAAGGAAAAACTAGCTATTGGAATAAAAGGGGGCCGGCTGTGGTGGCACACGCCGTTAATCCCAGCACTTGGGAGGCAGAGACAGGTGGATCTCTGTGAATTCAAGGCCAGCCTGGGCTACCAAGTGAGTCCCAGGAAAGGCGCAAAGCTACACAGAGAAACCCTGTCTTGAAAAACCAAAAAAAAAAAAAAAAAAAGAAAGAAAAAGAAAGGAAGGAAGGAAGAAGAAATAAAGGGGACTGGGCAGTGGTGGCACACACCTTTAATCCCAGCACTCGGAAGGCAGGTGGATCTCTGAGTTCAAGGCCAGCCTGGTCTACAGAGTTACAGAACAGCCAGGGCTACACGGAGGGACCCTGTCTCGAAACCCCCTCCCAAAAAAGGAAAGAAAAAGAAAGAGGGGCCGAGCAGTGGTGGCACACACCTTTAATCCCAGAATTCGGAAGGCAGAGGTAGGTAGATCTTTGAGGGGGTTCAAGGCCAGCCTGGTCTACAAGAGTTCCAGGACAGCCAGAGCTGTCAAAAAAAACAAAACAAAACAAAACAAAACAAAAAAAGGTAAGGGGGTGTCTCATGCAAGGTAATGCAGTATATGCAGTATCTCAAGACTAGAGTTTATAGAACAGAATCTTAACCAAGGCACCTTGTGAAGAATAAGGATATATATCCCTGAACTATCTGAAGCCAGTCCCGGTGAGCAAGTATGTGTGAAGGTGAAGGGAGAAGAGGAGGTCTCAGAGTGGACCAGAAAGGAAGTCAGCCTGGCAAGAATAGCTCAGTCAGTGTAACAGGGAGCAAGCCTGGTTGGTTCCTCTTGCCTCAGTGTATCAAAATGATGTAATTCCCTCATCCTCTCTAGCAGGTTTCAATCCTCCCAATTACTATTTTAGCCTTATTATTCTGGGAAACGCAGCCCAGGGCTAACAACCTGCCCAAGATCCCAGGACAGAGTCTAAACTTGAAGCTAGTCTTCGAAGTCTAGTCTTCATCATGTTCTCCCCCGATCAAATCTTCTACTCTTCATTCTGGCATGTGAGGCTCTTCTTTATCCACCTATCCAAAAGGGACCCTAGTCTTCTGGGACACTCTTAGGAGTCCGTTATGGGAGTTTAATATGGTTGGCCAGAGTGCTCATGCCCTGGGCTCAAGTGCTTCACCCAGAGTGACATCTTGTTATAAGTACTCTCCTTTCTCAATCCCACTCTTCAAAAAGAAGGTTAGAATGCTTTTAATGTCAAATCTAGCTCTAACATACAGCATACAGCAAGCATCAGAGAACATGGGCATCATTAGCTGGGACTATAAACAGAAACCAGAAGAATGAGTAATGATGGGTCCCCAGGGCCTGTTCTCGTGTTAAAACTACTTGTTTTTGTCAACTTCACATTTTACAGCCCTCCACAACAAAGGATACTGCAGTTGGGTGGGAGGTTCCCAAGATCTCCTGGTGTCACATAGAAGCGCCATTCACTTTTGTAGACAGAATCAGATTGGCAGGGACAAAACTAGATTCAGGAATGTCCCTCCTTAGATGACCCAAAAAGCCAGCATTTGTTCTCTCAATTGTTCATTTAACACATTGTCACTGAGTACTTACTATGTGCCTCATACTAGACTAGGAATATAACAAGGAAAGAAAAGAAAAGAAAAGAATGTCTGGCCTATTGGAGCTCGGAGATCAAGCTCAATTTTTTGTGTCATTGATCTCTTTTGTGGCCTAATGAAGCCTATAGCCCCTTTCTCACAAAAATATCTTTTAAAATCAGAAAAAAAATCTAGAATTAGAAAGAAAGCCAAAAATTGAAATAGTAAAATACAGGAAAAGTATATGTGCTAGAGTCCATTAAACTGTAAAATGCTATGGCTTAATGACTACAATGATTATCATGATTTTAGGTTTTTTAATTTTTATTTATGTGTGTATTTTGGTGTGTGCTCCCATGCATACACTCATGCGTGCTAGGCAAAGGTGTGTGGCACATGTGCTCAGGTTCCCATGAAGACCAGAAAAAAGGTCTCTAATCCCATGGAGCTGGAGTCACAGGCAAGTGACATTTGTGCTGGCAACCAAACTCAGGTCCTCTACAAGAGCAGCAAGCTTAACCATTGAGTTGTCTCTCTGGCTCCCGATTATCATGATTTTAAACACTAATTATAAATTTCAGAGGTTATATATTTGAGATATCTGCAACTTTATATGATGGACAAATCTCTGATTACTACTGGTGACAATCGCCAATATTACTATTACAGTCATGGTGAATTACACCTTTTTATTGTTTTTTGAAAACAAGATTTCTCTGCGTAGCCCTGGCTGTCCTGGAACTCACTCTGTAGACCAGGCTGGCCTTGAACCTAGAGATCCGCCTGCCTCTGCCTCCAGAATACGTGAGTTACATTCTTTATTGAAAACATGCTAAATGTTGCTAAACAGGAAGGGAAGCAAAGATGTAAATTAATTTCCATCCAAGTCATTCCTCCTTGCCCCCAAACCCTACCCCCAGACTCTCCTAGAGGATCTGTGCTACCCAAATTTAAAAAAAAAACAAAACTTGCTCATAAAAGGAGCCTTCCTGTTCTCCCTTCCTTCTTAAATAGCTTTCCTTTAGAAGACAGAGGGCTGGGGTTTATTCTGGGTAATTGCTGCTCAATTTCAGGCCAGTAAGTTTGCCTCTTTTGGAAGGCAGCTATGCTCACCACTATACCACCAGCACCTCACCAAGCTTGCCTTATTCTACTTGAACACTGACTTATACACCTAATTAAAAAGTAAATGAACTCTGCCGGGTATAGTGGCTCACGCCTTTAATCCCAGGGAGAAGCAGGCCTGGTTTACATGGCGAGTTCTAGGTCAGCCAGGGCTACGAAGTAGGGTTACCTTTTTTTCTCCATGGATGACATTAGGAACAAGGCTTACCTGGAATGAGAGACACCTGGCTCAGAAACTCCTACAAGTGGGTGTGGAGCTATGGGAAACCGGGAGCAGAGTGTCTCTTAGCAAAGCGGTGTGAGGGCAAAGTGGCTACAGAAAGAAAGAAGATGTCAGGAAAGTTGGAAGTCTATTTAGTGATTTGTGCTTAGCCTGGTTTCGGGTTTCCTGCATGTTCACAAGCGACCCCCGGAAGACCAGTCGAATGGCATGAGGAGTGATCCTTTCCTGGCCAGGGTTGTTAACGGAAGGGCTTGGCTCTTAAGCCAATCACACCTTCGAGAGGGTGGAGTTTTCATCGGTGCTTCCATCTCTAGCCAATCTGAGGGAATGCAAAAGGGCACTCCTCCAATGGGAGCCGAGGAGCCCGCGGTAGAGATGGAGCCCCGCTACCCTGCCATCGCTCCGCCGATCGTCGCGTGAAGCATCCGTGTGTCTGCAAGATTTTGCTGTGAGCCAGGTATCCGTTCTCCTGCGGCAGCTGTAGAACCTACGGAGGCTAGAGGTACCCCGCGACAAGCAGTAAAGATGGGGTGGTGGGAAAGAGAGCGGCGGGAGGGGAGAGAGCGGCCCAGAACGCGTGTAGGGAGGGACCTGGCGCGCTTTTACCTGGGCGGCCTTTCAACTCTAGGTCCGTGGGTGGTGGAGGATCATTTGCGTAGCGAAAAAAGGGAAGGCGAGTGCTCCTGCAGCCCTCCAGACGGCACCCAGGTGAGTACCCTTGAACCCACCACCCGTGCCCACCCTCTGTGGACCTCCTATCCCAGCCTCTGGGGAAAAGATTCCGTGCAGGTCTGCTGCTCACGTGATTGTCTGTCTGTGTTCCAGTCTCGACTCCATATCTGCCTCCTCTGTCTCTGTATGTGTGTGTGTGTGTGTGTGTGTGTGTGTGTGTGTGTGTGTGTGTGTGTGTGTGTGTGTGTGTCTGTCTGTCTGTCTGTCTGTCTGTCTCTGTCTCTGTCTCTGTCTCAATCGACATACTAAGACATCCCAGACTCAGGACGTCTAATCTTGACCTAACCACTTAAAACCAGCTATGAAACTTTGAACTATCCACTTTACTCATCTGGGCCTCAGTTTCATCATCGGTCAAATGGAGGTCTGTCTCTACCTGAGCCAATGCACATGCTTGGTCCCTAGAAGTTTTTTCAATAAATAAGGATGATTGTGATTGAAAAGAATATTAATTCTCTTAGTCTGACTTTTTTTTTAATCACTCTTGTCTGTCTCTGACCCTCAATGCTTCTGTCCTCTCTTATCTTTCCCCCCTGAACCTATCTCTTTCCCATCCCTAATGTGGTTAGAGGTGCACTATTTATAGCCAGTGAGAGTGGCCCAAGGGTAGGGCACAAAACTGGAGCCTGGCCTTGGGCTGCTTCTAAGTCTCATTGGGGAAAGGGCCTTCTTTGTTCCCCAGCCTTCTCTGTTAAACAGGTAGAGACACCAAGGATGGGGAGAAAATAAGATTACAAACTACTTTTTGGTGGTGGTACATGCCTGAATTCACAGCAGGCAGGAGGATTGCCACAAGTTCAAGGCCAGCCTGAGCTACATAGTGAGTTCAAAATAAATCTGGGGTGCAGTATAAACACTGTCTGAACCCCACCCCCATCCCGCACACACACAAAACACTTTTTAATAGCCTTGTGTAATGTTGGTCACCATAGGCAGTCCAGGGATCTTCTAATTATGTCTCCATGGAGCCCTGAACATCTTTTCTGTCTTCATCCAGGAGTTCTTCTAGATCAAACCTTTGGAAACTCACTGTCAAGTACCACCAAAGCCCATCCCCATTCCTATCCTAACTTTTGAACATTATTGCCATACCTTTGTCATTCTGACACCCATTGATCCAGTATTCTATTTCTATAATGTATAGTTTAAAATACCTCCTTCACTATTTTAAAATGAAGAGCATAGAAAGTAGAATCTACATGGACAATCCCTTCAAAGCTAATATAACGCTTCACTTGTGATATCAGAAAATTTTATTTTTGTTTGTTGTTTTGAGGCAGGGTTTCTCTGTGTAACAGCCCTGGCTGTCCTGGAACTCACTCTGTAGACAAGGCTGGCCTTGAACTACAGAAATCTGCCTGCCTCTGCCTCCTGAGTGCTGGGATCAAAGGCGTGCACCACCACACTGGGCTGAAGAAAAATTTATAATAAAACAGTATGCACTTCAATACCTAAATACTTGAATATGGCTACACTAGAAGAAATAATGAAATAGTCTTACACATAAATACATGCATGTGACCCTGGCATGAGACAGCCACATGTGTATTGAGTGGTAACTCAGAAACCACAGGTAGGCTACAGTTCTGTGCTGTGGGATATTCTGTATGTCAAATGTGTTGCTCTGATTGGTTAAAATAAATAAAGTGCTGATTGGCCAGTAGCCAGGCAGGAAGCATAGGGTAGGCGGGACAAGGAAGAGGAGAAGGCGGGGAAGTGAAGGCTGAGGGGAGACACTGCCACGCCACCACCATGAGAGAAAAGACTTAAGGTGCTGGTAAGCCACGAGCCACCTGGCAAAGTATAGATTAATAGAAATGGGCTAAATATAAGAGTAAGAGCTAGACAATGGTAGGCCTGAGCTAATGGCCAAGCAGTTTAAATAATATAAATGTCTGTGTGTTTATTTTGTAAGTGGGTTGTTGGACTAATAGGGCTTGGCGGGGGCTAGAGAGAAGCTCTCCAACTACAAATGGCGCCCAACGTGGGGCACAAACCCACGACCCTGAGATTAAGAGTCTCATGCTCTACCGACTGAGCTAGCCCTGTCTACAAAGCGAGTTCCAGGACAGCCTCCAAAGCTACAGAGAAACCCTGTTTCAAAAAAACCAAAAAAAAAAAAAAAAGTCCCATATTCACTTCGTGTTTTTTTCCCAAGACAGGATCTCCCTATACAGCTCTAGCTATCCTGGAACTCACAGAGATCCATCACTACCTCCCAAGTGCTAGGATTAAAGGTGTGTACCCTATGCCCAGTGAAAGCCCCTTATCCTCTTGAAGACATTGCTTTGCCAGTTCTCCCTTCTCTTTAAAACAAGTTATCATCAACACCCAAATGTTATATCATTGCTTCCCATTTTTCTGTCTCATATTTCTGGTGCTGGGAATTGAACCGTCTCACATGCTAAGCACACACTTTACCACTAAGCTACACCCCCGTCCATTCCCATCTTTTTTTGTGACAATTTGTTGAGATATATTTTACATACCATACAGTGTACCCCTTTGAGGGGTATTCAGTGGTTGTAGTATATTCATGATGATACGCAGCCATCACCATGATCAGTTTGGAACCCTTTTATTTTTATCTCATGCTAAAAATGCTTCATAGTTATTAGTAGTCAGTTCCTAGTATTTCCCTCCCTACCCCCCAGTCCTAGGCAAGCACTAATATACTTTTGCTCTCTGTCTATAGAAGTATTTTTTTATGTGCATTGGTGTTTGGCTTACATGTATGTCTGTGTGAGGGAGTCAGATCCACTGGAACTTGCTTTGGAGTTTGACTTGTTCTTGTTTTTCTAGGACTCTGAGATGTATCATTAAATAATATATTTGACATCTCTCTGATTTATAGCACTCATGGCTGTACACTTCCCTCTTAGAACTTTTTCTATATCCTAAGGGTTCTGGTAAGTTACATTGGGGTAGGGGGAGTTGTACTTGTGCTTGTAAAGGTCAGGGACAGCAAATGGCCCAGGAACTAGGGTCACATCTAGTTGTGAGCCTCGTAATGTGGTTTCTGAGAACAAACTCAGGCCCTCTATGGGAGCAGTACCTAGGTTTTTGTTGTTGTTTGTTTGTTGTTGAGACAGGGTCTTACTATGTGTCTCTTGCTGGCTTGAAACTGACTCTTGTTGGACTCCCAGATCTGCCTGCCTCAGCCTCCTGAGTGCTGGGATTGAAGGCATATACCATCACATGCCCCATGCCCATGTAGTACCTGCTCTTAGCTGCTTCTTTCCAACTTCTAAAATAAAAAGAAATCTTTAAAATAATTGTAAGGCTTTTTAAAAACGTTTTCTTTTATGTGAATGCCTGTGTGTGTGTGTGTGTGTGTGTGTGTGTGTGTGTGTGTGTGTGTGTAGGTGTGTCTTGTTCCCAAGGAGGACAGAAAAGGGCCTTGGATCCATGGAACTGGAGTTTAAATCGGTTGTGAGCTGCTTTGTAGGTGCTGGGAACTAAACCCAGGCCCTCTGCAGGAGCAGCAAGTGTTCTTAAATGCATCTCTACAGCCACGCTCCATAAAAAGTTTTTTTTTAAAAGAAGCTGTTGTGGTTCTTTTATACTTGTTAAGCCTTGCTTTGTAGCCTAAAAGGTGTTCTAGTGTAGAGAAGGTTCCTAAGAAGAATGTGTGTTCTGCATATATTGAATAGACTATTTCTTGTTAGGTCCATTTGATTTATGGTTAATTTAGTCCTGAAGTTTGTTGGTTGATTTTTAGTTTGGATGACTTAGCTAAATATGAAAGTGAAAGGCTGTGCGGTGGTGGCACATGCCTTTAATCCCAGTACTCAGGAGGCAGAGGCAGGCGGATCTCTGAGTTCGAGGCCAGCCTGGGCTACCAAGTGAGTCCCAGGAAAGGCACAAAGCTACACAGAAAAACCCTTGTCTCAAAAAAACCAAAAAAAAAAAAAAAATGAAAGTGAGTAATGATGTCACCCACCATTATTATATCAGGACCTATCTGACCTTTATGCCCATCAGTGTGTGTTTTATGAAATTGAGAAAGAACCCCAACATTATATGTTAATATATTTACCATTATTACATCTTTGTGGTAGTTTGAATGAGAATGACCCCCATAGGCTCATGTTTAAATGCTTGGTCCCAAGTTAGTGGAAGTGTTTGGGAAGGATCACTATGTATGGCCTTGTTGGAGGCTTTGAGGTTTCAAAAGCCCACATCAGGCCTAATCTATCTCTCTGCCTGTGAATCAGGCTGTAAAGCTCTCAGCTACTGCTCCCACAATGCTGATAATGGACTGAACCTCTGAACCTGTAAGCCAGCCCCCGGTGAAATGCTTTCTTTCTAAGAGTGGCCATGATCCTGGCATCTCTTCACAGCAACAGAACACTGACTAAGACAGTCTTCTTGTTGAATTGTTCCTCTTATTAATATGCAGTGGCCTTTATGTTTCTGACTAATTGTGATTTGAAATCGACTTTATCAAAGTTAGAATAGCAATGCCGACATTTTTTCAGCTTCCATTTACTTTACAAATTAACTTTCTTGCTTTGGCTCTCAGTCTGCGAATGTCTTTGCCAATGACACCAGATACTTGGATCTTGGGGTTGGGGAGGGTGGTTTTGGTTTTCTGTTTTATTTTGTTTTTAACTCTGAGCTAATTTTCTGCTTTTAATTGGAAAACTAAGATAATTTCTATTTAAGGTTATTTTCTAATTCTTATCATTTTGTTGGTGTTTTTCTTTTTTCTTCTGGCTGCTTGCATTATTCTTTGTTCTTTTCTGTTTTCCTGGTTGTTGTTATTAGGGGCTTCCTAGTTCTGTGTTGGACATAGGATTCTTTTCTAGTTCTTTGTTCTCATGAAATTTATTCTCTACTATGCTTTCCTCGTTGGCTGCATTTCTTTCTCCTCTGTGTTTAAGATTCTTTTATCATCCTCTGCAAGTTCTGGCACAGGGGTTATGAATTGCTTTCGTTTGTGTTTGTATTGAAACAACCTCCTTTCTGTTTCAATTTGAACAGATAACTTTGATGGATTGGTAGGTACTTACTCTCACAGACTGAAATGCATACACTATTCTATACTTCCCTGGCTTTTAGAGTCGATAAGTGGTTTGATGTTATTCTAATGTATTTCCATTTGTGAGTGAGTTAAGTTTGAGTTTTCTCTTATAGCTCCTTTGTTTTGTATTTTTCACTTTTTTTTTTTTTTTTGAGAACAGGTTCTCATTGTAACCCAGGCCATCCTTGAACTCACTATGTAGCCAAGGATATCCTTGAACACCTGAACCTCTTATATCAGCCTCCCAATTATTGGGATTACAGAAGTAAGCCACAACATTCACCTCTAATTTTCTTCAGGAAGGGCTTAGTCATATTAGATACGACTTTTAAGGGCTGGGAAGTTGGCTCAATGGATACAGGCACTTGTTGCTATGCCTGATGGGCCGAGTTCGACCTCTGAGACTCACATGGTGGAAGGAGTGAACCACCCCCCCCCCCACAAGTTGTCATCTGACCTCCACGTGTGTTGTATGGCATGCACACAAGCAAACACACACTAAGTATAACATTTTCAAAAACTAAAGATGTTTTTAAAATATACCACTGGATTTGGCTAGCCGGTGATACGTTGTAATTTGTGCATTTGTTCACACAGACTGTATGTATAGTTTCCTCATGATGGCTTTATCACATTTTAGTTTCAGAGGCATTTTTTTTCCTTTAGGATGACTTGCCAACTGTTTCCTCTTCCTTTAGTTTTGCAAAAGATTTGTGTAAAATTGTGTGATAGTTAATATCAATTGTCAACTTGACAGGACCTAGAATCCCCTAGGAGACAAGCCTGTGCGCATGCCTGGGAGAGCTCATCTAGATTGGGTTAACTGAGGTAGGAGGGCCCACCCTGGATATGGGCAGTGCCATGCCCTGCACTGGGATCTAGGACTGAATGAAAAGAGAACTTAACGCAAGCATTCACTACTCTCTACTTCCTAACTGTGGCTCTAATAGAAACAACTGCCTCATGCTTCTGTCACTGCCGTGCCTTTCCCCACCATGATGAACTGTACCCTTGACCTGCGAGCCAAAGTAGACATTTCCTTCCCTAAGTTCCTCTGCTCAGGCATCTTGTTGTAGCAAGGAGGACAGTAACTAACACAGACTGCTGTTTGTTGTTTTTCTATGTGTCTTTCGTTCTTCTGTTCTTAATTTCTCTTTTGTGTTAAATATAGTCTGTCTACTATCACCTTTTAATTCCTTTGTAAAGATGTTTTTAGTTAAGTTTTCAGTGATTGCTCTAGGCGTTACAATTAAAATTGCAACTTGAAACAATCTACTTTAGGTGTGTATAAGAACTTTGGTGCTGAGGGAGAAAGATGGCAGGGCTAAGAAGAGCCTCCACTGCATACATAGCAAGATGCTGTCAAAGGAGGGAGGGAGGGAAAGAGGGGCTTTCTGCTCTGTAACTTGATCTCTCCTGTGTCTGTTGTAGTATTGTCATAAGAACTGTCAATAGGGGACTGGAGAGATGGCTCAGTGGTTAAGAGCACCGACTGCTCTTGCAGAGGACCTGGATTCAGTTCCCAGTACCCACATGGCAGCTCACAACTATCTGTAATTCTAGTTCCAGGGGACTTGACACCCATGGCAAAACACCAATATATATAAAAATAAAAAAAGAACTGTCAATAGTTCTAATAGTACTCCTTTATGCAATTATTTTTAAACAGATTTTTAAAAAATCACAAACAAAATACTTTGCTTCATAAAATCTGTGTAGTTATCTTCAAGTTAATATTTAACCCTTTAATTCCAACATGAATTAGTGTTTCGTGTAAATCTGGTAGCAATGAGGTTTTTGTTTTATCTTAATTTTTTTCGTTTTCATAGGACAGTAATGCTAGCTATAGAATTCTAAGTTGATGGTATTTTTCTTTTTTCATTTTGAAGTTGTCAGCATACCATCTTCTGGCCTCATGGTTTTTGAGAGGCAATTGTTATTAAGTCTTTTTTTTTTTTTTTTAGGATTTATTTATTTAGTATACAGGAGAGGGCGCCAGATCTCATTACAGATGGTTGTCAGCCACCATGTGGGTGCTGGGAATTGAACTCAGGACCCCTGGAAGAACAGCAGCCAGTGCTCTTAACCGCTGAGCCATCTCTCCAGCCCCCATTTTCATTTTTTATTTTGTTAAAAAAAATCACTTAGTCAAGACTTATTGCAAGACCTAAAAAACTTTCAGACTAATCAAACTGATAAAAAAAAAAGATAGTGATATGCTTTTTTAAAAATTTTACTCTTCTCTCATATAATACATCCTGATCACAGTTTCCCCTCCCTCCACTCATACCAGCCCCACTCCCAACCTCCCGGCTTCCAGATCCACTCCTCCTGGATATGCTTCATATATAGTAGGTACTTGTATGAAAATTTTAAAAAGACAAAGTAAAATTGCTATAATTAATATAATGGATTAAACAATATAAACAACACACTTAATAGAGTATAAAGTGGCAGCAAACTATCAAAGAACTACACACTAAATGAAAATAATTGGCAACAAGCTACTCACACAAAACAAACACAGATCCGTTTGTGTGCTTTCCAGCTTAGCTTTTAACTGATCTTTGAGGCTTTTTTCAAGTATGAGGTTTCTAATATTAATAATATTTTCAGGACCAGGGATGCAGGTTCTGTCCCAAGCACTGCAAAAAGGTCCATATAGGAGACTGGAGATATGGCTCAGAGGTTAAGAGCACTGACTGCTCTTCCAGAGGTCCTGAGTTCAATTCCCAGCACCCACATGGTGGCTCACAACCACCTGTAATGAGATCTGGTGCCCTCTTCTGGTGTGCAGACACACATACAAACAGAACACTGTATACATAATAAATAAATAAATCTTTAGGGGGAAAAAAGGTCCACATATAGATCTTTGAAATTCCCTTCTACCTGAAAAATAAGAAAATAAGGCTTAGTGGGTAAAGACAATTGCCCCAGGTGACTTGAGTCTGTTTGATTCCTAGAACCTACATAAAGATGGAAGGAGAAAAGGACTCAACAGAGCTGTCCTCTGACCTCCACATGTGCGCGCACACACACACACACACAGAGAGAGAGAGAGAGAGAGAGAGAGAGAGAGAGAGAGAGAGAGAGAGAGAGAATGAATGAATTTAAAATTACCTTCTACATACTTCAGCTTCTCCCTCCCACTGCCCCTCTAACAACACATCTGTTGCTGGAGTGAACAGTGATGTGGGGTGCTAACTAGTAGGGAAACAAAGCAAACCCTTAAATTTCTAAAATGTCAAGTTTCAGCCAATAGAAGTGAGAGTATTTAAGTGATCAGACGTTACAGTTTGTAGTGGGAAAATGCAAACTGAAGGGTTTTTGTTTGTTTGTTTGTTTGTTTTTTGGAGCTGAGGCCAACTACCACTGAGCTAAATCCCCAACCCCAAACTGAAGATTTTTTAACTAAAACTTCATACCTTCTTCTCAAGCAACAAGTATTCTCAAGACTAGCACTAAGTTAGAGTTAATTCACTCTGCATATACAGCTACAACCGCTTAGATTTGCTCTGAAACATACAACCTCATTAAATAGTATCTTCGGTTTCACAGTTCATTTGTTATTAAATAGTTTCCTTAAGGGGAGAAACAAATCTGCCACATTTCAGGATTCTCTGTGAGTACTGGGAACTGCACCAAGGTCTTCCCCAAGAGCATTAAGCACTTAAGACCCCCAGCCATCTCTCCAGCCCCAGGGCTGATTATTTTTTCTTGATCTTTTGTCTGGCAATAGTTTTCAAAATCTAATTAACTTAAATAATACAACTACCCCTGCTGATTCAGTTTCCATCTTTTCACTTTTAGTCTGTATGTGTCTTAAAGATTGAGTATCTTGGGCTGGAGAGATGGCTCAGTGGTTAAGAGCACCAACTGCTCTTCCAGAGGTCCTGAGTTCAATTCCCAGCAACCACATGGTGGCTCACAACCATCTATAATGAGATCTGGTGCCCTCTTCTGGCCTGCAGGCATACATACTGTATATATAATAATAAATAAATACATCTTTAAAAATAGATTGAGTATCTTTATTAGCAGCACGTATTTGGGTATAGTCTGTTTTAATCCATTTAACCTTTGAATTGGAGACTTTAATTGACTTAAATTCAAGTTAATTATAAGAGGCTATTTTTTTGTAGCTCCAGTTTCTTTAATTTTAGAATGTATTCTTCTCTCTATATTACATCCTCACTGCAGTTGCCCCTCCTTAGTCCCCTCTTCACATCCCCCCATCCACTCCTCCCCCTCTGTTTCTCTTCAGAAAAGGGCGAGCCTTCCAGGGATATCAGCCAGCCATGGTATATCAAGTTACAGTGAGACTGGGCATCTCTCCTATTATTAAAGCTGGACAAGGCAACCTAATAGGAGGAAAGGTTCCCAAAAGCAGGCAACAGAGTCAGAGACAGCCCCTGCTCCCACTGTTAGGTGTCCCACAAGAAGACCAAGCTACACAGCTATAGCATATATGTAGATGGCCTAGGTCAGTCCCATGCAGGCTCCCTGACTGTCGGTTTACTCTCTGTGAGCCCCTATGAGTCCAGGTTAGTTGATTCGGTGGGTTTTCTCTTTCTCTTTTTTCTTTTCTTTCTTTTCTTTCTTTTTTTTTTTTTTTTTAGATTTATTATGTGTGCAGTGTTCCTCCTGCATGTGTCCCTGCAGGCCAGAAGAGGGCACCAGATCTCATTACAAGTGGTTGTGAGCCACCATGTGGTTGCTGGGAATTGAACTCAAAACCTTTGGAAGAACAGCCAGTGCTCTTAAGCTCTGAGCCACCTCACCAGTCCTGATTCTGTGGGTTCTCTGTACTTGACCCCATCAGAAGCTGTTATGAGCGGATAGCAACTTTGATTGGATCACGTAACTATACTTTTATTTCATTCTCACTACATCTCAAGTTTTTGATGTCACAGCTACATTTTTTGTATTGCATGCTTGTTAAATTGTTGCACTTTTTTTTAAGTATTTTGTCGCTTACTATTCATGGTAAAGGTATAAGCTTGAAGAACTCCCTTTAGCATCTCTTAAGAGACGGTTAAGGATGCCTAACTTCCTCAGCTTTTGTTTGTCTGGTGAAGTGTCTCTTCATCTGTGAAGAACAGCTTTGCCAAGTACAAGCTTCTTAACTGGGAAGGTTTGGTTTGGTTTCCTTCAGCAGACTGACTAGACCCTCTCATTCTTTCCTGACCTCTAAGATCCCTGCTGAGGAATCTGATGCCAACCTTATTGCAACTCTGTATGTTGCTTGCTTCTTTTTTGCCACTTTTGGGACTCTTTGTTCTTGGTTTTTTATGATTAACTCTGTCTTTCTGAAGTCCTCTTTGCATTGAATCTGATTGAATCTCTTGGACTTTCCCGTAGTTGGATCTTTTGTAAAAGTCAAAGCATTTTCTCTTCTTCTTTCAGTTCTTTGTCCCTTTCTCTCTCTTCTCTGTCATGTATTTATGCTTTTTTCGTGTCCCATAAGCTTCTTCATTTCCATTCTTTTATTCTACTCTGACTATATATTCTCAAATAGAGTGCTTTTGAGTCCACAGATGATTTCCTCTTTCGGATTCTTTTGATGCTCTCTATTACATTTTCCACTTCAATGATTGCATTGCAATTTTTGTTTGATTTTTTTTAAAAAATAATTTCAGTGTCCTTGTTAATTTTTCCTTTTGGCCACTTAGTGTTGTCTTGCTAACATTGAATTGTTTTCCTCTGTATTTTCATTGGCTCTCAGTGAACTTTTTAATGATTATATTGAACCCTTTTCGGCCAGTCCTAAATCTCTTCTTTACAATTAGTTACTCGTGCTTTCCTTGGCCCCTTTAGCACGGTTTCTCTGATTGTTATTGATCCCTGCGGCTGTGCCTTTGTGTCTGTACATCTGAAGAAGTAGGACCTTATTTTCATCGTTCTATAGTGGCTTTTTCTGTGGCAGCCCATCACTGATCAGTATGTTCTTTTTTTTTAATTTTTATTTATTATGTATACAGAAGAGGGCGCCAGATATCATTACAGATGGTTGTGAGCCCCATGTGGTTGCTGGGAATTGAACTCAGGACCTCTGGAAGAGCAGTCGGTGCTTTTAACCTCTAAGCCATCACTCCAGCCCGGTCAGTATGTTCTATAGACAAAGTTAGTATGGCAAAGTTTGTTCCTGATACCTGGGTTGCCAGTAGGTGGGCCTCATGCCTGGCTATGTGTTATTAGGCCTAGAACTCTGGCTACAACAGCGTTGATCTATTGATTGAGTCTTAAGCAATAGGCCTAGAGCTTATGTCCATGGGTATCTTCAGGCAGTAGCTTGAGGTCTAGGTCCACAGAGTCCACTAGATACTGGGTGAGCCTTGAGCTTGAGTCTGCAGAAGCTAGCCAGGATTTGAGATGGTGTCTGATATGTTGACTTGTGCCTAAATCCTAAGTCAGTGAGATCTAGCCTAGCACTAGGACAGTCTTACAATCTGAACCATGGGGCTGGAGATCTAGACTCTGGATCTATAAGATAAGACTACAGCTTACATCTACGGAGATTGGCCAGCTACCACTGCATACTGGGCTAAGCATGGATCCTGTCTATGCTGGAGAAGACTTAGAATCTGAATTCCATGGAGCCTGAAACCATGGAGGCTAGCTTAGATTCTGGGTAGGCCTGGTACTGGGGCAAGTATGGGGCATGGATCTATGGGGTTTGGCCCAGCATTGAGGTCTGCTGGGATATACCTGGATCCTCATTCTGCTAGAATAGCCTAGACTGTGGGTGTTATAGAATATAGAGATATAGGGGGCTAGCCCATCACTAGGCAGGCCTAAAACGTGTGTCTGTGGTACCAACTTGGTAACTATAGCCAAGAGTGCTGCCCTTAGGTTGAGGCAGGCATAAGACTACAAAGGCTGGCCTATTGCTAGAGTGGGCCTGAAGTATGGGACCCAGGCTCACTGGGACACAATTGGCTATGAAGTAAGCTTATAGCCTAAGCATGCGAGGTCTGACCTGGTACTTAAACAGGTTTGATACTTAGCCCATTCTGGAGCCTGTGACCACTTGAGTTCTCCTGGTGGGTTGGTTCTGAACCCATCAGGAACCAGTAGCCTGAAGCCTTGGGGACTGTGGTGCCAAGATGGGCCTTGAGGCTATCATCAGGTACTGACCTAGAGTTTGGGACTGCATTAGATGCCCAGAATGGGACTTTACTAGGATCAGCTCAAGTTGGGTGTCAAAAACAAGGGTAGTGACTGGGTTTGGGGGATGAGTGATAGAGCACCGCCCTTACTGCATGTGTCTTCAATGTGCCATCTTACTTCTCTGCTGCACCAGGTACTGTAACCTGCCACCTGCTTTCCTTAGCTTGAATAATAGCATTTTCATGTAACGGGGGCAAATGCTGGAAAGTCCCATTCTGCCATCTGGCTGACATCTGGATTCTCTAGATTTTGTTCTGATTTATTTTGTTTTGGTTTATGTTACTGCTGTTATATAGGACTATTTTTGGTTGTTGCTATGTATTTATTGAATTCTGGGGACTAATTCTATGGATTTTGTGTTCTCTGTACTATATTATGTGACTCCTGAGTTTTCTTTTAACCTTTTTAAAATTTTTTTATTATATTTGTGTTTTAATTTTACACAACAGCCATGGGTTCCCCTGTCCTCCCCCTCCCACCCCCCACCCCCACCTTCCCCCCCATCCCCTCCCCTCCACTCCCATCTCCTCCAGGACCAAAACACCCCTGGGGATTCATTTAAACCTGGTGGATTCAGTACAGGCAGGTCCAGTCCCCTCCTTCTAGGCTGAGCAAAGTGTCCCTGTGTAAGCCCAAGGTTCCAAACAGCCAGCTCATGCACTAAGGACAGGGTCTGGGTCCCACAGCCTGGATGCCTCCCAAACAGTTCAAGCTATTCAATTGTCTCACTTATCCAGAGGGCCTGATCGAGCTGGGGGCTCCACAGCCTTTGATTCATAATTCATGTGCTTCCATTCGTTTGGCTATTTGTCCCTGTGCCTCTCCAATCTTGGTCTCAACAATTCACACTCTTACAGTCCCTCCTCTTTCTTGACAATTGGACTCCTGGAGCTCCACCTGGGGCCTGGCTGAGGATCTCTGCATCCACTTCCATCAGTTATTGGATGAGAGTTCCAGCACGACCGTTAGGGTGTTTGGCCATCTGATCACCAGACTAGGTCAGATCAGGCTTTCTCTCGACCATTGCCAGCAGTCTACAGAGGATATATCATTGTGGATTTCTGGGGACCTCTCCAGCATTCTGCCTATTCCTGTTCTCATGTGGTCATCATTTATCATGGTCTGTTATTCCTTGTTCTCCCTTTCTGTTCTTGATCCAGCTGGGATTTCCTGCTCCCCTAAGCTTGCCCTTCATTACTCCCACTGTTGTCCGAGTTGTTCATGTAGATCTCATCCATTTCTCTGTCACTGGGCAATCCCTGTGTCTTTCCTAGGGTCCTGTTTTCTAGGTAGCCTCCCTGGAGTTGTGTAGCAGTCTAGTCATCTTTGTTTTACATCTAGTATCCTCCTATGAGTGAGTACATACCATGTTTGTCCTTCTGAGTCTGGGTTACCTCACTCAAGATGATATTTTCTAGATCCATCCATTTGCCTGCAAACCTCATGATGTCATTGTTTTTCTCTGAGGAGTAGTACTCCATTGTGTATATGTACCATATTTTCTTTATCCATTCTTCAGTTGAAGGGCATCTAGGTTGTTTCCAGGTTCTGGCTATTACAAACAATGCTGATATGAACATAGCTGAGCAAATACCCTTGTGGTATGATTGAGCATTCCTTGGGTATATGCCCAAGAGTGCTACAGCTGGGTCTTGGGGGAGATGGATTCCCAGTTTTCTAAGGAAGCGCCATATTGATTTCCAAAGTGGCTGTATAAGCTTGCATTCCCACCAGCAGTGAAGGAGAGTTCCCCTTGCTCCACATCCTCTCCAGCATAAGCTGTCTTATGTGTTTTTGATCTTAGCCACTCTGACAGGTGTAAGGTGGTATCTCAGAGTCGTTTTGATTTGCATTTCCCGTATAATTAGGGATGTTGAGCAATTCCTTAAATGTCTTTCAGCCATTTGAACTTCCTCTGCTGAGAATTCTCTGTTTAGTTCTACAGCCTATTTCTTAATTGGACTGTTGGACATTTTGATGTCTAATTTCTTGAGTTCTTTATATATTCTGGATATCAGCCCTCTGATGTGGGGTTGGTGAAGACATTTTCCCATTCTGTAGGCTGTCGCTTTGTCTTGTTTACTCTACAAAAGCTTCTCAGTTTCAACAGGTCCCATTGATATTGTTTCTCTCAGTGTCTGTACTACTGGTATTATATTTAGAAGTGATCTCTGGTGCCAATGTGTTCTAGACTACTTCCTACTTTCTCTTCTATCAGGTTCAGAGTAACTGGATTTATGTTGAGGTCTTTGATCCAATTGGACTTAAGTTTTGTGCATGGTGACAGATATGGATCTATTTGCAGCCTTCTACACATTGACATCCAGTTATGCCAGCATCATTTGTTGAAGATGCTTTCTTTTTTCCATTGTACATTTTTGGCTTCTTTGTCAAAAATTATATGTTCATAGGTGTGCGTGTTAATGTCAGGGTCTTCAATTCGATTCCATTGGTCCACATGTCGGTTTTTATGGCAGTACCAAGCTGTTTTTATTATGGTAGCTCTATAGTAGAGCTTGAGGTCAGGGATTGTGATGCCTCCAGAGGTTGTTTTATTGTACAGGATTCTTTTGGCTATCCTGGGTTTTTTTGTTTTTCCATATGAAGTTGAGTATTATTCTTTCCAGATCTGTGAAGAATTGTGTTGGTAATTTGATGGGAATTGCGTTGAATCTGTAGATTACTTTTGGTAAGATCGCCATTTTTACTATGTTAATCCTGCCTATCCATGAGCATGGGAGATCTTTCCATTTTCTGACATCTTCTTCAATTTCTTTTTTCAGGGACTTAAAGTTCTTGTCATATAGGTCCTTCACGTGCTTAGTTAGAGTAACCCCAAGGTATTTTATATCATTTATGGCTATTGTAAAGGGTGATTTATCTCTGATTTCCTTCTTAGCCTGTTTGTCTATTGTATATAGGAGGGCTACTGATTGTTTTGAGTTGATCTTATATCCTGCTATGTTGCTGAAGGTTTTTATTGGCTGTATCAGTTCCTTGGTTGTATTTTTGGGGACACTCATGTATACTATCATGTCATCTGCAAATAGGGAGAGCATGACTTCTTCCTTTCCAATTTGTATCCCCTTAATCTCTTTATGTTGTCTTATAGCTCTGGCTAGAACTTCAAGTACTATATTGATAAGTATGGGGAGAGGGGACCGCCTTGCCTTTTTCCTGATTTTAGTGGTATTGCTTTGAGTTTCTCTCCATTTAATTTGATGTTGGCTGTTGGCTTGCTATAGATTGCCTTTATTATGTTTAGGTATGTTCCCTGTATTCCTGATCACTCCAAGACCTTTATCATGAAGGGGTGTTGGATTTTGTCAAATGCCTTTTCTGCATCTAGTGAGATGATCATGTGGGTTTTTTTTTTCTTTGAGTTTGTTTATATGGTGTATTACATTGACGGACTTTCATATGTTGAACCACCCTTGCATCCCTGGGATGAAGCCTACTTGATCATGGTGGATAATTGTTTTGATGTGTTCTTGGAGTCTGTTCGCCAGAATTTTATTGAGTATTTTTGCATCAATGTTCATGAGGGTGATCAGTCTGTAGTTCTCTTTCTTTGTTGCATCTTTGTTTGGTTTAGGAATCAGGGTAATTGTAGCCTCATAGAAGGAGTTTGGTAATATACCTTCTGCTTCTATTGTGTGGAACAATTTAAAGAGTATTGGTATTAAGTCTTCTTTGAAGATCTGGTAGAATTCTGCAGTGAAACCATCTGGTCCAGGGCTTTTTTTGGTTGGGAGACTTTTAATGTCTGATTCTATTTCCTTAGGGGTTATTGGACTATGTAAATGGTTTATCTGGTCTTGATTTAACTTAGGTATGTGGTACCTATCCAGAAAATTATCCATTTCTTTTAGATTTTCCAGTTTTGTGGAGTAGAGGTTTTTGAAGTATGACCTGATGATTCTCTGGATTTCCTCATTGTCTGTTGTTATGTCCCCCTTTTCATTTCTGATTTTGTTAATTTGGAAGCTCTCTCTCCGTCTTTTGGTTTGTTTGGATAAGGGCTTGTCTATCTTGTTGATCGTCTGAAAGAACCAACTCTAATTTCCTGGTGTCTGTTCCTCCTGGGAGACTTTGCTTCTTCCTGTTCAAGGGCTTTCGGGTGTGCTGTCAAGTCACTAGCATGAGATTTCTCCAGCTTCTTTATGTGGGCATTTAGTGCTATGAATTTCCCTCTTAGCACTGCTTTCATAGTATCCCATAAGTTTGGGTATGTGGTGTATTCATTTTCATTGATCTCTAGGAAGTCTTTAATTTCTTTTTATTTCTTCCTTATCCCATTGGTGATTCAGTTGAGCATTATTCAGTTTCCATGAGATTGTAGGATTTCTGTAGTTTTTTCTGTTGTTGAAATCTAACTTTAAACCATGGTGGTCTGATAGAACACATGAATTTATTCCATTTGTTTTGTATCTGTTGAAATTTGCTTTGTGGCCAAGTATGTGGTCGATTTTAGAGAAGGTTCGTTCCATGGGGTGCTGAGAAGAAGGTATATTCTTTTTTGTTCAGGTGGAATGTTCTGTAGGTATTGATTAAGTCCATTTGAGCCATAACATCAGTTAAGTCCATTATTTCTCTGTTAAGTTTCACTTTGGCAGATCTGTCCAGAGTGGGGTGTTGAAGTCTCCCACTATTAATGTGTGGGGTTTTATATGTGATTTAAGCTTTTGTAATGTTTCTTTTACATATGTGGGTACTCTTGTGTTTGGGGCATAAAGGTTCAGAATTGAAACTTCATCTTGGTGGATCTTTCCTGCGATGAGTATGTAATGTCCTTCATCATCTCTTTTGATTGATTTTAGTTTGAAGCCTATTTTGCTGGATATTAGCATGGCTACACCAGCTTGCTTCTTAAGACCATTTGATTGGAAAGTCTTTTCCCAGCCTTTTAGTCTTAGGAGGTGCCTATCTTTGAATTTGAGGTGTGTTTCTTGTATGCAGCAGAAAGATGGGTCCTGTTTTCGTATCCATTCTGTTAGTCTGTGTCTTTTTATAGGCGAATTAAGTCCATTGATATTAAGGGATATTAATGACCAGTGATTGTTTGTTCCTGTCGTTATTTTTATTTTTTGGTGGTAGTGTGTGTGTACTTCTCTTCTTTGGTGTTTACTGCTATGGTGTTATCTATTGCCTGTCTTTTCATGGGTGTATCTGCCTTCCTCAGGTTGGAATTTTCCTTCCAGTGCTTTCTGTAGGGCTGGGTTTGTGGATAAGTATTGTTTAAATCTGGTTTTGTCTTGGAAGGTCTTGTTCACTCCATCTATGATGATTGAAAGTTTTGCTGGGTATATTAGTCTAGGCTGGCATCCATGGTCTCTTAGTGTCTGCATTATATCTGTCCAGGTCCTTCTGGCTTTCAAAGTCTCCATTGAGAAATCGGGTGTTATTCTGATGGGTTTGCCTTTATAAGTCACTTGGCCTTTTTCCTTTGCTGCCCTTAATATTCTTTCTTTATTCTGTACGTTTAGTTGTTTAATTATTATGTGGCGAGGGGACTTTTTTGGGGGGTCTAGTCTGTTTGGTCTAGTCTATAGGCTTCTTGTATCTTCATAAGCATTTCCTTCTTTAAGTTGGGAAAGTTTTCTTCTATGATCTTGTTAAATATATTTTCTGTGCCTTTGAGTTGGTATTCTTCTCCTTCCTCTATCCCTATTATTCGTAGGTTTTGTCTTTTCATGGTGTCCCAAATTTCTTGGACATTTTGGGTCATGACTTTGTTGGTTTTAGTGTTTTCTTTGACTGATGAATCTATTTCTTCTACCGTATCTTCAACACCAGAGATCCTCTCTTCCATCTCTTGCATTGTGTTGGTTATACTTGCATCTGAAGTTCCTGTTCATTTACTCAGATTTCCTATTTCCAGCATTTCTTCTGCTAGTGTCTTCTTCATTTTTTCTATTTCCCTCTTCAGGTCTCGAATTGTCTCCCTGGCTTTTTCATGATTTTCATTCAGGGATTTATTGTTTTCTTCTGCTTTAACTGTCCTTTCCTCTAGTTTTTTACAGCGTTCTTCCCATTTTTTGTTTGTCTGTTCCTCTATTTTTGATTTCTTCTATATAAGGCTCTAGCATCTTCATGATGTTACTTATAAGGTTGTTTTCTTCTTCTTCTTCCATTCCGTGATGTTCAGGTCTAGCTGTTGGAGAAGGGCTAGGTTCTGGTGATGCTGTATTGTTCTTTATTTTGTTGTATGTACTTCTTTCTGCCTTGACGCCTGCCCATCTCCTTGTGGATTCGTTCTTGGTCTTATCAGTGCACTTGGTCCAGACAGAGCTGACAGATTTAGGGAGCCTCTCTCTGGTCCATATGGAAGCTCTGGGCCAGATGAGAGTGCTGGCTGGATAGGAGCTGGGGGGCTGGACTCTGAGTCTCAGGAAGTCCCTGGGGTCTCCTTATCTTGTCCAGATGGGAGCTCCTCTTGTCCAGATGGGAGTTCCGGGACAGGATGGAACCTCTGGTCCAGATGGGAGTTCCAGGGCGGATGGTAGCTGGGGCTTTCTGGTCCAGATGGGAGTTCGGGGCAGGATAGAATGCTGGAGGCTGGTTTCTAAGTCTCCGGAAGTGGCTGGGGTCTCCGGCAGGTGGGTGTGGGGGCAAGGCGTTGAGGTTGTAGTGTCCACCAGAGGGTCTCTCTGGTCCAGATGGGAGTTCTGGGGCGGATGGGAGCTGGGGGCTGGTCTCTGAGTCTCAGGAAGTGGCTGGGATCTCGGGCAAATGGGTGTGGGGGCAGGGTGTGGAGACTGCAGGGTCTGCCTGCAGTCTTGGAAAGGGGGAGCCTTCCCAAAGGGCCCGATGAATGGCCGGAAACTGGGGCCAAGTTGGTCAGGTCCTCCCGGGATGGCTGGTGCCCAGGGGTGGGACCCAGAGGTGGTTGCCTCTCTGACTACAACCCCAGGCACTCACCTCTGGTCCAGATGGGAGTTCCAGGCTCTTTTAACATTTTTTAAGTTCTTGTTCTTATTTTTAAGCCTGGATTCCTAAGGATCAGGCCTAGGTGAATACGTTTTGTAATCAGCCAATAATTGCTGAGAAAATCTTAAATATTTACCTATATGTTTTTCACTTTTTATTGTGAAGATCCGTGTATGAAAACATACCTACAGATTTCAGATGGTTTATAAGACCACCTAAGTTTTCATTTTCTATTTGCACAGGGCCTTCACAGTTAGTCAGAAGTGAGTGACTTTAGTCTTTCCCTGTTTTTCCTGTGCATACACATGGCCTTGAGTATATCTACAGCCCATCAAATCCTTAGTAATATGTCAGAGCTTTTCAAAGTTCTGGTTGTTGAAACATTACACTATTAAGATAAGAATTTATACTGTATCAAGCTGATAATAGAAAAATTAATTAATTAATCTAAAAAAGAAAAAAGAAAAGAAAATTTTGAACTATTTAAAAAAAAAAAAAAAAACAGGGCTGGGGATTTAGCTCAGTGGTAGAGCGCTTGCCTAGCAAGCGCAAGGCCCTGGGTTGGCTCCTCAGCTCTGAAAAAAAAAACGAAGTTCTGGTTGTATCAGTCTCCAAAGCTTCCTTTTTGTGTCAGGTCTAGTGGCCTTTAATCCCAGAACTCTAGAGGCAGAGGCAGTAAGATCTCTGAGTTTGAAGCCAGCCTGGTCTACCCATTTTCTCCCTTTAAATTCCCAAGGTGGTAATATACATTGTCTGGAACTTCATCCACCTTTGGGCTAACACACCAGAGACAGGTAGCAAGTTCACAGAGGGACTAGCCACAATTACAGTGCTACAAACCGTACTGTTTCCTCGGGATTCAGTAGTCTCTTGGATGGTTTTGACTTCATTGTGTTACTATGGCTAATTGCCACAGTTTTGAAATGATTTGGTTGGTTTGCTCATGTTTTTAGTGTTCTGGAGGGAAAAAGTGAATTCATCAAAGTCCTTTCTCAGCCATTCTATGGATTTCTTAATTCTGTTTTTAAGAAATGGTTTTTGAGGTGTGGTTTTATTTGTGTGTGCAGGTGGGTGTGGGTATAAGTGTGAGTGTATGGGTAGGTGCTGGTGATGGAATTCAGGGCCTTATACATGATAGATAAATGATCAGCCCTAGCACTCAGGTGTTTTTAAGAATTATTTTTATTATATTTTAAATTATATGTCTCTCTCTCTCTCTCTCTCTCTCTCTCTCTGTGTGTGTGTGTGTGTGTGTGTGTGTGTGTGTGTGTGTGTGTGTGTGTGTGTGTACAGGAGGACTGGTACCTGTGGAGCCCAAAAAAGGTATCATATTCCCTGGAGCTGGAGTTACAGGCAATTGTGAGCCACCCAACATAGGTGCTGGGAATCAAAGTCAGATTTTCTATAAGAGGAGTGTGCACTGTTAACAACTAAGTCATCTCTCCAGGCTATATAGCCCTCTGCTTTTTGAAACATAATCTTGAAATATAGCCATGGTGGCCACAAGCTGCTGATTTCCTATCTCAGCTCGCTGGGTAATAGGGACTACAGGCTTGTACCATGTCTGTCTCAAAAAAAGTGCATTTCCTATACCATGTCCCTATGCAACTATTATTTAATTCTTTAATTATCTTGATGGCAAAACTTTTGAAGCATTTTCATCCTTAATTTCTCTTTTCTTCTTCCATTCTTTTTGTTAATATAGAGTATATAGATATGGGACTAAAGAGATGGCTCAGTAGTTAAAGCCTTTGCTGATCTTGCAGAGTGGAGTTCAGTTCCAAGCACCTTCATCGGGCAGCTCTAGGCTATGTCTTAGTCAGGGTTTCTATTGCTGGGATAAAACACTATAACCAAAAGCAAGTTGGGGAGGAAAGGATTTTTTACATCTTAGAATTCTTGTGTTTTACTCCATCACTGAAGGAAGTCAGGGCAAGAACCTAGAGGCAGGAGCTGATGCAGAGGCCATGGAGGAGTGCTGCTTACTGGCTTGTACTTCATAGCTTGCTCAGCTGATTGTTTGTTTGTTTTTGGGTTTTGTTGTTGTTTAATATTTCAAGACAGGGTTTCTCTGTGGAGTCTTGGCTGTCCTGGAACTCACTCTGTAGACCAGACTGGCCTCGAACTCAGAGATCCTCCTGCCTCTGCTTCACCAGTCTCTCCCACATCAATCATTAATAGAGAAAATTCCCCCATAGGCCACTCTGGGGGGAGCATTTTCTCAACTGAGGTTCTCTCTTCCCAAATGACTCTAGCTTGTGTCAAGTTGACGGAGTCACTAACCAGGACAGAGTCTAGTGCCCTTTTCTGGCCTCTATGAACACCTGTACACACATGGCATACACTCACAGACGTGCACACATACACATAAGTAAAACTAAAGATAAATATTTGTTTATTTATGTATATGTATGTGTTTCTGGATGTGCGTTTGTGCTTCTGAGTAGTGCTTGTGGAGACCAGAAGACGGCATCGGATCCCGTGGAGCTGGAGTTATAGGCAATTGTGGGGTCTTCTGGAAGAACAGTATGAACTCTTAACTACTGAGCCATCTCTTCAGCCCCAAAGGTAAATCTTTTAAAAATACATTTAAAATTATATTCAATAAATGAAAAATATATATATTATAAAGATAACTTATTGAAAACTCAAGAATCCAGCACTCCATGAAAGGATGACATTAATGATAGCATCTATCCATATGTCCCCTGTCCCTGCCTGTCTGACCCATCAAAATCGCTACTCCTAGCCAGGCATGGTGGTTCTTGTCTTTAATCCCAGCACTGGAGAGGCAGAGATGGGTGGATCTCTGTGAGTTTCAGGCCAACCAGGGCTACATAGTGAGACCCTGTCTTAAAAACAGGTTGCTCTTCCAGAGGACCCAGGTTCTATTCAGCACCCACAAAGCAGCTCACAACTGTCTGTAACTCCAGTTCCAGGGGATCCAACACTCTCACATAGACATGCATGCAGGCAAAACACCAATACACATAAAATAAAAATAAATAAATCATTAAACCAGGTGGCGATGGGATATGCCTTTAAAAACAAAACCAAACAAACAAAAAACAAGTTGCCACCCTTAAATTTGAGTTTAACATTATTGTGCTATTTTAGACATGTGGAATTTTTTTCAAATTTGTGGTACTGTTTAACGAATATGTTGCTTATTTGACTTGGTTGCAAACTTTTGGAAAATAGTATCATAGTGGTGTGACCTTTTCCTTGGAGAGACATGAACAGATGTCTTTTCATCTCAGATAGGACACTGACAGTGAGCTAAAGAAATTGTTCCACCCAAGTCTAGCTTGATGACCTGGAGTCACTTGTCTCCTTGCCATGACAAAATCCCTGACAAATCCTTTGGGAAGGAAGGGCTGATTTTGATACACAGTTTGAGTAGAGCCTGTCATTGTCTTAGTTTGTTTTCGATTGCTGTGGGAAACACCATGACCAAAAGAACTTGGGGAGGAAAGGGTTTATTTCATGTTACAGCTTCTAGTTTATCATGAAGGGAAGTCAGGACAGAACTCAAAGCAGGAACCTGGAAGCAGAAATGGATACAGAGACCATGAAGGAATGCTGCTTAATGGCTTGTTCTCCATAGCTTGCTCAGCCTGCTTTTTTTTTTTCATTTCCATTTTTTTAACATTAAAATTTTAATGTATTTTAACTAAAATATAATTACATTATTTCCCCCTTCCTTTTCCTCTCTGCAACCCTTCCCCCCACCCATCTCCCTCTCAAATTGATGGCTCCTTTCTTTTTTTTTTTTTTTTTTTTTTTTTGTTTTTCAAGACAGGGTTTCTCTGTGTAGCTTTACGCCTTTCCTGGAACTCACTTGATAGCCCACACTGGCCTCGAATTCACAGAGATCCTCCTGGCTCTGCCTCCCAAGTGCTGGGATTAAAGGCTTGCTCCACCACCGCCCGGCTCCTTTCTTTTTTAAAAAAAATATTTATTTATTTTATATATATAGTGTCCTGCTGCAGGCCAGAAGAGGGCACCAGATCCCATTATAGATGGCTGTGAGCCACCATTTGGTTGCTGGGAATTGAACTCAGGACATCTGGAAGAGCAGTCAGTGCTCTTAACTTCTGAGCCATCTCTCCAGCCCGTCTCCTTTTTCTTTATTGTGTATATATATATATATATGTATGTATGTATGTATGTATGTATGTATGTACATGTATATGTATATGTTAAATACAACCCTCTGAGTTCGTTTTGCTATGTGTCTGTGTGTATGTGTACATGATTTCAGGACTGACCACTTTGTATTATATAACCAGATAGAGGGCTCATCCCTGGGAGAGGCTATTTTTTTTCCCTCTATCAGCAGTCATTAGTTCCCTGTGGTTTTTTTGTCTAGGAGTGACTCTATGAGGTTTTACCCCCTTCCCTGTTAGCATATCTATTAATATTGTCATTGTTCAGGTCTTATTTAGACAGCCATTTATTTTTGTTTTTGTTTTTTGAGACAGAGTTTTTCTGTGTAACAGTCCTGGCTGACCTGGAACTCACTATGTAGACCAGGCTGGGATCGAACTCACAGAGATCCCCCTGCCTGTGAGTACTGGGATTAAAGGCTGGACAGCCTTTTTAAGAGACAAAGTCTCACAGCAGACTTACTGATCTTCTGGCTCCTGTAATCTTTTTGCCCCCTCAACTGTAAATGTTCCCTGAACCTTAATTGTAGGCATTGTGTTGAGGATGTATTCATCGTGGCTGGGTTCCCTATGATCCCTTGATCTCTACATTGTGTCCAGAAAAATGAAGTCATGAAATTTTCAGGTAAATGGATGGAACTTGAAAAGATTATATTGAGTGAAGTAGCCCAGACCCACAAAGATAAGTGCCACATATTCTCTCTTGTCTGCCATTCCTAGCTCCAAATCTTCAGATGTGAGTGTATGACATGGAATAACCAAAGAAACTGAGAAACTATCAAGAAACCATGGGGTAAGGGGGATATGTGGGGAATAGCAGGATATAGGTGAGATGAAATGGAAATGGGGAGGGGGCGCTCTAGTTGGGGAGGGGGAGGAAGGTCAATATAGAAAAAAGGAAGAGAGAAATGAAGCCACGGTTATTTGATAAAACCTTTAGAAATTATATGTTTATATTATATAAAGGTGTGCGCCACCACTGCCATATATCTCCTAAACAAGTTATGCCTTTTTGGCTGACAGTGCTCCCCACAAGAGTCATAGACTACCTAACAAAACCCCAATGCTAGGCATGAAAATCCTCTGTTGCAGGTGTTGGTCAGGGTAGTCCAAGTGACTCCAAAAACCATATTGACTATTGCTGTTGCCCTTAGGTGCCTCTCAGAGGTTGAAGATAAGTTCATATTGGCGAAGAAACCACACACTTAGAGACAAGACTTGGATTATTTGAGTTGGATCTGACCCGAAAGCCTCCTTCCTGTGGTCTAGCTTCCATAGTACCAGAAAGTACTATGCAAGCTGTCGAGGGAGGGAAGCAGTCACGACTCCTATTCAGCTGTGGTGCCTACGAACCACAGAACTACTAACAATGGTAAGATATCCCTAAAGGGGCAATAGTGGTATGCATATCTTGGTGGTAATTAGACAACAGTGGTCTAATTGGACTTAAGGCCCCCTCAACAGGAGGAAAATCATGACTGATGCTGTCATGAATCTTAGCAGAGACCCTCCTACACCACTTTACTAGACCAGCATAATTCCTACCTGCCTTCTAAACATGTATCCTTTTTACCCACAGATAAGTGTAGCTCTCATTCCTCATCAAAGAAACTTCTCTTGGAGACCATTACAGAAAACACAGCTAGACACAATGAAGAGATCAACAAACTATTTTCCATACAGCTCTGGACCAGGAGTAGCACTGGTTCCGGTATACCCTCCGCATTAATCACTAGTTAAGGAAATGCCCTACAGACTTGCCTACAGCCTGATTTTATGGAGGCTTTTTCTCAATGGAGATTCCCTCTTCCCAGATGTCTCTAGTTTATATCAAGTTGACCAACTAACCAGCACAATCATGGAGAGGAAGAGCTTGGATTTATGTAGTTCAGGACCTAGCCGTTACCATGGTACCACCCATGTTTAGGGTGGGTCTTCTCACCTCAGTTATCTTAATCTAGATAATCCTGAACAGATTTGCCCAGACGTGTCTGTTCAGTGACACCCAAACATTATCACTTTCAAACTAATTTTCCACCCCTTGTTCCTAAAGTGTGGACATCTTACAATGCAAAATTTATTCAAAGTCTGCATTCATTGCCTTTAACAGTTTCAACACTTTTAAAAAGTCTAGCCTGGCAGTGGTGGCGCACGCCTTTAATCCCAGCACAGAGGCAGGCAGATCTCTATGAGTTCAAGGCCAGCCTGCTCTACAAAGTGAGTTCCAGGACAGCCAGGACTGTTATATAGAGAAACCTTGTCTTGAAACAAACAAAAACAAAAAAGCTTAGTCTGCGTCTCATCTCAGGTTCAAGGCAATCTCTTAGATGTGATCTATAAAACTAAAAACCAAGTTACGTATTTCTAGTACATAATGGCACAAAATAAACACTCCCATTTCCAAAGGAAAGAATGATGGCGTAGCAAGGAATGATTGGACCAAAGTAGAAACAAAATTCAGTATGAAAACGCAAATTCCTGTAGTTCTGTGTTGAGCACTGGAACTCATGAGGTGTCCCCACCCCTCCATCTCTGCTTCCTGCAGTGCACATAGCCTTTTGAAGTGACTCATTTCTATGCCTGCACACCTGCCATGGTTCCACCATCTCTAGGATTTGGGGATCTCCATTACAATTTAGGCTTCACCTTCACAGCTTTACACAGTGGCCTCTTATGCTTTTCAGGGACTCAAACCCATATGTTGTCTGGCCTCAGTGCAGTCTGGAACCACAGTGCAACAATCCATGACCCCCCTCAATCCTGCATCTTTCATGCCTTCAAAACCAGTACCATGCGAAAGACTCTTACCAAATTCTGCCGCCAGCTCAGGATGGGTACTGGCCTCACTTCTCTCCCTATCGGATGTTTTCTGTGTTATGACATTGCTGAAATGAATGCAAACCATGAAAAGGTTTATTTTTGTGAAACAGAGTATTTTTATTAACTTGTTTAGGGTTTCATACGTGCATACAGTGGTTAGGGGGCTGTTTCTCTTTTTTTCTCTTTTTTTTTATTTTTTATTTATTTATTCATTTATTTATTTGAGAGAGGATCTCGTGTAGTCTTGGCTGGTATGGAACTCACCAAGTAGACCAGGCTTGCCTGGAACTCAGAGAGACCCGCCTGCTGCTGCTGCTGCTGCTTCCTGCATGCTGGGATTAAAACGTGTGTGCAACCACACCTGCCCCACATGCAATGCATTTCGGTCATTTTCACCTCCCACCCCTCCTCCTAACTCTTCCCATGTCCATCCGCATCCTCTATTTTTAATATCACACAGATTCCAATTTATACTGCCCATATACACATAGTTATGGGTGCATCCATTAGAATATGGCCAGCCTAGCCAGGGGGCCACATCCTTAAAGAAAACCGTCTTTCCTCCAGAAGTCATCAACTGTCAGTAGCTCCTCTGTCAGATATGGGGGCTCTTGAGCCTTCCTCCTTCCATGCTGGAGTGTTGACTGGCTTGATCGTGCACAGGCAAGCACAACTGCTGTGAGTTTATGAGTGCAGAAGTCCTGTGCACTCCAGAAGACATTGTTTGACCTGACCTCTGCTCCTTACAATCTCTCTGCCCTCCTCTTCTTCAGTAGTCAGAGGGTTTGTATTGACACACAGTTGGGGGGGGACAGTCCATCATGGTGAGAAGGTCATGGCAGCAGGAGCTTGAGGCAGTTGTTCACATTGTGTTCACGGTCAGAAGCAAACAGTGATGAATAAATGCACTCAGCTTTCTCCTTTTTATTCCGTCTTGGACCCCAGTGTATAGAATGGTACCACACATATTTTGGGTGAAGCTTTTCACCCCAGTTAATCCTAATCTAGATAATCCCTCACAGACATTCCTGAAGGCTCATTCTTCAGTATTCTAGATCCTGTCAAGTTGACAGTATTAACCATCACATGAACCAATGAATGTATTAGAGTTACTTATAGGTGCATGGGAGATTGAAAACAAGCTGCATCCCTGAAATGCCCATGCCAGCATGGATGATAACTCACAAAAGCTGCATCCCTGGAGCTCTTAGCCTGTCCTGTATGAAGCCCCCACTGAGAGTCTCCACTCCCCATTAATTTCTTACTGCTTTTATAAACTTGCTTAGAGATCTTGTGAACTTGCTGGGCCTTGGAAATCCCTTTTGCATCTTGAGTCTTAAACATCTGCCTTCTCCCTTCCAGAGAATGTTTCAGTTCAGAGGAAATAGCTACAGAACAATATTGTATATGGTTTTGTGTAACTTACTTTTTCATCTGTATTATATTCCTGGGAGACACATCTTTTGCTGCATATGGTTGTAGTTCATTATCAATGATGGGTAGCATTTCAGGTGATCATAAAACAAATAATCCATGTTTCCGTTGATGGACATTTGGGTCCTTTCCAGCTTTTTCCTCTTATGAACAGCACTGCTTTCGTTATTGTGCATGTCTCTGCTTCCCACATAAGTATATACCTAGGAATGGAGTTGCTAGCTAATAAGATATATGGAAGTTTAGCCTCACAGGAGTCTATTAAACCATATTCTAAAAGATGATACAAGTTATGCTCTTTTGCAATGAATGAAAGATTCTGTTGATCCATAACCTCACCTACTTGATATAATCCCACCTATTTTGTCAATATAGTATAAAATGATATATATATATATATATTATTTTTTTAACATTTTTTTAAAAAAGTAATTTAATGTTTAATAATTTAATTTTTTGTTTTTGGTTGTTTTTTTTGTTTTGTTTTTTGAGACAGGGTTTCTCTGTGTAGCTTTGCGCCTTTCCTGGAACTCACTTGATAGCCCAGGCTGGCCTCGAACTCACAGAGATCCACCTGGCTCTGCTTCCCAAGTGCTGGGATTAAAGGCATGCACCACCACCACCACCATGATAGTTTAATATAGACTCTGCATCCTAGTTATTGATATAGCTGATCATCTTTTCCTGGTTATTGATCATGTTTGAATCTTTAAAATAAATGTTGTTGATTTGTAGGAATTTTTTGTTTTGGATTCTCATAATATGTTGGGTTGTGTATGTCAAATCTTTTCTCTCTGTCTTGGTTAGGGTTACTATTGCTGCAGTGAAACACCATGACCAAAAGCAAGTTGGGGAGGAAAGGGTTTATTTGGCTTACACTTCAACATTGCTGTTTATCACTAAAGGAAGTCAGAACAGGAACCTGGAAGCAGGAGCTGATACAGAGTTCATGGAGGAGTGCTGCTTACTGGCTTGCTTCCCCTGGCTTTCTTGGCCTGTTTTCTTCTAGAACCCAGGACCACCAGCCCAGGGGTGACACCATCCATAGTGGCTACGCTTTCCCCAATAAATCACACATTAAGAAAATGCCCTAGAGATGTGCCTGCAGCCTAAGCTTATGGAGACATTTTCTCAATCAAGGGTCCCATCTCTCAAATGACTCTAACCTGTGCCAAGTTGACATAAAACTAGCCAACATACTCTCCATTTGTGGCTTTTTGCTTTATTGTGTCTTTCCATGAGCAGATGTTTTTTTCCTGTGATGCTGAGGAGCGAAGCCAGAGCTCTGTAACCTCACCAGTGCTAGGCAAGTACTCTATCCTCAGCCCCAGAAATTCTTTTCTTTAAGGAATTGAATGAATCATTCTTTTTCTCTGTTGTAGCTGGCAATTTTCTAGAGTTCCTTGGACCATGATCATACATATGTATTTATTTATTATTTTTCTAATAAAAGTTTGCCTTTTGTATTTAGTCCAAGTGGAATTGATTTTTTGGTGTGGTATAAGGTAGGGAGCTAGTTTCATCATTTTCCACATGGATAACCCAACGCCACTTCTGTCATACATCAAAGCTCCTAGTTTGGTTACTTTCTCATTGCTGTGCTCAATCAAATACATGGCAATAAGCAACGTAAGGGATGAAAGGTTTATTTTAGCTCACAGGTTGGGGATGCAATCCATCCTGGTAGCTAGAGGCTGTTTGCTCACATCCAGGTGGATCACGAAACAAAAAAGGAATGTCAACATTCTGCTGGCTTCTTTTCCCCTTTGAAATTAGCCTGGACCCCAGCCCATGGGCAGTGCCACTCACATTCAGGATGCGTCTTCCCTTCTTGGTTAAACATCTCTGGAGTCACCCTCATAACCACAACTCACTAATGTTCTGGACTAAGTATTACTTAATCTTCCCATCTTGGTTAAACATCTCTGGAGTCACCCTCATAACCACAACTCACTAATGTTCTGGACTAAGTATTACTTAATCTAGTAAAATTAACACTATTAGTCACATTATCACATAGGTCTGATTATAGACTCTCTTTGCTATTGATTAACTTTTTGTCCCTGAACCACTATCACGTTCCCTAAATTATTTCAGTTTCCTAGTAAATATTGTTATTTAATAAAGCAAAATTAACCTTCCTAGATTGTTTTGCCCAAATAGTCTTCATACTTTATTTTTATTTTTATTTGAGACAGACTCACTATGTAACCCTGGTTGATCTGAAACTCACTATGTAGACCAGGCTAGCCTCAATCTCACAGAAATCCACCTGCCTCTCCCAAGTGTTTGAATTAAAGATGCATACAACCATGCCCAACCTTCTTTAGATATTCCTTTTTTTATATATTTTAAATACACTTCCAAATCCACTTGTTACGTTTTATAAGGTTTTGGGAATTGCAGTGATTATATAAATCAGTTTGAAGATAAATTGATGCTTATGAAGTTGAGTTTTCTTAGCTATAAATTTGGTATGTTCTTTTATTTTAAATACATTCTTGTGTGTCTTTTTGTCTGAGTATTATGATTTTTTAAAAGAATTGTATTAAGCCTACAGTGCCCGGTATTATTCCCAGGCAGTTTCCCATCCAAGTACTAACCAAGTCCAGCCCTGCTTAGCTTCTGACATCAGACAAGATCAGCCTGTTCGGGGTGGTATGGTTGTATATATTTAGGATTTTTTTATATAAAGCCTTTTGTATATTGTATGAGCTATACCCCTTCATTTTTGTGGATTTGTATGCTGTAATAGGCGGAAATTTTATTCTCGTGGTATTAGGTATTAAATCCAAAACCTCATGAATGCTTTACTACCTAGCTATTCCTCCAACCCAAGAGATATTTTCATTTAGTATTTTTTTTATCAATTTCCTAGGTATATAAAAATGAAATGGATTTTGATTGATAGTATAATCACTCACTCTATAAACTGTTATTGTTGTTGCTGCTGCTGCTGTTAGGGTTTTTGGAGAAAGTCTTACTATACAATCCAAGTTGTCCTGAAATTTCTTATAAAGCCCAAGCTAACCCCAAACTGTGATCTGCTTGCCCCAACCTCCCAAGAACTGGAATTTATAGGTGTGCGTCACTGCATTCTTCATGTCTACACTTTACGTTTTGTAGTAATTCAAGTTGTACAGAAAGTTAAGTTAGTAAGCAGAGAGTTCCTATAGCAACTTCCTATAGCTGACTGTAGTATACTTTTTAAAACGAAGAAAGCAACATCAATATATCCCTGTTAACTAGATAAGACTTTTACAAGAATTTGTCATGTTTCCTACTATTGTCCAGTTCAAAATACTCCCTTGTATGTAGTTGTGATATCTCCATAGTGTTCTCTGGCCGAAGACAATTCCTCTACTGCTCCCTTTTTTTCAATGATTTTTTTTTTTAATTAAAATGTAATTACATCGTTCCTCCTTCCCTTTCCTCCTTCCAACCCCTCCCATGTTTCTCCCACATTGCTCCCTCTCAAGTTCATGGCCTCCTTTTCTTTGTTATTGTTACCTATATAGATATGTATATGCATAAGTATACAAAGACAACTTGCTCAGTCTCTTTAGTATTACTTGTATGTAAATGATTTCAAGGCTGACCAGTTGGTATCCAATAATCAATTAGGGGGCTCATCCCTGGGGAAGACATATTCTCCAGCTCTCAGGATTTCTTAGTCACTGTAGTTCTTTATTTAGGGATGGGGCCCTGTATGACTTCCCCCTTCCATGTTAACATGTCTGTTGGTGTTGTACTTGTTCAGGTCTGATTTAGGAAGCCATGTTAATGAGACTTCCTGGGGAAAACCTCTGTATGATTTCTAGGTTGATACAATCTCACAGGAGATTTCTTGGTCCTTTGCCTCTTGGAATCTTTCTGCCATGATGTTCCCTGACCCCTAGATGCACAAGTTGTGTTGTAGATGTATCTATTGGGGCTGGGCACTCCATGATCAGTTTTTGGGGCTTTTTTTTTCTTTTTGCATTTTGTATTTTGACCAGTGTGGTTTTCTGCAATGCTCTCCATTTATTGGAAAGAGAAGTTTCTTTGATGAGGTGTGAGAACTATACTTATCTGTGGGTATAAGGATAAGTATTTAGAATGCTGGTTTAGTAAAATGGTGGTGGAAGGTTTTCTTGTAAGATCCATGGCCTCAGTGGCTCCAGAAAGTTGGGTAAGTTTTCAGTATTGGGCATGATTTCCTCTGTTGAGTGGGCTGTAAGTTCAATTAGACAGATGTTGGTTCCCACCAAGATAATGAATGCCACTATCGCACTTTTAGGGATATCTTGTCATGATGTCAGTGTTGTGGTTCATAGACATCACAGCTGGATAGAACTATTGATTGTTTCCCTCCCTTGGAAGCTTGCGCAGCACCTTCCAGTCCTAAAGGAAGCTAGTCCTTAGGAAGGCGGCTTTCAGGTCAGATCCAGCTCAGATCACACAGATCCAATGTCCAAAGCATAGGTGTCTTTAGCAATAGTGATTTAACTTCAACCTCTGGGAGGCAACCAAGGGCAATTGCAATAATAGCCAACATTGTTTGGGGAATCTTTTGGATAACCCTGATCTGTTGGTCCTTATTTTTATGACGTTAATGGTTTTGAGTACTATACAATGCTCCTCAATTTAGAGCTGTCTGAAGTTTTTATCATAACTAGACTGAGCTTTTTAGAAAGAATGCCACAGAATGTAAATGTTCTTCTCATCATACATATCAAGGAGTACATGGTATCTACATGGCATCCCTGATGATGTGAACTATAATCCTTTGGTTAAAGTAGTATTTGCTGTGTTTCTGCATGGGAAAGTGGCTGATTCTTTTTCTCTTTTAATATTCTGTTCTTTGGAGGAATCTAATCCACTCTCAAGAAGGTGGGGGGGGGGGCAATTGAGCTCGCGCCCCTAGAAGAGGGTATGTCTAATGTATGTGTTTCTTGGAATTCTTCTGTAATGATTTGTGTCGTATCTTTTATTATTCTGTCACTTGTTTACATCTGTATGAGCTCATGCATATTTCTTTAATAATTTGAGTTATAAATCCACACTGCAGGCCTCAAGAATATGAAATAAAGATTCAGTTGTATATGATAAAGCTATACCTAGAAAGATCAAAGAATTATTCTAGAGGGAAGCCATATCAAGGAATATTTGGTGTTATTTGGCTTTTAATATATCAGCTGTTTCCTATTGTTAATTTCTTGTGTGCTCATACTCCTAGGCCACAGACGGTAAACAGCCTAAGAGTCTCAGACCTACTGCTGATCCAAACTAGGTAACACTCCTACAGAGACGACACCTGTCTCCTAGCAGGTGGGTATGTAGATGCATAGCTTTGTTTCTTGTGCAAATGAAGCTCAGACCATCCCCCTGACAAAGGCCTAGTGGCATTGCAGAGCTATTGACTGAGGACAAAAGGATTTTTTGCATGACCAAGTGCAAGTGAAGGCTGGGGAAGAGTTCCTGACTGGATGGGGGAGGAGGAGATGTAGCTCAGCCTGAGGAGAAAGCAGGAGAGTTAGGGTAGCGTGGCCCAAGGAGAAGGCAGGAAGGAAAAGGTTTTGCAGATTGTAGGTGGATTTGAATCAGGTCAAGAGAGTAGGAGAGGAAGGAAAGATGGAGATGAAGGAATGGAGGGCAAAGAAGAGCTTAGAGCTATGAGAGGAAGGGCGGAGAGGAGCAATTTATAAGAATAGCAATAAAGCTGTGGAGACAGAATTTCATCTCAGAGGAATAAAGTAAACAGACAAAAGAGCATGGTGTACATAGATTCTTTTCCCTCAGATTACCGCACTCTGGCCTTAACGTCTTTACTCAGGGCAGGCCCCTGGGAGAATTTCGATAAATTCAATACTCAGTTTCTTGGTTTGATGCTTAAATTGTTTCACCTTTGCCCCCTGGCAACACTTTCACCTTGGCTCCTATGTCCCCTTGGCATGTTCTCCTCCTTATTGGCTATTTATACTTATATGTATGTCTGTGTGCATATATACCACAAGTATAGAGGTGTCAATGGAGGCCAGAATATAGCGTGCCAGATTCCCTGGAGCTGGAGTCACAGGCTGTTGTGAGCTGTCTGATAAAGGTGTGGGATCTGAGTTTGTGTCCTTAGCAAAAGCAGTAAGCATTCTTAACCACTGAACCAATTTCTCAAGTCCCTCATTCTTGGTTTTAAGGACTTCATTGCTTTCTGGTTCTATAAGATACTCCAGAGTCATCTTGTTATTTTCCAAAAACACCTGGCTCCCTTCGAGCTGTCTTCTCAGCTTTTGTGTTTTCTATATTGACAACCTTGTCAACTATAAATAATGAAATGGGGTTTTTTCCCTATTCAGTTTTTGTGCCTTTAATCTATTTTCTTGTTTTAATGAGATGTCCAGGACACCTAGTACAATTTTTAATAGAAAGGTTAAAGGGACATTCCTCCTTGATTGTGTATTTTCAAGGAAATAACATTAAGTTTTCCTTATTTAGAACAATATTTCTCATCTGGTTTCTACAGGTTTCATCAGGTTACGAAATTTTATCTTATTTCTCTATACTAAGAAGTTTTTATTGTTTTAAACCATGAAAGAATGTTGGACTTTTTTTCTGTTTCTTAGAAATGAATATATTTTGTCTCCAATAGTCTGATAGCCCAATTAAATTTAGACTTTTCTCATGCTTGAACAATTTTGCATTTTTTTTTTTTTAAAGATTTATACATGGGGACTGGAGCAATAGTTCAGTGGTTAAGAGCATTGTTGTTCTTCCAGAGGATTCTGGTTCAATTCCTAGCAACCACCTGTAGCTCCAGTTTCAGGGGACCCAACGCCCTTTTCTGGCCTCTGCAGGCCCTAAGCATGCACATGGTGCATATACATATAAAACACTAATGAACATAAAATTAAAAAAATGGTTAATTAATTAAAGATGTATACATGCATGTCTGTGCGCCATGTATATACTTAGTACCTGCAGAGGCCAGGAAAGGGTGTTTGTTGGATCCTCTGGAACTGGAGTTACAGTTTATAGCTGTTGTACAGGTACTGAGAATGGAACCCAGGTCCTCTGCAAGAGCAGCACATATTCTTAACAGCTAAGCCATCTCTCCCACTCCTCTTTTCAATGTTTTAAATGAGAATTTTGAAATGTGCTTTCACCACATATTTTTTCATGTAATATTTTATATTTGAAATGGATATACACAAATCCTAACCAAGACTTTGTAATAATGTATCTATCAAATTCTTAACAGTCACTCACCACCAACAAAAACTTGTAATATGAGTAGGTGATAAAATACATAAAGCCAGTTCTTAAATTGTTCAAAGATGTTTAACAGCTAAAACAATATAAGTTTTTCTTTTGTTGCACTGACAAATATATTGTTGGAATTTCTATGATGATGTGAGTAGATTTCAAATCCATTTCATGTCTTTTTTATTAACTATTTCAAAATAATGATGAAGCTCTTATTTGCAGACCGTCCACCATTATTAGAACCGTCACCCTGCAGCTAGCTTGGACATCATTAAAAGGGCTCATCAGGAGTAGCTGATATTCATGAAGACAGAGTTTCAGGGTTTCCGCCTGGAGCTACACCCTCCAGAAGCCCCTGCTTGGCTTCCCTGCACCCAACGCCATCCCAACCACTTACAACTTGGGCTGTGCTTGGTGTTTCTTGGCAACTGGAACACAGACTCCTCCAGCTGCTCTCCAGGCCCTTTGTCCTCAATGAGCAGAAGACAACAGAAGCCGGCTACTGAAGAGGCGGTGCAGGTGGCAGAGCACCTTACTGGCCTTGCTTAGCACCTTGACCACAGAGCAGTCACTGAGTGCTGAATCTGGAATCTGTGCTCACCACCAACAGGGACTACAGAGAGAGTTGTCAGGCCCCAGGTCGCTAAGGGCCACCCTCTGGGGATCCCTCCAGAGAAGGGTCCACTAGTAAAGGGGGCTCTTCATAGACTCTTCACTGCCTTGAGTCCTACCTACCCAGACACCTCCAGGACTGCAGAGATCCTCATCTTTTCACCTATCTAATCCACATCCCAGCTGGCAACCGCTGTGAACGATTTGTATTTTCATTTTTATCCTCTTGGCGAGAAGAGTTTTAAATGTTGCTTCCCTCCCTTCTGTAGTTATAGTAAGTACTACTGAGAATGTATTTTTGTCGCTTTTGGATATAGTCTTAGATATAGTTTCTTAGGAATTGCTCCATTTTGTCTGTTTCCAAATTCACTGGCCTAAAGTTCCATTTTTAAATTCTCTGCTATATATAATCTGTAGCTATGTCTCCTTTCTCGTTGCTAATACTGGTCATTTGTGCCTTCTCCCTTTTTTTCCTGATCAATCTCACCAGAGGCTTGTCTATTTTACTAGTCTTCACAAAGAACCAGCTTTTGGCTTTGTTACTCCTCTCTATTGTGTCTCTGTTCTCCATTTCTTTAATTTCTGCTCTCATTTTTTTTGACCTCCTGCCTTCCACATTTTTTGGATTTATTCTGCTATTGTTTTTCTGATTTCTTAAACTGTATGTTGAGCTCATTCATTTTCAGTCTTTTCTTTTTCTGTTTGCTTGGTTTGGGTGTTGGTTTTTCTTTGAGACAGGGTCTCACTCCATAGCCCAGGCTAACCTCAAATTCATAATTTCCTCCTTAGCCTCCCCAGTGCAGGGATTACAGGCAGGAGGCACTGGGCCTAGCTCTCTGCCTTTCTTGTTTTCTGGTTCATGTATTGAAAAGCTACAAATTTCCTGCTAATGCTACTTGCCTACATGATCGTCTGTGGTAGTTAGTTCGTTGTTGTTCAGTTCCAAGAACTTGAGCATATCTATTATCCTTACTTCTTTGACTCATGAATTATACAGAAGTATGTTTTTAAGCTCCCAGATGTTTGGGGGATTTTTACGTTTGTTTTATTCCTGAAATCTATCTTAATTATGTTCAGATGACGTGGCCTATGTGAACTGAAACTTATTGAGACTTGTTCTCTTGCTTAGTACATGACTGATAATTATTAATGTTTCCTATGTGCTCTATAAGAATGTGTGTCCTCTGTTGAATATAGAGAGCTATTGTGTCTATTAGCAGCTATCTTACTCAAGTTGTATTGAACTAAACTGATTGTTTTTGTTAGGATCTACCAATAGTTTTTAAAACGAACTCTGACACTGGAGTTATATGTTTTCTTCTTATAGTTTCCTTTTTTAACATAAATTAAGAATTGCTGTATTTCTGGTAAATGTGTAATATCCCTCTCTATTCCTGGCAATAGAAGAATTCTGCTAGATTATCTTGTATTAATGTAACAGCACAAGCTTTTCTTCTTGTTAGGGTTTTGTGGCATAATTTTCTATCTTTTTACTTTTAAGAATTTTTTACACCTTTGTGTTTTAATTATACTTCTTGAAAACAGCATATGGCTGCACATTTTTTAAAAATCTAATCTAAAGCTGGGTGGGGTGGCACACGCCTTTAATCCCAGCACTCGGGAGGCAGAGGCAGGTGGATCTCTGTGCATTTGAGGTCAGCCTGGGCTACAGAGCAAGATCCAGGCCAGCCAGGGCTACATAGAGACCCTGTCTCAAAAACCACTTATCTAATGACCTCTGCCTTTAAAAATTGGCAAGTTTAGTTTACATTTGCTGCAGGATGTTTGGACATGTTTCTACCATCACTTCTTTATTTTGGTTTTCCACTACTTTTTTGTATATTTAATTTTCTCTTTTTTCACCTGCTTTTTTAGTTTTAAGTTTTTGTCTCTTCCTGTTAGGATTTATTTTTCTATTCTTGGATGTTCTGGCATGTGTGTTTAGCTTACAAAGCTTAAACACTATTTTCAGTGTATCTTGAAGAGGATGAGAAGCTTAAAAACTAATGATTTTAGTCATTCCTCTCCTGACCTCTTGATTTTGTTCGTAAAATGTATTCCTTTTTTTTTTTTATAATCTCATAATTATATATTATCCATATTTATTCCTTTTTTGTAATCTCATAATTATATATTATCAGTATTTCTTCCTTGGTTTTTTGTAATCTCATAATGATATATTATCAGTATTATTTTATGTACACTAGCAGTATTTGTTCTGATTTACATGCATACATTCTTGCATCTCAGACCCCCTTAATGGCATCATTTTCTTTCATTGTGAATACAGTGTTCATCCTTTTAGTTCAGATCTCTTGGTAGTAAACTCTTTGGTGTATGTAAAAAGCTTTATCTTTATCCTTAGAAGAGTTTGCTCAACCTTTAAAATACATGTATCCGTTCTCTTTGACTGTGAGACGTCTGCCTTGTTGCCTTTAAAAAGTACACTATTAGTCTAATTGTGCTTTGCTTTCATTTGTTTTCTGAGTGCGGTGTGCAAGGAGCACTGTGGTTTCTTTCTAACATGTTTACACTTGTTTCTGTTTAACTTATTCTACTTTTGAAGTGTGTTTCATGGCTTAGTAGAAGCATGATTTTTTTTTTTTATCATTTCTGGAAAATTCTATTAGATTAGATTTTTTTTCTGGTTTTTTTTTTTTCTCAGAATTCAGTTACTTGCATTTTGTACTTCCTAATTCTGTTTTTCATAACTCCTAACAGCTCTTTGATATTTTAACTCCTTGTACTTCATTTGGGGAATTTCACTGGGTATACGTTTTAGTTTATTCTCTTTTCGATTGTGTTTAATCTGCCTTTTCCTTTCTCCATTGAGTTTTTTATTTCAAAAATTGTCTTTTTCTTTGTAAAAGATTCATCTGCTTTCTCATCTTGTCTAGCTATCCCCAGTTAAGTCTCTTGTTCCTTGTTCATCTTGGTGACTACATCTATTTCTTTAAGTGTAATTTTTTTAAATCAGTACTTGCTTTTTTGTTGTTGTTGTTGTTTTGTTTTGTTTTCGAGACAGGGTTTTTCTGTGTAGTTTTTGGTGCCTGTCCTGGATCTCACTCAGTAGACCAGGCTGGCCTCGAACTCAGAGATCTACCTGGCTCTGTCTCCCAAGTGCTGGGATTAAAGGCAGGGCGCCACTGCCACCCAGCCCAGTGCTTGCTTTTTTTGCGTGAGTATGGCATTATAAATATTGTTCACATCTGAACTACACAGCACACTGATATCGTCTTTATTGCATACCTTTTTGTTTTCCTAAAAGCCAGCATTCTACTAATTTGTTTTCTTTTCCTAGTGTTGTAGCACCGTTACTAATTCTTAGAAATTCTACAAGAATTAGAAATTCTTCTTAGAAACTATTTGTGAAATCCAAATCAAATCATGCCTCTGTTCTGCTCAAAATTCTCCCATGACACCCAGTTCCCTCAGTACAAAAGCCAGAGTCAGTCATCTCCATGGCCCACGTGTTCCTACACAATCTATCTCCCTTCACCTCCCTGATCTCATTGCTATCAGTGTCACTCCTGTCTAGCCATACTGGCCTGGCTCCACTTCCTCAAGCATGCTAGGCACCTTCCATTCAGGCCCTTTGTATTTGCTGTTTCCGCTCCCTGGAACACCCTTCCTCCCAGATCATTTGATGACTTGATCAAGTGTTTCCATTATGTTCAAATGTTACCTCCCTAGAGAAGTACTTCCTAATCAACATACATAAAATGGCCCTATTCCTCTCCATGTTGTGTCTTATCCTATTTTAGGATGTGTCCTCTACAAAGCACTGATCACTACTTGATATATTTTATATTTCTTCATTGTGGTTAGTGTTTGTGTCTACCAAATAGACTGTAAGCTCCTCAAAGCAGAGATTTCTGTGTTGTTTACTGCTGTATTTCCAGTGTCAAGAACAGTGTGTAATACTATTCAGTGAACAGTCAATAAAATATTTGTGGAATAAAGTGAATGGCTAAGTTTATTATTTAATATGAAAAACATAGAAATACTCAGAGAAGTAAGGTGAGCATAAAGGCCTTTATTGGCACACTAGGGAACATAAATGCCATTATTTCCAGAGGTGCTGGGTAAAAAAGACACATTGAGGACAACTCCTGGGTTATCTGGAGTAGCAAGTTCACAAATGGCAGGACTATGCTATCTGCTTCTAAAAGCAGGGCTGGCTCCTTTTTAACCAGCCCTCAGACTTCCATTGTCATACCCTCCTGTTACTTTGTGCAAACAAAGCCCCAACTCTCTCAGCTAGGGAGCATCTTCATCTTCCCTTATTCTTGCCTTGTGAGGGACTGTTTCTTGGTTCTCAGGTCAAGCAGATCACTCCCATTAGACCTTATCGGTAGTACTTGAGAGGAGGGGATAGTGTACAGTGTCTGGTACATGGTGAGTACCATTCTCCAGAGAAACACCACAGAAGGCAGTTTTCAGGTTAAAAGGATTCCCCTTCCCTATGTCAAGGTAGCAGCAGACTATGAAATTTTAGTCCTGACTTTTCTCCTGACCCCCTTGGGTACTAGGCTGGCTCCAGTGTTTCTGCATGTGCATGACTCTTTGGATACTGATACTGTTGTCTAAAAGCCACCAACCTTTATATACACACACACACACACACACACACACTTTTTTTTTTTTTGGTTTTTCGAGACAGGGTTTCTCTGTGTAGCTTTGTGCCTTTCCTGGAACTCGCTTTGTAGACCAGGCTGGCCTTGAACTCACAGAGATCCTCCTGCTTCTGCCTCCCGAGTACTGGGATTACAGGTGTGTGCCACCACCACCCAGCTACACACACACACACACACACACACTTTTGTCACCACTAACTTTATCAAAATGCTAATAATATACACAGCTATGTGGCATGCCATTAGAGACTACCCTCTCCAGGCTAGTAACAGTTCATTGGCCATCAGCACACAGGGTTTAACCATCTAATTAGATGAATAGTTGTACAAAATTTGACTGACCACCTACTACATTTTAAGCCTCCTGCTCCAAACTGACAGCATTGAGATAGATGACATCATTAAGATATAACCCTAATTTCAGGGTAAATAGTATGGTAACAGTAGACCAAGAATTGCTACAGAATATTTAGTCCAGCTCAAGAGACCAAGGGGGTTTCTTGGAAGAGGTAGCATATGGACTGAAACTTTAATGATGGATAGGAGTGTTCTAGTTGGTTAAGAAGGAGGAGAAGGATGTGATTCAGGCAAAGGACACATTATGTGCAATGATACATAGCTAGAAAACAGTACAGTATGCCAACTGTCTCACTACACTGACCCTTCACAGGTTCTTTTTATGAGAGCATGCTAGTACACTTTGGTACATACTGAAATTTGTCTATGAGTAGTTGTCTCCTCTGACATTCTAATGTGATGATTATTAAAAAGTTAATGGCAAGTTTGCCTGATGTAACTGTCCATGAGTTTGTCTATATCAGCCGATGTAGCATGAATCTTTTTGTATGTGGAGCTGAGGATCGAACCCAGGGCCTTGCGCTTGCTAGGCAAGCACTCTACCACTGAGTTAAATCCCCAATCCATAGCATGAATCTTAAAAGGTCTTATTAATAATAACAAACCTGAAGCCAGGTATTGGGGTAAATAAATGCTGGAAGATCAGAGAAACAGAACAAGCCACAGCTACCTCACCTCGCCAATTCCTCAGCTGATCCAGTTTCCTCAGACTGGAGTCCTCTGAGTCCTCATCTGAATGGGTCTCAGCTGAACTGTTGCTCAAAAGCCTGAATGCTTAACCACCTGAAAGCTTCTAGTTTCTGGTCTTCACGCCTTGTATACCTTTCTACTTTCTACCATCACTCCCTGAGATTAAAGGCATGAGTCACCATGCTTGGCTATATCCTTGAACAGATGGATTTCTGCCTCTGGAATGCTAGGATTAAAGGCGTGTGCTACCACTGCCTATCCTCTATGTTTAATATTGTTGCTGTTCTGTCTCTGACCCCAGATAAGTTTATTAGGGTGCACAATATTTCAGGGAACACAATATCACCACAAGCCTCTAATGTCTAAGACCTTGGAGTTTATGTGACAGGCATCCTTAGACCCAGCCTGGGGCTGTGACAATCCTGGAGGTTACACACTCTCCCAGTCCCATGTGTGGAACTAAATCTTTCTTGACTCCTGACACTAGCCATGGAATAGAAATTCTTTAGGGAATTGAGTTAGCTTCTCCATCTTGTCATCAAATAATAGGGTTCATACCCCTGGTGACACAAACCCTCATATCAAGGCTGGACAAGGCAACCCTTAATAGGAGGAAAAGGGTCCCAAGAGCAGGCAAAAGAGTCAGAGACACCCCCACTGCCACTGTTAGGAGTCCCATAAGAACACCAAGCTAACAACCATAACATACATGCAGAGGACCTAGCTCAGATCCATACAGGATCCATGATTGTTGCTTCAGTCTATGTGAGCCTTTAAAAGCCCTGCTTAGTTGATTCTGTGGGCTGTGTTCCCATGGTGTCCTTGACCCCTCTGGCTCCTACAGTCCTTCCTCCCCCTCTTCCACAGGGTTCCCTAAGCTCCACCTAATGTTTGGCTGTGAGTCTCTGCATCTGCTCCCATCATTTGCTGGATGAAGCCTCTCTGATGACAGCTGGGCTAGGCACCAATCTATGAGTATAGCAGAATATGATTAGGAGTCATTTCATTGCCTTTTTTGTTGTTGTTGTTGTTGCTGCTGCTGTTGTTGTTGGTCATGCTTGGTTCTATCCTAGGTCTCTGGGCTATCCAGCCTCTGGTTCCTGGCCATCCAAGCAGTGTTAGGCATGGGCTCTCTTTGGTGGCATGAGTCTCAGATCATTGGTTGGCCACCATTACCCCAAAGGTTTTGTGACTAGGTTGCTATCCCAGTCTCACCACTGGAAGCCTTGCCTGGTTACACAAGGTGGCTGGTTCAGGCTCTGTATCCCCCATTACTGGGAGTCTTCACTAGGGTAACCCTCATAGATTCCAGAGTTTCCACATCCTCCCCTGCCACACCGTGTCCCCCAATTCCAGGTGTCTTTCCCAGTACTCTCTCCTTCTATCCTCCTATTTCCATTCCCACCTGTCCCCAGTCTACCTGCAAAATCCATGTGTCCTCCCTTGAGCTCTCTTCTTTACTTAGCCAGAGAACAATTTTCAGGACTGTGGCTTCTGGGCATGGAACTCAGGCTTGTGTGGCTGATGAGCCATCTCACCAGCCCTATTATTTATTATTTGCTTTGTGCTTCTGAGGATCAAACTGAGAATCCCATACATGCTAAGCAAGCAAGCACTCTAACACTGAGCCACTGAGCCACCTCTCCAGCCCCTAGTATCTGTCCTTCAACAGGAGGAGACAGACCAAACTGTTAGCCTGAAACCAGAATTGCCAGGTACACAGTTAGTCGTGGCCATGTGCAGCTGCAGCTCTGGCCCACCCTCCCTCCAGTGATGCAGCAGGAGTAGGTGTAGACAGGCCTTTGTCCTACAGTAGTCACCCAGAGGAGTCTCCTAAGGATGAAAGCTAGTTGTAGGAAGATGACAAAATCAGAGCAGCCTGTTCTTCACCAAACACACAGTTACCCAAAACCCAACTTCTGTCCCCCACACCAGTCCTGCTGGTGGCCCAGCTTGGCTCAGCCATGGATGTATTTCGCGGACTCACTTTACACTCTGAATGTCCCTAGAAGGAGCTCTTGTACAGTTTTAGGGGGCTGAACTTGATGAACCAGAGACTTGTCTGTCCTCCCCTGGGATTCTTCACTTCATCACATCAACAGTGTCCCTTCTGTAACCAACTGGGTGTGTGCATCCCACCTGTGTTTTCAAAACGAAACAAGGGTGATGTACAACTTGAATCCCAGCACTCAAGAGGTAGAGGCAGGAGGACATCTGTGAGTTTGAGGCCAGCCTGATCTACAGAGCGAGTTCCTGGACAGGGTAGAAACCCTGTCTCAAAAAAATCAAGCAAAAAAAAAAAAAAAAAAAAGAAAAGAAACAAAGATGGGTTGGGGATTTAGCTCATTGGTAGAGTGCTTGCCTAGCAAGCACAAGGCCCTGGGTTCGGTCCTCATTAAATTAAAAGCTCCTGCTGAGCCATCTCTCTAGCCCCACATACTTGTTAAAATAATTAAAATATTTTATTATTACAGCTGGTGTGTGTGTGTGTGTGTGTGTGTGTGTGTGTCTCGCACACATGGATGAAGGTCACAGGAAAACTTGAAGGAATTGGTTTTCTCTCCCTCCGCCATGTGAGTCCCTGGAATCGAATTCATGTCCTCAGGTTTAATGATAAGCAACTTTCTCCTCCAAGCCATCTCAGAGAACCTCGGTTTGGTTCCCACACACACTTCAGGTGGCTCAGAACTGCCTGTAACTCCAGCTCCAGGGGATCTGAGGCCCTCTCCTGACCTCCACATACCTGTAGATACATTCACAAACCCACACAGACATTATAATTATAATATACATAATTATAAAAAATAAGTCACCAGGGGTGTGGTGGTATACACCTTTAATCCCAGTATTAGGGAGGCAGAGCTAGGCAGATCTAGTCTACATAGCAAGTCCCAAGCTATCCAGGGCTAAATAGTGAGGCCCTGTTTAAAACAAACAGATAATTAAAATAAAGTCTTTTTTAAAGTGTATGAAAAACATGTAGAGAAGAAAGGAAAAATACTACATCTTAGGAATGAGGCAGGACTGAATGCAGGTAATGACATGAGTTAAGAAAGAGGATAGAAAGTTAACTTTTTCTAGTTCTAACTGCCATGAATTTTTTGGATTTGGTGGCTTCAGACTCCGACACAACATAGAACAGGATGTGGTAGTACACACCGTAGCCCCAACACTAAGGAGGTGGAGGCAAGATGGTCACAAGTTCAAGATCATCCTGTTACACAGAGAGCTTCAGGCTAGCCTGAGCTACATGAAACTATATATACATACATACATATATATATATATATATATATATATATATATATGTATGTATGTATATATATGTATATGTGTGTGTATATATATATATATATTTGATAGTGAAAGTATAAAATCCAATGTGAAGTTCCACAGCTTCCATTTCAAATGGCTACTCTGCCTGCATAGAATTTCTTTGAGTTCTGTCGTCTTTGGATCTGGTTATTGTCAGAGTGTAATCATTTTATTATCATCATCATCATTATTTGCAACTTTTAGATAACAAAGTTTAAAGTAAACATTTTTAAAGATGCTCTGCATAAGCACATATACCATCAGTGAAATGTAAATTAAGATAGCAATGACAGACCACTCTGCACTTACTGAAATAACTGAAATCCAAATGCTTATGCCAAATGCTGAAGATGTGGCACAACCAGAACTTAGGTTATCTATCGCTGGTGGGACTATAAAACAGCACCATCTTTTAGGAAAATGCCCCCAAAAGGAACATCCTCTCTCTGTGAGTTCGAGGCCAGCCTGGTCTACAGAGTGAGTTCCAGGAAAGGCGCAAAGCTACACAGAGAAACCCTGTCTCGGAAAACCGAAAGAAAGAAACATCCTCTAACTGTACACTCCAGCAATTTCATTTCATGATCATTAACTTGTGAGTTTAAAACTTATATCTACATGAAAATCTGCACCCAGATGTTTACAGCAGCCTTACTCATAATTGTTCAAACTTGGACCTGACGGCATATACCTTTAATTCTAGCACTCAGGAAATGGAGAAAGAGTTTTGAGGCCAACCTGGGATATGGAGCAAGTGCTTACTCCCCTTTGGGTACTATGTAGTAGCAACGACACAAAAGTAAGCAAACTTGGAAGCAATGAAATCCTTCTTCAGTAGATAAGTGGATAAAGAAATTATAAGCCGGCGGTGGTGGCCCACACCTTTAATCCCAGCACTTGGGAGGCAGAGGCAGGTGGATCTCAGTGAGTTCGAGGCCATCCTGGTCTTCAAAGCAAGTTCCAGGAAAGGAGCAAAGCTCACAGAGAAACCTTGTCTTGAAAAACCAAAAAAAAAAAAAAAAAAAAAAAAGAGAGAGAGAGAGAGAGAGAAATAAATTATAGCTAGCCAAGAGAGTATTAGTTTTTAATAAAAAAGAAACAAGCCATCCAGTCATGAAGAGATATGGAACAATTTTCAATGCATATTGCTAAGTGGCATCAGTCTTAAGAGGCTACATACTAAATTCTTTTTTTATTTTGACATGCCAAATTCTAAATAATGATGTTCTGGAAAAGAACTATGAGGACAGTAAAAAGATAGACGGTGAAAGGATTGGGCAGCGATTTGGGGGAAAGGAGAGATGGGTTGGTGGAACACAGGAGTTTTAGGGCAATGGAATCACTCTGTACAGTCCTATAGTGGTGACTATATTAACGTAGGTTTGACTGGACTTCACCAAGAGCAAACTCCTTGTGGGGTGGAGTAGGGATGAGATGGTTTCTCTGTGTAGCCCTCGTCCTGGAACTCGAGAGATCCTCCTGCTTCTGCCTCCCCGGTGCTGGGATTAAAGGTGTGCACCACCACCACCCGGCAACAGCAAACTCTTAATGCAAACTATGGACTTGGTTTATATGTCAGTGTAGATAAATGGATTTTAAGAAAATGTGCCATTGTGAGATGGAGAGAGTTGGGGAGATTGTGCCTCTGTGGGAACAGGAAATGTATGGAAACTCTGTACTTTGTAAAGTTTACATGCAATTTGCTGTGAACCCAAAAGTGCTTTATTTATTTATTCATTCATTTGTTTTCAAACTTTTGAACAAGGCTCTTGCTATGTATCTCTGGCTGGCCTCAAACTTACGGTTCTCATGCCTTGGCCTCCTAAATCTGGGACTATAGGTGTGTACCACCACACCTAACATAATACTGCTTAAAAAAAAAATGTTGATTCAGTCTCTAGGAGCCCCTGAGCCCTGGTTAGTTGATTCTGTGGGTATCTTGTGGGGCTGTCTCTGACTCTGACCTCCACGTGCTCATTATGACATACATACCCACACACATGCACACAAAATAACATTTAACATTAGAAAAATAAAATTTAAATGTGGCATAGTGGCTCATACCTGTAATTTCAGCATGGGGCAGGCTGAGGCTCAAAGATTGCCTGAGCTAAACAATTAAGACCATCTCAACAACGCTCAAATACTAAAGCTTTAAGAGAAATACATGTGTTTATTTCAAGGAAAGAGGGATAGAATGCATGTAATATGAAGGGAGCAGGGGGGGTAATAGAATAGAGAGGGTTAAATGGGTGGGGGGTGGGAGGGCAGTGTAGAAAAGGGTGTATAGGGAGGGATTAATAACATTAAAGACATTTAGAAAAGCCATACAGAGACCCGCTGCTGTAGAAACTTCCTAAAATATACACATACACATATACAAAAGGAATTCAAATGGAGTTACCCTAACGGGCGGGCAATGCCTCTTCCAGCCCTCCCATAACAGAGGTGCTGGTGGTCCACTAGGGGATTGCTGAGTTTGTTCCCTGGTATGGGCAAAGGCTTAATCCTACCTCAACTTGATATGCCATGCTTCATTGGCACCCATGGGAGGCCTGCCCCTTTCTGAACAGAAACAGAGGAGGAGTGGATGGGGGTGGGTAGAGGAGGGATGGGAGGAGAGGAGGGAGGGGAAACTATAGTCAGGGTGTAAAATAAACAAATAAACTTAATTAATAATAATAAAAAAGAATTGAACATTCAGGAAAGAAAAAAAAAAACAGCTGAAGAGAAAGAGAAAGCTCTAAGACTCGGAATGTGCTCTGGCTTGGGTATTTTCTACAGCTCCTGGATCCTCCTTTTTCTTTTATTAGTCCCATGTAGATACCTGCCCCATGCTTTTGTGACATTTCTCTTCACAGTGTCTTTCAGGAACAAGAAGCTGCCATCCCAGGTCCTTATGTCCTTATGTTATCTGTATCCTCTGGCTTTCCTTCAGGTTCTGCTCTCTGAAATCAACACTAATTGTGACAAGGGGGGAAATATTCTCCATTTCAATCCCTCTGACCACATTAGTATAGCCTCCCACTATCAGTATGGAACACTCATGAAGTCAGTTACAACAGTTTGGAACTTTTAACTACTGTCTATTTAGATAAAGTTTAAATTTAAATGAGCTTTGATTAAACATACATTTTTTTACCCGGCTGGTGGTGGCACACGCCTTTAACCCCAGCACTTAGAAGGCAGAAGCAGGCGGATTGGATCTTAGTGAGTTCAAGGCCAGCCTGGTCTACAAAGTGAGATTCAGGACAGCCAGGACTGTTACACAGAGAAACCCTGTCTCGAAAAAGCCAAAAACAAAACAAAACATAACAAAAACATGCATTTTTGTTCTTTGCTCTGGAACTTGTTCTGTAGACCAGGCTGGCCTCGAACTCACAGAGATCCGCCTGTCTCTGCCTCCTGAGTGCTGGGATTAAAGGCGTGTGCCACCACTGCCCAGTACATTTTGTGCTTTAAGCCAGTCCTTGTAATTGTTTCAGAGAATAAACCAATAACTCCACTGGTTTAAGCAGACATGTGACATTAATATATTGAACACTGATGTTTTACATACCTTACATAGTTTGCCCAGACCTTTGTAACTTTCCTAACCTTTTTTTTTTTAAGATTTATTTATTTATTATGTATACAGAAGAGGGTGCCAGATCTCATTACAGATGGTTGTGAGCCACCATGTGGTTACTGGGAATTGAACTCAGGACCTCTGGAAGAGCAGTCAGTGCTCTTAACCTCTGAGCCATCTCTCCAGGCCCAACTTTCCTAACCTTTACAGCTGTCTTTTCCATTCTGGATAAAACATCCAGCCATCTTTTTTATTTAATTAACATTTTTTTCATTTATTTTACATATCGATCAGTTTCCCCCCTCTCCTCTCCTATTCCCCCCCACACACCACCCATCTACCCCCTCCCCATCCACTCCTCCTCCATCTCTATTCAGAAAGAGGTAGCAGGCCTCCCATGCCATCTTATGAGACAGAATAACACTAATGAGTCAGGAGTCAAAAAGCCTAGGCATGATGAGCTTTTTGCAAGCAGGCACTACTGATATCATGAAGATAACCATTGTTTGGCTCGGAAGATAGTGTTCCTTAATAAAGAAAGTTGAATCCAAGCTCCATTCATATTACTTGAGTATATACTATTAAACTGTAGGACTTGGTAAATCCCCAGATTAAACCTTATACACAAGACAGTCTATATATAGTACTTAGAGTAATCTACCATAACCATTCTTTTGGTTTGGAATGAGCACATGTGGCAGGTAGAGAGAGAGCTTTATATTAGGAGATAAATAGTAGTCACTATGCCTTGACTCTTTGGTTGTCTTGCTGTTCTTTCTCCCTGTCACGGAGTCAGGAGGCCAGCCTCACTCAGAAAAGGGGTCTTTAGAGGACATTTCTGAGACAAATATGCTTGGGTTTAAAGTAGTAGCGCCAAATGCCATCTCCAGAGCCTGCTTCTCAGTGAGCTGCTCAAACACCATATGACAATTTACACAAAAGGCGTTTGTTTCTCTGTAAAACTGAACTCTCTGGTTACACTGAACAGGAGACTTGCTGTTGAGTAGAGTGACAACTGGCTAAACCCAGAGCACCTGTCCTCCCAGCTCAGTGGCTCTCAACCTTCCAAATGCTGTGCTACTTTAGTACAGTTCCTCTAATGCCAGTGAAGGAATGGACTTGCTAGACAGGCAAGAGCTAGCAGGCAAAGAGAGCTTCCTTCTTCCCTGGTGTTCTTTTTGTTTTCTTTTGTCTTAGGTTTTTTTTGTTTTGTTTTGTTTTGTGTTTTGTTTTTTGTTTTTTGTTTTTTGGGAGGGAGCCAGGAGAGAGAAACAAGAGAGAGAGGAGAGAGAAAGGAGGGAGAGCGAGGAGAGCGGAGAGAGAGAGGGGAGAAAGAGAGAGGGGAGACAGAGATAGAGCAAGAAGAGAAAGTGAGGGAGGAGAGAGAGAGAGGAGGGAGAGCTAGGAAAGAGAGAAGAGAGAGGGGGAGAGAAGGAGTGAGGAGAGAGAGGGAGAAGTTGTCTTAGTTTTTTGAGACAGGGGTTCTCTGTGCAGCTGTGTAGGCCAGGCTGGCCTCAAACTCAGAGATCCTCCTGTCTCCACCTCCCAAGTGCTGGGATTAAAGGTATGCGCCACCACTGCTGGGCTTCTTCCATGTTCTGATATAGACTTTCCCCAGAAGGTGTGGCTCAGATTAGAAGTGGGGTTTCCCAGCTCGAAAGATCTGCATTAAAGGTGTATCCTCCTACCTCAAAGATCCACATTAGAAGAGGATCTTCCCACTTCAAATTAAGTAAAAATCCCTTACAGTGTGCCCTCCATTTTTGAGTTTTAGTGAATTGCAGATGTAGTCAAGTTGACAACCAAGATTAGCCATCACACCCTTCCTGGCTAGAGACTTGGGGTAACCAATTATTTAAAAGCTTGTACCTTGTGACCTTAATGAATTATTCACCATCCAATACAAAACTAAAACCCTATAGAGTAAACATCTCCTTTGACCCTTTTTCCTCAAATTTACCATCTGTAAGCAGGCACAATAAGCATTCAGGGTGAATAATTTACCACATGTACCCATAATCTGAAGAACATTTCCTTAGCCCGTTTATGTCACAACCCTTGGGAAATGATAACAAAAACAGCAGTACCCAGACCACCATGGGGCAGAAACAAAAGCAGGTGGCAAGGAGAGCATCCATATTCTGTCTCAATTAGAGAAAAACAAACTTAGAGGTTCAGCAAGGCCAGCCAAGAGCTATTCACTACCCAGGGACATGGGGAGCATAAGGACATGTGGGGTGTCGGCCCTTCACAAGTTCCAGCACCCAATGAATCTTTCTTACACAGAGACAGATCTTGCCCTCCTCGCTCACTTGTAACCTCCTCCATTTGACTCTCAGGCACTTCCCACCTCAAACGCAAAACAAGCTTGGTATCATTTTCTTTGCTCTATGTTGGAAAACTTCAATACTACATTGGGTTTTGCCTAACTTCTAGACCATCTCAAGAAACAGGAAGTTGAGTAAGTATTCCCTTTCCCCAAATAGCCTAACCCAGGTGCCTACGCTTAGTTAGTCAGCTAAGGGCCAAGAGAGCAGTGTGGGGTAAGGAAGCTAACAGAGGAGCAACTTGCCCCGTGGATCTTTTCCAGGCGTTTCCAGCGAGGAATCTGCCCTCTCCCATTCTTCCTGCCCAGAAAGACAATTGATGTCTTGGGGTCTAATGTGAAGTGTCTCTTGGTTTGAAATGTCTCAGTACAAGTCTCTGCCCTGGTTCTTGAGGGAGAAATCTCTATCCAGCCATCTCCTTCCACCTGTATGATAGCAAAGTGCCCCCCCCCATTCCATCAAAGCCTTATCCCTTACTCTCCCAGTAGAAGTGAGGGCTGCCTGGAGTTCCCACTGTGCTAATCATAGTAGGGTAGGGTCCCCTCATTCAGGAGGGGCCCGTGAAGTGTCAGAGGGTCATGACCACTTCTGAGTCCTCCAATTTTTTCAGTCAGGTATGCACCCCAAATCCCAAAGGAAAAAAATAAAAATAGAGGGGAAAAAAATTTGGTACTGTAGTAATTATCATTTAAAGTTAATCTTTAAAATTTGAAAGGACTCCCAACAATGGGAGTGGGGGTGTCTCTGACTCTTTTGCCTGCTCATAGGACTCTTTTCCTCTTACTGGGTTGGCTCGCCCAGCCTTGATATGAGGGTTTGTGCCTAGTTTTAATTGCATCTCATTAGGCAGTGTTCAGTTGCTATCCCTGGGAGGCCTGCTCTTTCCTGAAGGCAAATGGAGGAACAGTGAGTGGATCTGGGGGAGAAGAGAGGTGGGTGGGTAGAAACTGGGTGGAGGGGACAGAAGGGAGGCAGCAGTCAGGATGTATTTTGTGAGAGACTAAAGAAAAAGAAATGAAAAGAAAAAAGAGATTTGGCGATCTTTCTCATTGCCAGCCTCATTACTGGATTGAGTCCTGAATGTTTCAGAAGTAGAATCCAAACTATGAGGAAGAAAACGTACACATGTACACACGAATAGTGATAGGCTGAGAGAAAGCTCAGTGACATGGGTGGGAATTGACTCCAGATCAGGAGAAAGAAGCACAATATTAAGTTGAGCCCAGCATTTTTTGTGTCATTTTTAAAAAAAGATTTATTTATTTATTATGTATATAGAAGAGGGCACAAGATCTCATTACAGATGGTTGTGAGCCACCATGTGGTTGCTGGGAATTGAACTCAGGACCTCTGGAAGAGCAGTCGATGCTCTTAACCTCTGAGCCATCTTTCCAGCCCCCTTTTTGTGTTATTTTAATCATTTTCGATTTACAATCATGTAGCACTAGTTATATTTTAAAGGTTTTGTACTCATCTCTTTTAGCTAGTTCTAAAACTTTTCATCCCTCCAAACAGAAACCCCTCAAACAGAAACTGCATGCACCAAGCAATCATCCCACCACATTCCCAGCCTCTGCTAACCTCTAATCTACTTTGTCTTTGTGAATTTGCAAGCTCAAATAATATCACTTAAATGAAACCACATTTTTTTTTTGTCCTTTTGTATTTGGATTATTTCATTTAGAATGTTTTCAAGGTTCATCTGTGACAGACCCCCTCTCTCCCTGGAATCATGTATGGTGTTAAGCATGTTAAGCAATGCTGTTAAGTGCTATTAGAATCGTTGAGTCTTCCGTTATTAAATCTTCATTCTAAAAACCTTTAATGTTTAACACTTTCAAGATCAAGCTGTTTGAAAGGCCCTTCCTTCCCTGGCTATGACAAACAGAGTCAGCCAAACTCTTTGGCAGCCAGATACTCTACCCACACCTCAGCCTCTTTGAAAGCTCCAATGATGCCTAGAGGAACCTACACTGTAAGCACAGCCACTTGCTATGGAAGGACAACTCCAGCCCCAGAAGACACTGTTCTGTTCAACAGCTTTCAAATAGTCTGTGCTGGTCTTTTTATTATCACAAGCTTTGGTGAACTCCGCAGTTATTTTCACCCACGCCAGAGAGGAAGCACCTCCTCTAGTGTCTCAAGAGGGCCTGTGATTGATGTCACACACCTTCTGTGCTTGGTGCAGACTGGCTCTTTTTTCAGATTACCAGGGAGAAGCCTTCCTGTGCTGTCCCTCTAGTGTTGTGACATTGAAAGTAGCAGTGTGGTTTTTGTTGTTGTGCGTTTGTCTGTTTTGTTATTGTTGTTGGTTTTGGATCTTTATCATTAGGGGAGAGGCCAAACGTGTAGCATGGAGAGGAGACAGGAGAAGGAAGAGGCAGTAGAGTCACGACAGTGGCAAAGCACATGCTGTCTTCATAGCAGCAGTGGTAGCAGCATCAATAGTAGTAACAACACAGCTGAAGAGTTCCAGAATTAGCTCAGAGGTAGAGCCCTAGGTTCGATCCTCAGCTCAAAAAAAAAAAAAAAAAAAGAGTTCCAGAATGGCTTGGGACAAGATGTCAGCTGATTACTAATACATACATCTTATGATGTGTGCCTGAATTCCATTCCCCATTCTTCTTTATGCCTGAATAATACTCCAGTATTTGTACATAGCACATTTTGTTTATACTTTTATTTGTTGATATATGCATTTTCACCCTTTGGCTATTGTATATAATGCTGCAATGAACATTAGTGCATAACTATTTGTGTTACCCTCTTCAGTTATTTTAAGTGCATACTGAGTGGACACTGAGTAGAGATGTCCAGTACTTACTATATTCTGGCTTTAAAATTTATTATAGCCACGCAAGGTAGGCACATGCTCATAATTCTAGCACTTGGAAGAAGCAAGAAGATCACATTCAAGGCCAACTTTAGCTACATAGTGAAACCCTGTCTCAAAAAATGAGTGTATATTAGAACTAGGTATGTGCCTATAATGCCAGCATTTGGAAGACTGAGCCAGAAAGATCCAAGTCTAAAACCAGCCTGGGATACACAGAGAAACTTCATCTTAGAAAAAAAGCTTGTGTGTGTGTGTGTGTGTGTGTGTGTGTGTGTGTGTGTGAGAGAGAGAGAGAGAGAGAGAGAGAGAGAGAGAGAGAGGTGCTTCTTGGTATTTTCCAGACCGTCTTTGTAAAATACCTATTCAAATTGTCTGCCCTTTAAAAAAAATTAAATCTATGTGTATGGGTGTTTTGCCAACATGTATGTCTGTGCATCATGTGCATGCCTTGTTTCCTGCAGAGGTTGGAAAAGGGTATCAGATTCTCTGGGACTGGAGTTACAATTGTGAGCCACTGTGTGGGTGTTGAGGAAGAACAGCCAGTGTTCTTAACTGCCATTCCTCCTCTCCAGCCCTATTTTTTCCCTCTGATTTAATTATGTGTATGAGTGTTTTGCCGGTATGCATATGTATGTGCTTAATGTGTATGCTGGGCGCCAATGGTGGTCACAAGAGGGCATCAGATTCCCTGGAACTGGAACTACACACAGCTAGTTGTGAGCCACCATGTGGATGCTGGGAATGTGCAAGGGCAGTAAGTGCTCTCAACCACTAACTCATCTCTCCAGCCCCCATCTCCTTTTTAGTTTTGCATTTACTTATTTTTGTTTTGTTTTTTTGAGGCAGGGTCTCACTGTGTAGCCCTTCCTGGACTAGAACTTGCTATATAAACCAGGCTGACCTCAAAGTCAGAGATCCAGCTGCCTCTGCCTCCCGAGTGCTGGGATTGAAGGCGTGCGCCCCCAGCCCCTACATGTCCTTACTTTTGTCCTACATCAACCACCCTGGCTTCTAATTTGGGATTGTATTGTTTCTTCTTCCTGAGTACTGGGATTAGTCATATGCTGCCATGGCCAAATGTTTTGTCCATTTTAAAATTAGTGTCTTTTTGCTGGTAAATTCATTTCACAGTTTGAACACTAAATTCTTAGCAGATATATGAATTAAGAATATATTCAAGGGGCTGGAGAGATTACTCAGGAGTTAAGAGCATACACTGGGTGCTCTTGTGGAGGACTTAAGTTCAGTGCCCAGCACCCACATCAGGTGGCTCTTAGCTGACTGTGACTCCTGCTCCAGGGGGATCAAATGACCTCTTCTGGCCTCCAAGGCACCTGCACAGATGCAAAATTAAAACTAAAACTTTAAAATCACACACACACACACACACACACACACACACACACACACACACACACACTCCTATAAAAGCTGCCTTTTCACTTCTTTAATAATATCCTTTGATATGGAACCAAATGCTGATGAAGTACAATGCATCTGATGTTGTTCATGCTTTTTGGATTATATTTTAGAATCCATTGCTGGCTAGGCATGTTGGCATACGCCTTTAATCCCAGCACTTGGGAGGCAGAGGCAGGTACATAGATCTCTCTGAGTTTAAGGCCAGTCTGTTCTACATAATAAGCACCAGGGTGGTCAGGGCTATATAGTGAGACCCTAGCTCAAAACAAATCAAAAATCCATTGCCAAATTTAAGGTTGTGACCAACATTTCTGGCTTTGTTTCTTAAATTTAAATAATTGATCCATTTTGAGTATATGATATATGGTGAGAGGTAGGTGTAGTGGATAGCCATCCCAGCATTGGCCTGGAAGTTCCAACCCCCATTGAGGCTTCAGTAATGGTCATGCCCACAAGGTGGGGCAGAGGAGGAAGCAGAAGACCCAGGATCGAGAGGAGGGCTCTCTCTTGGTTCTGGGACGCTGGACGCAGGAGGTAGACCGAGCAGAGTTCTCCAGAGAACACCGCCAGACTGCTCCATACCTTTGCCAGACCCTACAACCTATCCCTTCATTTGTAAGTTAAATAAACCTCCCTTTTAACTACGTGGAGTGGCCTTAATAATTTCACCAATAGGTAGGGGATCCAATTTCATTATTTTGCATGTGGAGAGTCCCAACATCATATGTGAGGGAGACTATTCTCTTCCTTACTATACAGTGTACCTTGTCAGAAACTGGCTGGCTGGGAGAATTTAGATGAGTTCAATTTCCAGCATGATTTGTTCTTTTTCAAGATTATTTTGGCTATTTATTGTATTGGTCCCCTGCAAATCTATGCGAATTTGAGGACTGGGTTTTCTATTTCTTAAAAAAAAAACAAAACAAAAACAAAACAAAACAAAACAAAAAAAAACCTGTTTGAATTTTCATAGGGACTGCATTGAATTTGTGGCTCACTTTGGCTAGTATTACATCTGAACATTATCTTTCAATCCATGAATATGAGTCCTGTCATTTCTTTAGGTCTTTTAACTTATCTCAGTAACTTAAGTATTTTTCAGAAAATGTTTTAGTATTTTATGAGTGTTCTGTCTGCATGTATGCCTGTGCACTTGCATGCTTGGTGCCCTTGGAGGCCAAAGAGGGCATTGAATCCCCCAGAACTGGAGTTAGAGACAGCTGTGAACTACCGTGTGGGCACAGAAGCTGGGTCCTCTGGAAAGAGCAGGCAGTGCTCTTAACCACCAAGTCACCTGTCCAGCCCTTAAATTTTCTTCAATGTGTCTTTCTTCTCCATAATTAAGTGTACTCCTAAGGTATTTTATTCTTTCAGATGCTACTGCAAAATGGAATTGCTTTAAATTTCATTTTGAATCATTAGTGTGTAAAAACTGATTTGCATGTATTACTCTTGCATCCTGCAACTTTTTATAATGTATTAGCTTTACATCCTTCCTGCATCTGAAATGTATTTTCTGTATGAACTGAGATGCTCATGCTTTTCCCTTTTGTTCTATTAATTCATTTTATTACAATGCATCACTCTTGCGTTTCTAGAGTAAATCTTACTTGTCGTAGTTGCTGGATATGACTGAAGATTCTGTGTTTATAAACACTGAAGATGTTCTGTAACCATCTTTTCTTGTGATATCTTTGTATTTTTAAATAACTTTTCAATATGGAGATAGACATTAGCAATCCTATATACATTATACATATAATACTAAGTATACTTTATTAGTTGAAGCAGCTATGAGTATTTCTTGTTCTTGGGTTTTTTGTTGTTGTTTTTTGAGACAGGGTCTCACTATATATCTTGCGATCCTGGAATTCACTATGTAGACCAGGCTGGCATTGAACTCAAGAGATCCACCTGTCTCTGTCTCCTGAGTGCTGGGATTAAAGGTATATGCTCGGCGCTATGAATATTTCTGTTTGTTTGTTTGTTTTGGTTTTTCGAGACAGGGTTTCTCTGTGTAGCTTTGCGCCTTTCCCTGGAACTTGCTTTGTAGACCAGGCTGGCCTCGGCCTCGAACTCACAGAGACCCACCTGCCTCTGCCTCCCGAGTAAAGTGCTTTTTTTTTTTTTTTTTTCTTTTTCAAGACAGGGTTTCTCTGTGTAGCTTTGCGCCTTTCCTGGGACTCACTTGGTAGCCCAGGCTGGCCTCAAACTCACAGAGATCCGCCTGGCTCTGCCTCCCAAGTGCTGGGATTAAAGGCATGTGTCACCACTGCCCGGCGAGTATTTCTAAAAGTTGTTTCATTGGTTATCCAAAACTTACGCTCAACAATAGTTTGTTAATGAGTCATTTTATTGGCCCAGGAGATTTTTCCAGTTTCTGGATACATATTTAAATATATACAATATACATGGCATAAAAGAAGAGAAGGGTCCTACTGGGGGGTGGTAGTCATTCTTCCTTTGCAGGTACGGCCACTTGTAGGTTGCCCAGTTGGTCCCACACCCATGCACATCCAGGCAGCACTAATTATCTCAACTGGTTGTTTTAAAAAAGATGGGGTTGGAGAGAGAGCTCAGTGGCTAAGAGCACTTATTGCTCTTGCAGAGGATCTGCATTCATTTCCCAGCACCCATATAGACAGCTTACAACTGTCTGTCTGTGACAATACGTTTGAAAAATGAAGTGAAGACACCAGAACTTCTATGGGACAACGTAGGCAGAGAAATGCAAATGATTAAGGCAAAATAATCTTAGGGTTGATAACCATAGTAAAGCATTCGACTTACTCACTATATTAACATTCCCTCCATAAGGAACTGTGAAAAATACATTATGAAGTGTAGCCGAGACTGGCCAGGCAGTCATTAAGTCATTTTCCGCTCCTTCCTGGGGATAAATTCAGACTACATCTTAGTGTCCCCTGCAATTGGATATGCTCAATGTCTAACTCCTAACCTCTCCCGTGCTCATTTCCACTTTGAATGACTGGGACGTAGATGATAAAGACTATGACAATGCCATGTTGTGAAGATTTCAGTGGAGACTACAGGATCATCTCCAGAAACAAGCCGAGTTTGGTTTCTGCAATGGATAGCAGAACCATGCCAGTAACCAGAATTAACCTGTGTAGATCTGTAGGGATGGTTAATTTAGCATGGTTTTCCTAGCACCAAAACCAATGGCAGCCTAACAAAGTCCTACTTGTACTAATCTCTGCTGACCCAGACTATCATTGTGGTCCAACAGTTAGAGTGGACTCAAATTATACAAAAAGTTTTATCCTGAGTTATTTTATTGGCCCAGGAGATTTTTCCAGTTTCTGGTTATATTATTTAAATACACACAATATACATGACATAAAGAAGAGAAGGGCCCTTGATTAGGGAGGAAGAGTCATTTTTTGGTACGGCCACTTGTATGAAGCTCATGTTCCGATGGTTGGGGCCCCACACCCATGCACATATAGGCAGTACTAATTGCACTCCAAAGTGTTTTGTTGTTGTTTTCTAAAGGAAGGGCTTGAGAGATGGCTCAGCAATTAAGAGCACTTACTACTCTTGCAGGGGACCTGGGTTTGATTCTCAGCATTCACATAGCGGCTCACAACCATCTGTGTAGCTCCAGTTCTAGAGGATCAGATGGATCAGAGGATCAGATGACCTCCAAGGGCTCCTGCACACATGTGGTACACTAAAGCACACACATACGCATAAAATAAAAAAAGACATGAAACTTGGAGGTGGATATACCGGGGGAAGTTTGAGGGGTAACAGAGGTGGATATAATCAAAATGTATTACATACATTTATGAAGTTCTCAAATAAATAAAAATACTATATTTTAAAAAACAAATGCAAGGGACATGGAAGAACAACAATCAGGGTGTTGAAAGATCAGACTAAGAACTTCTGGAAATTAACAGAAAATAAAGAGATATACTTGAAAAATGATTTTTATTACATCTATTTATGTGTGTGCACACATATGGAGAGCAGGACAACTTGTATGAGTTGATTCTCTCCTACCACGTTGATCCTGGGATTCAAATCAGGCCACCAGGCTTAAGAAGCAAGCACTTTTACCCACTGGGCCATCTCACTGGCCCAAGACACAACATATTTATTTGTAAGACAAACCAAACAAACCAAAATGAGGATAAAACTACAAGTGGCAAGATCTCAAAAAGCAAAAAAAAATAAAAATAAAAATAAAAATAGAAAAGTAGATTCTTTTTTAGAATGAATATCTGAGTATATGACATCAAACAGTAATCTGTGTTAACTGTTCCACCCAGTCCACTAAAGTATGTGCAGTTCTGGAAGCTCACACCTGCTACATTATCATCCTTTTCTCACCTGAGAAAAGGTCATTCAATCCTTTTGAGGGTTCCTCGAGGCCAGACAACTAAGGGATACAATATTCAAGGTTGGCTTAGAGATGTTTGCATGGCATGCTGGCATGTGCTAGAAGAGGCTAGTTTCAGAGCTACAGCTCCATTTTGGGTTGACTCTCAAGAAAAGCGAGGAGGAAATCTTCCCAGTAGAAAAAATACCATCACAAAAATGGTCAAAAGCACAGAGGGCTGTCAGCTGATTCATGTCTGCTTATATAGTCAAGGATTTGGAAAGAACAAGACTGAACTACTGAAAAGACATCTGAGGAAAAAGGCCTATGTGGATGGCTGTCCATCTTGGAATGAGCACTCCGTGTGAGAATTTTCATGACCCATATAAACAAGCACCACTACTGAGGAAGATCTCAGAAGAGAGAGTCCATTCTGCAGATGTGGCCAATCTCTATGCTGTCACCTTTATCCTTACCAACAGGTTCCTGAACAAAGTGGCCATGATGGTAGGCATGAGTTCTAAGTAAGGGCTGTCTGGAAGGTCAGTCTGTTTATAGTTACTGCTGAATGTTCAACATGCCAAAAGAATTCTAAGCCCTTTGTCTTGAATGGTAACTGACTACACAGACACTACAAGAAGCCACTGGCCCTCCAAAATACTGGCAAAAGCAGTAGAAAAAAATTCTCAGTTGTAAACATGTGCCACCTCTCATGAAAAAGGAAGCATAGAAGGTGGAACCAAAGGCCTAGAAAGCAGAGCCAGGATGAAAAATCATCTCCTAGTCTTGGAATCAAATCAAGGAACCTCACTTGCCCTGCTGGATTTGACTTGTTACAGGTACACACATATCCTTTGTCCTTTTTGAACTGAAATGCCTGTACATGCCTTTCCCACCATTATATATTAGAAAGTGTTAGGGATGGGGAACTTGTGTTTATAAGTTTCACAGTTCTACCCAAGGAGAAAAACAGTACTTGAGTCCTATGTAGGGATTATAGCCAAGGCAATTCATTCATATTTAGCACCTTAGGGGTAATAGGATGTGACTTAAGAGAACTCAAGGAATGAATTTATTTTTGTATGTGGAAGGGATAGGAACCTAATGGCTTCTAATGAATATTGTCAACTGCAAAATCAATGGAATGTCACTTCTGAGATTATATTATAAAGATTTCTGAGATTATATTATAAAAGACTCATTTCTGTTTCTTACCCATCTTAATTGATCTCATGAAGCAAGCTGCCATGTTGTGAGCTGTCCTGTGGAAAGATCCACAGCAGAACTAAGTGAACCCTGTCCAACAGCCAGTAAGAAACTGAATCCTGCCAACAACCAATGACAGAACTTCTAAGTAGATCCTTCCCCAAGTAAACGTGGAGATGACTGCAGTGCTGATGCCTTGATTGATGCCTGTGAACAACCCTAAGAAACCCAGCTAAATTGTACCCAGATTTCTAACCCAAGGATATAGGAGCTAAATGTTGTTTTATGGTAGTTTTGACTTGTTGCTTTTGAGACAGGGTCCCACTGTACAACTTAGCCTAGCTTCAAACTTGGAATCTCCCTGCTCCTACCTCGAAAGGTTTAGTTTTAAAGATATGTGCCAGCCAAGCTATTGCCTTATAGCAATATATATACCTACACAGACAGGCACAGGAATGATTATTCTGAATCTTAGCCACATATGGGCTTCTACCTTCTCAGTCAGTATTGCTGAGTTCCCAGTTTACTAGCAGTCAAGTTCCACCATGAGCAATATCCTGGTGGTACACCAATTACTTAGTCCCCTTGTGATGTGAAGCATAGAGCTTTAGATTTACAGAAGATTATATCACAACCCTAGTCAGTCGGTGGTGGTGCATGCCTTTAATCCCAGCACTTGGGAGGAAGAGGCAGGGGGATCTCTGTGAGTTTGAGGTTAGCCTGGTCTACAAAGTGAGTTTCAGGACAGCCAACACTTGTTACACAGTGAAACCCTATCTCAAGAAACCAAAGGGGGTAAAATTAAAACAAGAAAAAAAGAATCATAACCCTGTTGGGTTTTGCCTAGGCCCAGCCTATTCTCCCTTATGTGCTTACTAAGAACTTCGACAAATATCTTACATGGAGCTTGGCATCCAGGATTTAAGTGCCCCAGGGGCAAGGACTATCTCTACTTTGCTTCTCTCATCACTGCTATTTCTTGTCTTCTAGGACACATGATTCATGATTAATGTTTCTCTTTCAGGGCTCTGATGACCATGGCCCAGACACAGGCCATACTTCCAGAGTGTCATCCTGGACCAGTGGACTTCATACAATGCAGAAGCAATAGATTTCACATGCAGTGTAGGGTTGCAACTGCTGTTTGTGGCTGTTTCTTTCTGAACTGACTATGCAAGACTCTCGCCCTCACCCCCAGCCTTGAAACAGCAGGGGACTCAGGCCTGGTTCTTGCTGTTTCCTTGCAGGAACTCTCTGTAGAGTTAGCTTCTGGGAGGAGGGGAGAGACTCATTAAACCTAGTGTTTTGGCCATGATTTAAGGCACAGTGGAGGTACTGAAAAGCTAGAGGCAGGGAGTAATCAACAGTTGGGACAAGAGAGGAATTTAGATGCTGGATATGGTGGCACACCTTTGATTCAAGCACTCAGGAGGCAGAGCCAGGCAGATTTCTGTGCGTTTGAGGCCAGCCTGGACTACAGAGTGAGATCCAGGACAGTTAGGGCTACACAGAGAAAGCCTGTCTCAGAGAGGGGAGAAGAGGTGGGGTGAGGGAGGGAGAGGGAGAGAGGAGTCTGTTTTTAGCAGAAGCAGTGTCTCCTTCTCCCCACTGCATACTCAGGTGCTAGCTATCCCGACAGGAGTGGAACTGAACGGCAGGATGTAACAGCATGGTGGTATCTGTAAACTAAACGATTCTGAGGTAACAAGTTCCCACTCATTTTGTGCTCTTGAGCGAGGGACACCGCCATTGAGGAAATGGTCCCATCAGACTGGCCTTTAGGCAAGCCCATGGTACATCTCCTTGACTGATGACTGACTCTGGAGGGCCCAGTTCACTGTGGGATGGGCCACCCTTGGGTCCTGGGTGCTATATGAAAGCAGGCTGAGCAAGCCACAGGGAACAAGCCAGTAAGCAGCACTCCTCTATGGCTTGTGTGTCAGTTCCTGCCTACTTCCCTGGATGATGGACTACAAGCTGTAAGCTGAAATGAACCCTTTCTTACCCAAGCTGCTTTTGGTCGAGGTGTTTTATCACAGCAACTGAAACCATAAGACAGTTTTGCATCAATGATGGCTACATGTACACTGTCACTGTGAAATGGGCAGAAAGTGTATGAAAGGGATAAGGCAGAAAGTGCCAAGCTGAGAAAAGCTGTATGGAAATTGCTAAGGGATAGGTCCATACCACAAAGGACCCCTACACCTTGGCCTGAGCGACTCACTAGCCTAGGAGCTGCTATGGGTTCTAGGTACCATCTTTTCCTCTTTTGGCCGCTTCTTCTAGTGCCTGGCTGCTTGGAGTAAAGTGGTAGGAAAATGTCAAGATCAAGCTCCTTTGGGTACTTGTCCTAGGTGTCTCTTCTGCTACCTCCAACTCTCATTGGAAAACCATGATTAATTCCAATAGGTGGCCAAAGGCCAGCCATTCCCCCTTGTTTACAACTTAGGATCAAAATGGACCCAGGGCAGGGGTATTTACTGTTCACTGGTGTTACCTTTCAACATAGACTAAAAGAACGGATGAGGCAGGTCTATCTAAGCCATGCTCCCACCAGAGAGCTACCAAGAGAGGTTGGGATATCTCATAACACTAGTCTTAGCAACTGGAAATCCTGAAAGGGGAGAAATGGAGCAAAATGATCCTCCTGAACATATAAACAAGGAAGGGCAAAAAGAGTGCTGGTGTGCTGAGTTCCTGAACTAACGATCAAGACTTGACTTTAGCCTATAAAACCTTATACAACCTTGAGACGAGGAAAAACCTCAGAGAAGTCAGAGATGCCTGGAAGCTAGCTAGTGAAGCAGGGTCTCCAAGCTTTTGCTTCCTCCTCTACTCCCTAGGTAAACTCTGAACAGAGAACACTCAGAACTACAAAGTATGCTTCTTAGTCTTTGGAGGGTTATGGTCCCTTTATAAATATGATGCAACCTGGTGGGTCTTATCTAGGGGAAAAATGCATACAGATACCCACCAAAAAAACCCATGTATAAACATACTTCAGGAAGGCAGTCCCTAATCAAGCACAGTCCTTTCATCTTTCAGGTTCAGAAGGGTGAAAATCTAACTACTGTAGGACTATTAATAGGCTTGAATCTACTATGCCAAGTCAAAGAAGCCAGACACAAAAGGATCACATATTGTATAATTTCATTTATATAAAATGTCCAGAAGAGACAAATGGGAGCGGGAGGGAACACCTAGGGAATGTGGAGTTTCTTCTAAGGGTCATAAAAACATTCTAAAATTGTTTTGCAATGAAGGTTCATTCAATGACTGAAATATACTAAAAGCCACTGAACTGTATACTGAATTGGATGAAGTGTATGGGACGCAAATTTCATCTCAATCGAGCAGTTTAACAGTGACACAGAAATTACAAATTAACCACACATTCATTGGGGCAGAAAGAAACTAACAGAGAACATCAAGGATGGTCTGACTCATCAAATTACATATTTGAAACAGCTCGACTTTATAGCATGGAAACTGGACTTCAGTAAAGCCATGAAGAAAAGGTCCCCGGAGAACAGGAAAATAAGAGCACGAAGCTAGGGGAAGCTGCTGTGCAAATCCCCAGAGGGATGGGTGCCCACCAGCTTGAAGACAGGGAAATGGCTTGGGGGAGGGGCAGGAAATCTCTCCCAAGGTTAGAGAGAAGCTGGGAAGGTTCCCATTCAGAGCCCTGATTCCCTGGCCTCGGCCCTGGCACTACCACTAACACTGTAGCCGCTCCAGTGACGGGCGAGGAAGGTTCTGCTCTCCTTTTGAAGAGAAATGCACTTCAGAAACAGGTTTCCAAAAAACATTCCTAAGGGTTTTATTTCTAACGAGGAAAATAATAAAATAAAATTAAAATAGGCTTTAGTTGGAACAAAAGTGTCTTGTTTTTGTTTTTCTCCCTTTGAACAAATTAATTACACACCAACGATCTTCTTTTATTACAGCATGAACCCAGGAGGAGGAGACGGAGGAGGATGGGAAGGAAGGGTTGAGGTGGGTGTGTGGACAAGCACCAAAAGCCTTCAGACCATAGGCAGCCCTGTTCAACCTAACAAAATTCATCGAAAATAAAAAAGTTGAGGACAGCCATGGGAAGTTTCCTCCTCCTGGGTGGAACAGTAAGGGGAAGGGGAAAGATGAAGGGGAAGAAGGAAGTAAAAAGGAGGCGGGAGGCAAAAATGTGGGGGTGGGGGCAAGGTTAGTGTAGCATGGCCTGACCCAGGGCCAGAACTGGGGGGAAGGGAGCGGTCCCCCAGTTTGCATGTGCCCTGCATTTGTCTCTGGAATGGTGCTGGCCTAGCCCCAGTCAACCCCCTGCCCACCTGTCTATCTGCCTCTGGTGTCTGGGAATGCTGGTTACAGGTTACCAGGGACGCAGGACTCCAGGGGCCGGCCCCCAGGAGCTGAGGTCTGAACAATACCTTGGAGTCAGAATATAAAAGTCACGGTCTTGGGGATGGTGGTGAGGGGGGAGTCTCTCCACCTACCCGCCCACCTCCAAGAAGCAGGCTTGATGGTCAGAAAGGATCCTTGAGGCCAAGGAAGGATCTTTGTTGGGGTCTGTGCTAGGCTCAGCCACTGTCACAATTGTTGCCGAGATGGCTGCTGTGGGCAGGACATCAACAGCTGGGAAGTCAGAGTAGAGAAAGGGGCTGAGGTGTCTGAACCAGCCTCTAACACTGGTTCGAAGCCATCCTGGTCCTCCTGGGTGCTGGGGCTGCCATTGGTGGGGAAGGGTACAGGAGGGACCTCACCCCCAGTCTCCTCCTCCAGCTCCTCTTCCTCCTGGACTTCCTCGGCTTCTGGTTCTGAGCTCCGTACCCTCTTTGGCTCTAGCTCCTCTCGGGCTGGATCATCAGCCTCCCCACCCCGATCCACCTTCCTCCGCCGCCTCCTCTCTAGGGCTCGGCCTCGTGTCCGACTCCCATGGCGTTCTGCCTTCTCCAGCTGTGAATACAAAAGGCAAAAAAGACAGGTTTTTAAAGTGAGGCCTGGTGGTGCATGCCTGTAATTCCAGCACCTGCATAGCCACGAGTTCAAGGCCAGCCTGGACTATATAGCAAGTTACCAGATCAATCAGGGCTATACAACAAGATTCTATCTACTCTCCCCCTTCCAAAAGACAAGCACAGGCAAGTAGTCAGGGCCTCAGAGCTCCTGGCCTACTTGGCCTGACCTGGCCATGTCAATGACTCCTCTCCTTACCTCCAGAAGTGTGTGGACCCTCTCCAAGTCTGGAGGCTGCCCAGCCTGCAGCAGCTGCCAGATGCTATGATTCTCATCTAGGGTCACCTCAAGCAGATCCCCCTCCATCATAAGTTCCTCCAGTGGGGCTCGGGTTGCCTCAGGCAGTTCCAACACAGGGCCAGTCAACTGTGGTAATAGTGAGGATAGCAGCTCCAGATCTGGAAGTTGTAGAGATAGGCTGAATTAGAGGCTGTCCTGGGTCTTATCCTACACCACTATAACAGAGCTGAGGACATCAGGGGCCACACTGATAATATCCATTCAACATCCCACTCACACTATAGCTAGACCTACCTCTCTTACCTGAGCCCTCCTCTGTGGCTACCTTTTCAGGACTGGTCACACTGTCCCCATTCTCCAACAGCCCCTGGACCTATCAAATATCAAGATCAGGAAAAGGCAGGGGGTAACTGAACTGAAGAGCCAGGCCCTACTCTTCCTTCACCCACGCCAAACCTGAAAGACTCTACCTACTGCAGGAAGGGCAAACATGGGGTGCCCGCAGAGAGCAGGGTCTAGGAGTATGGACAGATATAGGATGGAACAAAAAGGCTGGGCCAAAGGAGAGTTAAAACTGGAGCACAGGGACAGAGCTGGAGCCTAGGTACAGGCCAGGGGATAGAAATCTGAGCTTAAGAGCTGGGCTAAGAAGCTCACCTTAGGCATATTGCCAGAGCCCTCTCCAGCATCTGAAGAGTAAGCAAGGGATTCCTCAGGCTTCGATTCAGCCTGTAGCCGTTGACGGAGTTCAGCCAGCCGTCCCAACAGAGCAGTCACTTCCTCAGAGGCCAAAACCTGTCTGGCACGGCCTTGCCAGCTGATGGCTCTCTCTGTGAGACACTGTAGAGCCTCACCCTCAGGCAGCCGCACAGGCAGTCTCTGTAGGGCTACCAGCAGTGCCAGGATGGTTTCCAAGCGTGGGCGCCGCGATCGCATACACAGAGGGCACAAGAATTTGGTGTCCCATTCCCACCAGGCCAGCAGTGGGGATGAGGTAAGCCTGGGCCTCTGGGAGCTGAGGAGGCGGGGTACTGTCACACAGCGCCCATGGAACCAGTCCTGACACAGGTCACACTGCAGAGCTCCCACCCCAGCTGGCACTTGCCCACACACGCAGATAGAGGCTGTAGAGGAGGTTGTAGTCAACGACGCCAGTGGACTTGGCTTGGCTGAGTTGGTGCGACGAAGCTGCAGGATCCCTTCCTTCTCCTTCTGCTCCCCCTCTTTGAAGGCCACGATCTGCCGTGCCCAAGAAGGGGAAGAATGTAAACAACCCGATTCCTTCATTCTCTGGCCTCCTCAACACCCCACTCCCAAACCAGGAAGACTGAGCTCAGGGAGCAAGTGGTCTGGCCATGGTCACAGGGTGCAGACAATCATCACCAGGCTCTTTGCCCATCTGTATCTAAGCTTCTTACCACAGAGCCTGGGTCCCTGAGGTCCTGCGCAGACAGCCCCAACAGCTCTGTGTCAGATTTGTACAACCCCAGCTCCTTCTCCATCCACCGGCTGCGTTTGGTGCTGTCTGAGCCGGCGTCTGCACACGGGCAGAGCACCTGAGGCAGGCAGACAGAGGCAAATGACCATGCTTCCCTACCTCCCGGACCTTCTCCTCCCCTCCCCCGTGCCCTCAAAAACTCTTAGTCTCATATAAACTACCTCCAAACAGCTAGTCCAAGCAAGAAGAGACACAGGGAAAAGTGCTGGGCCTCACCTCCAATAGTGTGTAGCAGGAGTTCTTCTTGAGAAAGGTCTTAGAGGCCTTCTCTCTCCAGGAGTGTGCGGTCAGTACCTGCAGCTCTAGCTGTCTCAGCTCCTCCAGCCCCACAGGGAGGTCCCGACCCACAGCTACCAGGCCCTCCAAGTCATCCAAGCAGGGGTAGTGGTCACCATTCTAAGCACAGGCAAGAGAGAAAGGCAAGATGAACTTGCAATTATCTACTCATTCTCCATGTCTGGCCTGAGCTGAGAAGATAGTCTGTCCTCATAGTCTCAAAGCAGAAACAACTGACACTGTCCTCAGGAGTACCCTCTACCATACATGACACCTGCATCTACTCACTGGCTCAGTCAAAGCAGCCAGTCTTCAGGGATACCGGACTAGCTATGCTTTTGTGGTCTTCCTTTTCTACCTACTGCCAGGTAGCTACCTGTCCTTTTCTATTCTCGTGTTCTATCGTCCTCACCCTGACCAGAACCCCACTTCCTTCAGGACATCCTCTTAAGTCCCTCTCTCAAGAACACTGCTCTGTAAACACATTTTGCCTCCTTACAATATGTGGCACCTCAATGCTCTCTCTAGCTATGCAAACACAGCACAACCCTGTATATCGTCTCTTCCTGCTACATGGAAGGTCTAGGTGTGGATGGGGAGGTCCTTACTTGGATCTCATCCACATCAGCAATCCATGCCCGGGCCTTAGCAAGAGCCTCCTTGAGAGACTGGATATTGGGCAGGTGAACAGGGATGTTTTCTGCTTCATGGATTATGGCCTCAAGTGTGGCTGGTGGATGCTTCTGCCTAAAAACAACAAAAGAAGGGGCGGGGGAACAGGCCAGTTGGGCATAGCCTGTGTGGATCAGAGCTCAGCCTGGTCGGTAGCTATATACAGCTGGGCTCTTGTTCCCTCGTTACACATCTGAGATTTTATGTTGGTAAAGATGGTTGCCAGGCTCTGCTTTCTTCAGATTGCAAATACCCATATATCCTTCGCCATAGCTTTTGTTTGTTTGTTTGTTTTGTTTTTTGTTTTTGTTTTTGTTTTTATTTTTTTTTTTTTGAGCTGAGGATCGAACCCAGGGCCTTGCACTTGCTAGGCAAGCGCTCTACCACTGAGCTAATCCCCAACCCTGCCATAGCTTTTGTACCTGTTTACCACTCTTGTCAGCTCGCTAGAAGCTCACATACTAACCACTTGCATATCCTGTGGCTGAAGTATGTCAGACACCCCATATGTGTGGTGGCATCTTTTTCCCTGTGCTTCTGAGCATGCACACATACTGGCCTATTGGTACTGGGCTACACACACACACACACACACACACACACACACACACACACACACTCACACACACACCCATCTGTTCTCTGCTTTTCCATCATCCTACCTCTGCCTCTATGTATACAGATTAAAAAAAAAAAAAAAAAGAACAGAGACAAGGAAGAAAAGAGCAGAGAAACTCAATATACCTACATAGGGGTAGGTATGATGCCCAAAGCTACCAACCACCATTCTTTTCAGATTCTCCACTAAATTTTGAAGGTAAAGAATAGCAGGGAGGGCTGGGCTTACCTGGCCTCCAGGCAGAGGTGAGCTTTCTCTTCCCAGCGTTCAGCGATGGTCAGCAGCTCCTGAAGCTCTGCCTGGGCCTTATCCACAGCAGGGCTAGGGGCTACACTGGAGCCCGCAACCAACAGTCCCCGCATGGTGGCCAGGGTACCCCTTCGGGCAGAGGGAGCCAGCGTGCGTTTTACCTCATCCAGCCACCGTGCCTGTTCCACCTGCCGCTGGAGCTGCTGGGCTTCAGGTACCTCTACCCCCAGCTGCTGCCCTCTCTCCAACAGGGACTGCAGTAGCCCTGGACTGGAGGGCTGTGAGACCAGGGCCTCACGGGCCTCAGACTGGTAGGCTTCCACCTGTTCCAGAATACCCTACCAAAATACAGGATGAAGAACAAGCCCTTCAGCTGAGGCCACTTAAGAGGCCCCACTACACATCTTTGCTCCAGCGCCTCCCAACACAACCTTCTGAGAAAAGGAGATCTACCACGGACTGAACTCTGGTTCTCTGAACTCTAAAACAGTAGCTCCTTCAGCACTTGACTGCTCATTACGATGCCCTGGAGAATATATTAAAATGCACATTCCTAGGCACTTTTATACACGGCTGAGCAAAACTTTGTACTTTTACTTTATCTTCACAGGGATTCTGTTCTCAAGGAACTAAGAGATCGTCTACCCTAAGAAGTACTACGCTATATAAACCTTCATGCTCACTCTGGGGTCCCTGTCTTCTCCATCCTACTTTTATTTGTATAAACTTTATTCATTGTTTCGGGGCCCAACAAACACCTTTATTACCTCCTCTTTTACTTCCTCAGGCAAACCCTCTCTTGACTCAGCACCTTGTACTTACATCCCTGTTCCCTGTCCCAAGTCCCAAATCTAAAAACTTGCCCATACTTCCCACAATTTCTCACACATGCACTCTGTCTTACGTAAGCCCACCTCTCCTTACCTTGACATCCCCAATCTGGTGCATGGCACAAGGCAGGTTGTTCATCTGGTCCAGAAAAGCCCGTAGCTCTGCCAGGGTCATGTGCAGACCAGCCACGCTGTCGGGGCTATGGAGTTTCACGTGTGAGATCTCTGGTCCACACCCAGGTACCTCCTTCCATTTGTGCCCAGACCATTCCTCACCATATCTGCTCTACTTCCATCTTGTACCTCAATGTTCCCACAACTGCCCAGGCTACAGGGAGAGTTTCCAAATCTAAGCATATTGATAGGACGAAGGGATAGACGGAGAGAGAGACAGCTGGAGGGTAAAGGAGCTTATAAACTAACCGATGATAAAGAAGGCAGACTTTCCATCCTCCACTAACTCGCATGGAGCCGGAGCTAGAACCCAGCTTCATATACTAGGTAAGCATTAAATTACAGCGTCAGCTCATAGACTTTATAATCCACCCTCTACTGCAACTATGTTCAGGTTTTCTTGTGTCCTATTCTAGTCCCTAAACCTCCCACACTCTTCCCTGCCCACAAAATCCCTCAATCTACCTCTCAAATCTTCTAGACACTGATAAACTAAACACTTTTAAGTGTTCTTATTGTTAACATGAAAAGTTGCCTGTCTTGCACTCTGCAGTACTTCCCAGGCCATCTCACACTTGGCAATTTCCTGCTACTGTTCCTTGGACCCACTTGTATTCACAACCCATCCATTGTAACATACTTTTCAGCAGCAGCAGCAAGCTATCTGTGCTGCAACACCGCACACCAACATACCCTGCTTCCTGGCCACTGACCAGCCCCAGAGCCCGGGACACACAAGCCTCTGCCTCACTCAGGCAGTTCTTCAGTCGCTGTAGCAGCTCACTGTTAGGAAACCTTCGCTCACGGGCCTCAGATTCTAGTGCTCTCAGTTCTTCAAGGCCTGGAGGAAGAATGAGAGCAACAAGGAGTAGGCAGCATTATGCAAAGGAAGAGGGAAAGAGCCAGGGATATAGAAGAGACAACAGAACTTGTCTGTAGAGTCCCTCCAACCCCACCCCTACCGCCCTATACGAATAATCAATCACTCACTGCGCTTCCGCCCATCTTCCACCTCCAGGGCCACTCGTACTTTGTTAGCCCAGGTGTCAAAGGATTCAGCTCGAACTTTCAGTTTATGCAGCATGGCAGGCAGCTCGTCCAAGGTGTACCGATACCTGGAAAAGGAGAGGAAAAAGCACATTGTAGTCCAACTTTGCACTCTTCCGACTTCCTTCAGGTAGGCCTAGACTTACCGAAGGTATTGCCGGCTACTGGAGCACTTGCAGAGGTCATTGATGTGAGAAAGGCAGACAAGGCCATCTGGACAGTCATAGCAAGCCAGGGCAGATAGGAAACATGTGGTCTTGCACTTTATGCACTGACGTTCATCATCTGGAAGCAGCTCAAAAGCCTCTCGCTCAGCCTCAGTGATACCCTGGGGGTATACAATCCACACATTAGTCAGAAGCAGACAGGGTGGCAGAAACCCCCATCTCAGCTATCACAGAGTAACTTAAATCTAGGATGATGGCCACGGGGATCAGAAGGCAAACTTCACATCACATCTGCCCTCTGTCAAGTCCACAATCTCAAAGCAGGGGTTCACATGGATCAGAATTGATCAAATCAATGTGGACTTCTGGACAAAAAAAATTATAAAGATAGAAAAATCTGGGTGAGATTCTGATTAGGAGCTAGGCATCATGACAAATGTTTGTAATTTAGCATTCAGAAGGCTGAGGCAGAAGGATTACTGTGAACTCAATGCCAGCAAGCTGCTGTCTCACAAAACCATGGACAAGCGAGATGACTCAGCAGATAAAGGTACTTGTTTGCACAAGCCTGGCAAGCTTAGTTCAACTCTCAGAAGACATGTTTTTAGGTGGAAGGAGAAAATGGATTCTCAAAAGGTTGTCTTCTGACCTCCACAGGCTCATCACTGCACATGCACCCACCCAATAATGAAAGAAACGATTAAACAAGTATTTAAAACAAAAGGAAACAAAAGAGGTTAGAATGAGAACAAAGGGCCTGTAAGTGAGAGAGAGAGAGAGAACGACTAAGCAGCAGAGAGGTGGAAATGGAAGGAGGTCTGTCCTAGGAAACAATGCTGGCTTCAGTCACTCAACATTTACTGTTCCAGAAACTACTGCTTAGCAAATGGAGACACTGGGCACCAATAGGGCTTATAGAAACAACTGCATGTTTTGTTTTATTTAAAAAAAGCAATCCACGCCTAAAATGAAGAAAAGCCAAATATGCAAATATGTTGGAGTCACTGAAAGACAACAATTATGAGCAACTTTAGGAATTTTAAGAAGAAATGCTGGCTCCAATAGTTTTGTCTTACATACCAACTTTAAAAACAGACTGCTGCTAACACGGCTGTGATAGCCTATTCATCACGAGATTATGATTTCAATCTTCTGGATCTGTTTGCTTCTCTTGTCAGCAGTAACTAACATCCTTGCTGGATTGTTCTAAGTATTTCAATTAAGAACTTAATAATATATTAACACTATGGATTATGAAGTACTCAACAAATATTATTAGCTCTAGTTTTTAGGTAAGAATATACATCATATAAGCACATCTCATTTTACTAAAGGATAGCAGAGAAAGCCACAGCTTGTCAAAGTGAGGATTTGACTGCAATTTTGAATCCAAAGCTAGAGAATGCTGGAAGGGTGAAGCCCCTAGAGTTCTCAGATCACAGACAAGTATACATACATACTAAGTCAGCTCCATAAAAATACTCAAAAACACACATCATATCTTAAGGATCTCAAGATTAGGGTGTCAGAACCCATCTCTGTGTTAAGTGCCAATTGTTCAAAATTCTGTCCAAATGGGAAGGTAGGTCTCTTTTCTTTCAACCTTCATTTTGTTTTTCATACTGTGGCATAGCATGGGGCCATCATTTAATAACAAGACACATGAAAAAGTCAAGAGATTTACCAACTGATACAATAAATGAGAAGCCCCAGCCTTCCAACATCACTGTAGCTAAAACTTGGCCTATATCTAACACTCACAGCAAAATTATAAGTGTTTATTTATGTGTGTATGTTTTAAGACACGCCTTGCTATGTAGCCTGGGCTGGCCTGAAACGTAGGGTAATCCTCTTCTCCCTGCTTGCTAAATGCTGAGATTATAGGCATGCACTACCACAGCCAGCTTATATACGAACTTTAAACTAAAAATGCATTACCCTGGAAAACAGGTCTCTCAGGATTCCTTAGGATCAGCATTCCTTTGTAATCTTTTCTTTCTTTTGCAATGCTGGGGATCAAACCATGTTATCTTCTACATGCTAGCATTCTGCCACTAAGCTATAATACTAAACCTTCTACATCATCTCATGGAAGATCCTCATTACAGCAGTTCCCTAACCAGACAAGTATAACAACAGCCACTCAGCCACACACAACTGACACATGCTTATGGAAAATCTACTGAAGTAGGATCACTTTCTATTAGATAACATTGTTTTACCCAAGTTAATGGAACATTGGAAATTAAGAAAATAGCTGAGGGTGCCGGAGAGATGACTCAGCAGTTAAGAACACTCGCTGCTATTGCAGAGAACCTAGGTTCAGTTCCCAGTACCCACATGGCAGCTCAAACTATCTGTAATTTCAGTTTCTGGGGATCTAATACCCCTCTTTATTTACCGCATACACACATCACACTCACATATGTGCAGACAAAATACCCATACACGTAAAAATAAATAGAACCTCCCCCTGCATTTGAGACAGGATCTTACTATGTAGCCTCAGCTGGCCTGGAACTTACTATATAGACCAGGCTTTTCTCAAATTCAGAGAGAGCTGCCTGCCCCTGCCTCTGCCACTGGAATGCTGGAATTAAAGGTGTGCACCATTACACTCAGCCGTAAATAAATTATAACAACAAAAATCTTAAAAATGAAATTCAAGAGAACAACTAGGTATGGTGGAGCATACCTATTAACCTCAGGACTCAGGAGATTGTGAAGTAGGATCAAAAAAATTAAGTAAATTTTTTGTAAATTAAGTAAATAAAATAGAATTTCCTAAGAAACAGTCCACACTTCATTTTCTTCACGCATCAATACTACTAACATTAGCAGTTACTACATTGCAAGGGTAAAATAGATTCTTTCACAAGTATCAACTCACTCAAGCTTTACAACTATCATTATAAACACAAGCTTAATCAGGGTGTGGTGGCCCATGCCTTTGATCCCAGCACTTGGGATGAAGAGACAGGCAGATCTCTGGGTTAGAGGCCAGCCTGGCCTACAGAGCAAGTTCTAGAACAACCAGGTCTGTTACACAGAGAAAGTCTGTCTTGAAAACAAACAAAATCAAACTTAGGAATTTATTACCTTTTTACAAGGTGAGAAATTGAGGCTATCACATTTTAAGTAACTTGATGAAATGATCAGCAACAGGGGCTTCGTATACCTGCCTATTTTAGTGGGTCATTTGCATAAGGGTAATAGCATCTATAACCACAGTCTGCTATTACTGAACAAATATCCATAACTCACTTAGGTACCTAAAAAGACAAACAGAATTCCCCATGTTTTGGATGAAGAAGTTTACCCTCAGTGGAATGAACTGATTTGTGTAATGTTGCCAGGCACTGTAAGCACTGAGAATGTGGTTTTCAATTCAGGCGTACCTAGCTCTTTTCACTACACTCCAAGAATAAAGGCTACATCTATCCCTGCAAGCTACCCTTGTCTTCCTCAACCTTTACCAGGCTAGGATGCCTGGTCAAAAGCACTACCACTCACCTTTTCCAGTAGAGCCTTTCGCAGACGCCGCTCCTCCTGTACCATAATGAACATCTCCTTGTGTACAGCTGCTGCTAGGTTCAGATCCAGCTTCTCAGGGCAGGCAGCCATCTTGCAAATAAGCTCCTCATGAGAAAATACACAGTATCTTCGTAGCCGGCGGTAGTGCTCAATGCACTGGCGCCCAGCAGGCAGCTGTGGACAGGTTCAAAGTTGAACTTAGCCAAGCCTGAAGGAAGTGGTGCCTTGGCTTCCCCACAACCTCTCTGCTTCTCCCTACCAGCCACCACACTCCAGACTCACCCAGTCAGCAGTACAAAAGTTGACTGCCTCAGCGAAATTGTAGCCTTGGTTGAAACCACTGTGGTAAGCACGCGGGAAAGTGATGACAAATTCTCCTGCACACTGGTTTGTTCGAACAACCTAAGAGGGAAAAAAGGCTAAGGACCACTGAAATACATGGTGGCTTTCCAGCCGTCAGCAACCTGACTGACCTAAGAGCAGGGTCCTAAAGGAGACAAAGGAAAGCTTCCGGGAACTGAATGACAACAGAGTCCCAGGCCTCTGTTCTGAAAGGGGATTCAAGTCATAAGAGGTAGGAAATATATGCCTCAAATCACTTCCACTTTCCTGTCAATATTTCAATAAGATTATAAATATCACTTTCCACTAAGATGACCATGATCTTTATAGTCACTTTAATAGTCATTCGTTTTATTTATTTATCAACACATCCAGCTTCATGCAGATTTCTTATCTTTCTCATCTGAACCATTTAACTTCCCCAGATCCTGTGACAGATCTCATTTCCTAGATCCTATGCTCTACTCTTTTTTTTTTTTTTTTTTTTTTTTGGTTTTTTGAGACAGGGTTTCTCTGTGTAGCTTTGCACCTTTTCTGGAACTCGCTTTGTAGACCAGGCTGGCCTCCAACTCACAGAGATCCGCCTGGCTCTGCCTCCCGAGTGCTGGGAATAATAAAGGCATGCGCCACCACCGCCCGGCCTGTTGATTTATTCCTTTGCTGTGTTTGAACATGGTCAGAAACAACTTATTTGGAAGGGAGGTGTTTAGTCTAACTCTTACACTTAACTGCATATAGAATTCCAAAATGAAAATCATTTTGAAGGGCTTTTGTTGTTTAAGACAGGGTCTTACTACTCTAGCCTGGCTGGCCAAGTATTCGGTATATAGTCCAGGGTAGCCTTGAACTTGAGGCAAGTCTCCTACTCGATTCTCACAACTACTGAGATTACAGGTTGTGTATCACCATGCCCAGCTCATTTTGAACTCTTTCTGAAGTTTTTTAGATTTCAGTGCTGTTAAAAGAATTCTGAATTAAACCTGTTTCTTCTTCAAGATGCTTATACAATTCTGTTCTCAGTGTTTGACAAAAAAAAAAAAAAAAAAAAAAAAAAAAAATTCACAATATATATCTTGGTATAGATCTGTCTTATTTGTATACTAACTAGGTGGCCACTTTGACTCAAGAAACAATCCTTCAAGAAAATTTTCTTTAGGGCTAGAGAGCTGGCTCGGCTGTTAAGAGCACTGACTACTTTCCAGAGGAACCAGGTTCAATAACCAACACTCTCATATGGTGACTAACAAATTTCTGCAATACCAATTCCTGCAGATCCAACACCCTCTTTTGGCCTTCACAAGTACCCGTAATGTACATATAGTGCACAGACACACACGCAAGCAAGACACCCATACATATAATCTCATTTTTAAAAATTTCAATAATTTTATTAACAATTCTACTATTCTGTCTACTCTTAATTTCTGTTATTTGAATATTAAACTTACTATATAGATTCTATAATTTTTTCTACCTTTTCTCATTTTTATTTTCTCTCTATTTTCTATGTCCTCATCTTTTGGACTTCACTTTTCTTATCAAAATTTCAATGTCCCCAGAGTTCAGAATGTTCTCTATACGCGTTTGTGTGTGTGTGTGTGTGTGTGTGTGTGTGAGAGAGAGAGAGAGAGAGAGAGAATTTCTCTGTGTACCGAGAGAGAGAGAGAGAGAGAGAGAGAGAGAGAGAGAGAATGAGAGAGAATTTCTCTGTGTACCTCTGGCTGTCCTATAACTCACTCTGTAGACCAGGCTGGCCTCGAACTCACAGAGATCTATCTACCTGCCTCTGCCTCCCTGTGCCACCACTGTCCAGTGTTCTCTTTATGCTGTTTAAAACAGCATATTGCTCTTCAGGTTTGCAGTTTCACTTATTCAAGATTCTCAGTGGAAGCTCCAGACAGAACCTAACCCCACATATAATGTCATTTTTTCCTACACATACATACAAATGGGAATTTGATGGGACCTCTCCATCTTGACAATGTACCTTTTACAGTCTGCAATATGACAAAACTGGCACCGTTTTTTTCCCTTTTACAGATCTTAGCTACCCCAGCATGTAAGTTTTTTTCTTTCCTTAAGTTGAAACTTTTCACACACACACACACACAAAAATACTTTACAACTTCTCTTTGTCATATCTGACCTCTCTACATCACTCACTACTTTTGCACTTAAAGACATTATTAGGTAAAACAAAGGTTGTTTGAAAATGAACACTACCACAACTTGGGAGCCAATCTAATAACCAAGACAGACTCAGTGACTAACAATATGGGTAGCACCTAGAGCGTGGTACATTGGACAAACTGATGAATGCTTAATGCCTCAAGTAGGACAGAACATAGTAACATGAGATCTCACCATTCTACTCAGAATAGCATATCATTTTTAAACAAGTGTTCACTTTTGGAACTTTTGGGCTGCAATTGACCACAGATAACTAAACTACAGAAAGCAAAATACTAGACATTTGAACGTATTAATGGGGTTTGTTTTCCTTTGAAAGTTTACCCCTCCCTGCCTAGCCTATTCCTCCAAGTTGCTTTCTCACTATTTGGTTCTATTTTTTTCTAGGGTTTTTGTTTCATTTTGATTACCGGATAATCTGTGGTTGCCTACTTTATCCCTCCTCTGAGACAGGGTTTCTCTGTGTAGTTTTGGTGCCTGTCCTGGATCTTACTCTGTAGCCCAGGCTGACCTCAAACTCACAGAGGCAGGCCTGGCTCTGCCTCCCGAGTGCTGGGATTAAAGACATGTGCCACCATTGCCAGCTGTTTTAATTTGTTTCTTTAACCAAGAAGTTTCACAAAATGTTTAAAGATGAACATTCAATGCTAGCCAATACACAGTAAAAGGATTAAGTGCCAGGATAAGAATCAAATTCTCTCAGAAAAGCATTTTCTTTCTTTTGTTTATTATTATTTATTTACTTGGTACTAGTAATTAAAGCCATGATCTCTAAACTATATATACAGCTCATTAACCTGCTAATACATATCAATAAACTAGTTTATTTCAGCCTAAGAATTCTTCTGCTAATATTCTAGAATAATTTGAGGTAATCAACATCTAATATCACCATCACATTTTCTTCCTTTTTTTTTTTTTTTTTGAGCTGAGAATCGAACCCAGGGCCTTGTGCTTGCTAGGCAAGTGCTCTACCACTGAGCTAAATCCCAACCCCCACATTTTCTCCTTAAAGCAGTAAGTCTTGAAACATTTCTTGCTTTTATAATTGCTATGGCTTCCATCAGCAATCACCAGAAATGTTTTGTTTTAAAAAAAAAAAAATTGTCCAACTCTGACCACGGCATGCCTTGCCCAACCCAAGCCCCTCTGGAATATACTCCATGACTACATGGATAAAGAAGTCATGAGTCTGGCAGGCAGGCAAATTCTTACTCTTTTATCAAGGACTGTGCATTAGGCATTGGATGTTCATCTTTAAAATTTTTGTAAAACTTCTTGGTATAAATACTTTTACAAACCTGATCCAGATACCCCAGTCCTAAATGGTCCAGTTGGCTGTTCTATGTCTCTCAACTTATTTTAATTGTTTAATGTTCTCTGTCTTCCATTCATGTGTACATACCCAAGGCAGGAATTACTTTATTGACCTTCAGGGTGGTAACCAGTGACCTTGCACACAGAAAGAACTTCAGCAATATCTGTTGAACAATCTACTCCCAGACTTTCTAATTTCATGGATGCAAAAGCCAAGTTCCAGGGAAGCCCCAGATAGCAGACCTAGGAAAATAATTCTCCTGATTTCCTCTTAAGCTCATTTTGCCAGTGCTACTTTACCGTTTCCTATGTGGTGGTTATAAAAAAGCACCTCTATCCAGATGTGGTAGTACATGCCTACAATCCCAACATCTGGAAGACTGAGGTAAGGGAATCACAAGTTTGAGGCCTGCCTGAGCATTTAAGGCTAGCCTGGGCTATTACACACTGCAATACTATCTCAACAACAAAATAAACAAGAAGCAGTCATTCTATTCTACAGCTATTAAAAAGGAGTAATATGGTTCTTTTCTTCCACCACGTGGGTCCTCAGAGTCAAACTCAAGTCTCTAGGCTGGGTGGTAAGACCCATTGAGCCATCTCACTGGCCGAAAAATGAGAAATATGAAGTGAACATTACTGGGCCATAAAAAGAATGAAGTTCAGATACATGCTGCAACATGGATGAACCTTGAAAACACACTGAGAGAAGCCTCCCACAAAAGACCAAACAGTATTCTACTTGTATAAACTAGCAAGAAACGCAAATCTAGAACTAGAAAATAAATTCAATGGATGCCTAGTTCTACAGGCTAGAATGAAGAGTGACTGTAAATGAATATAAGAGGGTTTTTCTGGGGTGGCAAAATGTTTTAAAATTGGATTGCAGTGACAACAGCAATCCTCTGTAAGGACAGCTAGATTATAGGATGTAGGGAAGAGGGAATGACCTATTTTCCACTTTTTGGAAAGGAGGTGTGCTTCTTTAAAAGAAATAGCCTTTCCCAAAGGAAGCGTAGTGTATTGTGAGTGAGGGGTGTTGGGTGTGGACACAACACACACAACATGACATGATACAAAGCCCTAATCATAGCTTACTAAACTGTGGCCTGCCAAGTAGGCACATGAAAGTCACAGGTGATTTGGATTGAAATGTATACTGCCAATCCAAGGAGCCTAGATATGCTGAGAACTACTTAGTCTATAAGGGCAGGGCAGTCAGAGGCAACAGCAGCTGGCTAGAGAAGCTGATAAACCATCAACAAGAAAAATAATGTGGCGGTGGAAATAATGTGAATGTCTGAATGTCAGTGCTAATTTTTTAAAAGAGGTTAAGTACAGAACAGCTCTCTGACCCCTGCCCCACTCTGTATCTTAGCTGCCCTAATCCTCAAGTAAATCCTCTCTTATCTATAGTTTTCCTTTACATTATAGACAAGAAGTATGCTATGGATGAGGAAGAAAAATTCTGAGGAAAGGTTAGTCCCAATCTCTATTTGTGAATCAATGGAAATGGAAGGGCCCATGATCATTTTCTGTTTGGTGGTGTGGTGCTTCATGTACACCATACACCCAAACACTAAGCTCTGTAGTCCTCCTTTACCACTTAGTCCTGAAATCTTTAAATGCGGTTAGGTAGAGAAGGAAAAGGAAAGCCCCCAAGTTGCAGAATGTTATCTGCACTATTGTTGTTAGATGCAATTTCCCATGTCTAATCCCTTAGATATCCTGATCCTTGATTAAATGTCATTAAAAGTTATTACAAAACATTATCCAAACATATATGAAAATAAGGTAAAGGAAGAAGAAATTCATGTGAGAAACAATGATCTACCTACCTACTTACCTCCCTCCCTCCCTCTCTCCCTTCTTTCTTCCTTCCTTGTTTTGGAAAGATAGCTCAGCAGATAAGAGCACTTGCTACTGCTGCAGAGGATCTGAGTTTGGTTCCCAACACTCACATAGCGGCTCATAACCACCTATAATTCCTGTTGTAGGGGATTTAACACCCTTCTTTGGGCTCCAAGGGCACTGCATGCACATGGTACATATACAGACACTCAGGCATGCGCGCGCGCCCGCGTGCACAGACAGACAGACAGACAGACAGACACACACACACACACACACACACACACACACACACACACACACACACACGAATGCAATTAAAAAGAAAAGTGAGACTTTCTAGCCCTGTCTTTCCTCCATTTCCCTTTTCCACTAGCTGGAAGCTAGATATAAGGCATCCCTGAGGTACTTCCCTCAAAAACACATGGCCCAGAGAACTCTATCACTGTTTAATCGACCATGATGACCATGGATATCAGAGCAATCAGACCTACAGCCCACTCAAGGCAGAACAGGAGTAAGAAACAGCAGTGATAAACCACAAGTGAAAACTACAATTACTACCCCAAAAGTTATCAGTATATCATTCCTATCCCTTGCTTATGTTCCTAGGTACTCACCGGCACACCATGGGACATAAGGGTGTTAGGATTCATGAGGGTGACAAGTTGGTGAAGGAGATCAGGTTGGCTATCAAAAAGCTCAGGTGTCAGCTTCTTCATCACTTCTTCCAAGTGTTCTGCTGCAAGCGATGGGACCCCATACCAGGTTTTTGGCTCACCCCTGTTCAAGTGAAAAGGGGATTCAGAATGGTCATATACATGGTTATGTAGAGAGCCCACCCTAACTGCTTCCCCAGCTTGCTATGGCCCCACTCACCAGTGGAGGTAGTTAATGGAGTAACTCCAGTGATCCTCAATATGCCAGCAAAAGGCTGAGAAGACCATGCCCACATAGAGCCAGGGTACCTTCATGCCAGATATATCTGCATTGATGTGGCACAGTACCGACTGCTCCAATACAGGCATCACGTTCAGGTTCCAACCACTTGTAGCATACTCCTGTCAGATCAAATATTTGTACAGGATGAAGGTTATGCCAAGGAACTGAGCATTCCCCCTACCCCAGTACTGAGGATTGAAACTTGGGCCTCACAAATGCTAGGCAAATGTTCTACCACTGTCCCGAGTCTTCTCTACTTTTTATTTGGAGATAGGATCTTCCTAAACTGCCCTGGCAGGCCTTGAGATTGTGATCCTCTTGCCTCAATCTCCTGAGCAGATGGGATTATAGGCCTAAATTACCAGGCCCAGCATTTGTTTTTTTGTCGTTCTTATTTCCCGTGTGTGTGTGTGTGTGTGTGTGTGTGTGTGTGTGTGTGTGTGTGTGTGTAGTGTAGTATATTGCGAGTATACGTTTTTGTGGGTGCACATTTGTGAACATACATGTGAAGGCCAGAGGTCAATATCAGGTATCTTCCTGTATCACTCTCCATGCTGTTTTTTGAGACAGGATCTCTCACTGATCCCAGAGGTCACCAATTAGCTAAACTGGCTCTGCTGATTTCCCTGTCTCTGTCTATCTTCCCTCAGCACTAGAGTTATAGAGGCAAACTACCACACCTGGATTTTTTATGTGGTTGCTAGAGATCCAAACTTGGATCCTCATGCTAGCAGAGCAGTCACTTTAAAAACTAAGCCGGGGCTGGAGATGGAGAGATGGCTCAGAGGTTAAGAGCACTGCTCCTGAGTTCAATTCCCAGCAACCACATGGTGGCTCACAACCATCTGTAGTGAGATCTGGTGCCCTCTTCTGCTGTGCAGACATACATACAAACCGAACACTGTATACATAATAAATAAATAAATCTTAAAAAAAAAAACTAAGCTATCTCCTCAGGCCCATTTTTTTTAGTTTAAGACAGGATCTCATTGTATAGCCCAGACCAACATCAAAGTCACAATAATGCTACCTGAGCCTTTTAAGGGCTGAGAGTGAGTGATCATACTCAACAAGAACTTAGATTTTAAGTTACTTGCTTTTGTATACAGTTTGGCATCATACCTAACAATATGAGTCTTCTACACTATTTCCCCAAAAAACGCACACACAGAAAATTTCAATTCAAATCACTTTAACTTCTGGAAGATTATGGATACATATCTATCAGAAGGCCTGCTCTGCCGACAGGTTTTCAACAAAGGTCCTAGGAACATGATGTGGAACATACCTGTTAATGCTAGCAATTGGGAGGTTGAAACAGGAGGTTCACAAATTTGAGGCTAGCCTGAGCTACAATGAAAAACCCTGTGTTAAAAAATAAAATGAGGAGTTGGGGATTTAGCTCAGTGGAAGAGTGCTTGCCTAGCAAGCGCAAGGCCCTGGGTTCGATCCTCAGCTCCACAAAACAAACAAACAAATAAACAAATAAAAAATGAAGCCGGGCGGTGGTGGCGCACGCCTTTAATCCCAGCCCTTGGGAAGCAGAGCCAGCCAACGAAACAAACAAAACAGAAGAACACATACTGGGAAAAGGATAGTCTTTCTAATAAATGATACTAGACCAATTGAACAGCTATATGCAAAAAACAAAAACAAAAACAAAAACAAAAAAAAACCCCAAAAAACAACTAAGCTCCCATCTCACTTGAACTCTAAACAGATTAAAACTTCAGTGTAAGACTTAAAACTACAAATCTATGAAACAAAACATGGGGGAATGTTATGGGACACTAAAACGGACAACAATTTCTTGTACAAAACTTCAGAAGCACAAGAAACAACAAAAAGATAAATGTCACTGCAACAAACTCAAAAGCTTCTGCACAGCAAAGAAAACAAAGGCAAGCTGGAGCTAGATGCTTGTAATCCCAGCACTCAGAAGGCTAAGAAAAAGACAGACTGCCACAAGTTTAATAGGAGCCTCTGCTGAGAACCAGGCCAGGCTACACAGCAAGATCCTATGTACAAAAAAAGAAAAGCCGGGCTGGAGAGATGGCTCAGAGGTTAAGAGCACTGGCTGCTCTTCCAGAGGTCCTGAGTTCAATTCCCAGCATCCACATGGTGGCTCACAACCATCTGTAATGAGACCTGGTGCCCTCTTCTGGCCTGCAGGGATATATGTAGGCAGAACACTGTATGTGTAATAAATAAAAATGAAAAAAGCTAAATAAAAACCCAATAACACAAAACACAACAAAGAGAATATACAGAATAAATATTTGCAAACTATTTGCCTAACAAGACATGAACAACCACAGTTAAAAAAAAAAAAAAAGACAAATAGACAAGGGATGAAAACAGATGGCAGAGTATTTGCTTAGCATGCACAAAAGCTCTCTGTTCAATCTTCCGTATAACAAAATAATAATCAACACTAGCAGTGATGCAAGCAAAAGGAAACCCTGAATACTGTAGTAAAAACACAAATCAGTACAGCCATGCTGGAAAAAAGTATGGAAGTTCTTAAAAAAAAAAGGAAAATAAAACTACAATATAATTCAGCAATTCCACTACAGGTTACATAACCAAGAGAAATAAAATCAGTATGTTGCAAAGGTATCTGCACTCCCATGTTTACTGTAGCATGGGAGTTTGTTTTTGTTTACTTGCTTGTTTTACAAAACAGCCAAGGAAAAAAAGTAATATATAATACACATATTGAAATACTATTCAGCTCTTAAAAAGAATGAAATCCTGTTATTTATGGCAGCACAGATCAAACTGGTGATCACTACATTCTAGGCATAGGAAGGCAAATCTCACTCTAATGTGGAATAAAAAAAAAATTGCTTAAACAAATTGATTGCGTAAAAAGCTGGTTCCTAGAGACAGGGCAGTGCGAGGGGAGGGAGAGATGCACAGAAAGATTAACGAATACTACGTTAAAGTTATAAGTAGTTAATTCTAGTACATTACTGCACAGTGGGATTACTAGAAACAATAATTATATACTATATATTTCAAAGAGCTTTATGAAAGGATTTTAAATGTTTTTATAATAAAGAAAAATGTTTTAGAAGATATGCACTAATTACACAATGTATACATGTTTTAGAAATATCACTCCATAAAAACAAATAATTAATTTTTTGAGCTTAATTTTTATTTTATTTACTTTTTTTTTTGGTTTTCCTATTTATTTAATTATTTTTGGTTTTTCAAGGCAGGGTTTCTCATGTAACAGTCCTGGCTGTCCTAGAACTCACTCTGTAGACCAGGCTGGCCTTGAGCTCCTAAATCCACCTGCCTCTGCCTCTCAAGTGCTGGGAATAAAAGTGTGTGCCAAGCTCACAACCATCTGTAATGAGATCTGGTGCCCTCTTCTGGCCTGTAGGCATACATGCAGGCAGAACACTGAGTACATAATAAATAAATCTTTAAAAAATAAAAGCATGCCGCCACCACCCAGCAAGATTAATTTTTATTTTTAAGTAACTGTATGCATGTGTACCACCTAAGTACCAATGGAGGCCAGAAAAGAATGTTGGATTCCGTGGAGCTCTAGTTATAGGAAGTTGTGAGCTGCCCAATGTGGGCACTGGGATCAAATTTGGGTCTTCTGCAAAAGCAGCAAATACTCTTGACCACTGAGCCATCTCTCCAGCTCCAATATTTTAATATTTATATTTTTAGTATTTTTATGAACCAATTTTTCAAGTTTAAATTAAAACCTAACAAGCCAAAAAAAAAAAAAAAAAAAAAAAAGCAAAACAAAAACCAAAACATACAAAGAAAAAAAAAAAGGAAAACAACCACCACCAAAACAAACCCTGCGCCTCTCTCACCACCCCCAACCCAAACACATTCTCCCCTCAGTCAAGCCTGGACTTTCAATTCTACCTGTGCACACAAATCCTACTTACTGAACAAGTATGCAAGGGCCAAGTACTCCTTAGGTCACTTTATCTACTTCTCACAAAATTCTTGTAACAAATTTGCATGTATACCACCACATTACAAATTAGGAAATGGGGCTCAGAGGCAGGGAGAAAAAGCATCTTATACACGCACATTTCAGATACTACCTAGACTGTATTCTTTACATATAGCACTTCATCTAAATCTCAAAGTAACTACTTGAGGCAGGCATAATTATCCCTGAAAGACACAGGTCTTTCAGACACTAAGTAAGTTGCCGAAGCTCATACAGCTGACATATACAACCATGATAATCACCCACTCACCTCCTCCTCTGGGGTTAGATGTCGTTTACTGTCACTGACAGGGAAACCACTGCCAAATTCTTTGGAGTGGATGTCAGCCCCATACTCAACAGTCACATCTTCTTCAATGCTATTCACCAGACGCCAGAACTCCTTCTCTACAAGTTCTGTGGGTACCATCTAGGGAACAAAGACAGCAGATGATCAGAGCCCATTTTACCCTGTCCACATTAACTCAGGAGAGGCACAGTACCAGTGCCCATGAAACAGCTCCAGCACTACCCCAGCCCTCCATCACCTACGTGCACGGGCATGTTGAAGTAGTCAGCTTTAAAGGAGTCAGCCATCTCCCCAAAGCTCTGCAGAGTATATTCCCGGGTAGCTTGTTCAAAGCCAAAGGCTTCAGGGGGCCGCTTACACTCCTAAAACCCAAAGAAAGAAAGAACAAGTCATAAAAATAGAGGCAAAGAGAGAATCGTCTCAAGGGGAACGGAAACATGGGATAGGAGGAGGGAGGAGAAGAGCCCTGGGTCTGCCTGCAAGACTCCTAGGGCAAGCATTACTTTACAGCTCCACCGTTCCCTTCTTACCACCTCAACTTATCTTATCTACTCATGCCACACAAGCATTTGTATCAGACTTCTGCTCATTGTTAGAGTTTGGATATGAAGTGTCCTGCCCTAAAAGTTCAGGTATTAAAGACTTGGTGCCAAGATGGTGGTGCTACTTCGGAAAGCTCTACAGACTTTAGGAGACAAGGCCTAGCTAGAGGAAGTAGGTAAGGAGTTGGGTTCTGGGAGGCAATATCTTTCCCCGGTCCAACACTGTCTTTCCGTCTGCTTTCTAGCTGTCATAATGTGAGTTGTACTATAAGCATGTTCCCACCATGATGGACTGAAATGCCTACAACTGTAAGCCAAAATCTTTCTTCCTTTAAACTGTTTCTCTCAGGGTCTGGAGAGATGGCTCAGCAGCTGAAGAACACTTGCTGCTCTTGCAGAAGATCCAGATTCAGTTCCCAACAGCCACATGGTGCTCATAACCACCTGCAACTCCAATTCCGGGGATCCACAACCCTCTTCTGACCTCTGTGGGCACCAGGCATGCACACGGTGCAAGGTACACACAGGTAAAACACTCATACATAGAAAGTAGAATACACATAGCTAAACAAATAGTAAACTGTTTCTCTCCGACACCTTTATAGCAATGGGAAAGTTACTAACATACTCACGGAGTCCATTCTCCATGGGAATGTCTTCTAATACTGTTTCTGTTATGTTTCTTTTTTGGGGTGCTGGGGTTTGAACCCAGAGCCTTGTATATGTTAATCAGGCATCTACCACTGAGCTATACTCTTGGCCCCTTTCCTCCTTCCTTTTACTGATGTCAAAACACTTGCCCAGAATGTATGAAACTCTTGGCTCATTCCTCAACACTGACACAAACACACACCCAAACTCTTAAGTCAAGTACAGTCGTACAAGCCTGTAACCCTAGCTACTCAAACCCCGAGGCCCACAAACCCAGAGGGAAATGTAGAGGAGCATGGAGAGTATAGATGAAGGTGGAAAAGCCATGAAATGACTGTCAGACATCTCGGGTACTTGGCTCGCATTGCTGCTTGTGGCTCCTCCTTACCGCACTACACGCACCTGCCCTAGGCACTTTCTCTCCTGAGTATCTTTTTTCCTGCAAAATACTGTTTCCCTACTTCTACTACCTTGATCATTGAAACCCAAATCTAAATACCCTAACAGGAGGAAAGTGAGTAATCATTATACTCATTTGATGAAAACTTTGTATCTTTAATTCATTTAATAAAGAAAAGGTATGAAGTTGAAAGTCTTTATAAGGTATAGAACAAGTTTTTTTAAGTGTCTTAAAGATAATTATATATATGACGGAAAAAGAAAATACTGCCGGGTGGTGGTGGCGCACACCTTTAATCCCAGCACTCGGGAGCTAGAGCCAGGCGGATCTCTGTGAGTTCGAGGCCAGCCTAGTCTACAGAGCGAGATCTAGGACAGCCTCCAAAGCTACACAGAGAAACCCTGTCTTGAAACCCCCCCCCCGAAAAAAATACTTGGGAATCAAAAGGACATTTTTTTTTTTTTTTTAATTTCTAGCCAGGACTGATGGCGCAAGCCCCCAATTCCAGTTACTTGGGAGGCTGAAAGAGGACTACAAGTTTCAGGCCTGCTTCGGCTACAAAGTGAGTTCAAAACAAAAATCACAAAGAAGATACAGGCTGGAACTATAGTTCAGCGGTAGAGAGTACTTCCTTAGTATGCTCAAGGCCCTAGGTTCAGTAAAATACCTATATGGTCTAGCTACAGATAAATAGTTAAACCTGTCGTTTAAAGCTCATTCTTGACATCCTTCCCTTATCACTACTCTTAATCTCAGGCTCTGGGAGGCTGAGGAAGGAGGACTGATAGGAATTTGAGGCCAGTCTGTGCTACAGAGTGAGACATTATCTCAACAAAACAACCAACCAACCAACCAAAAAAACCCTACCTTTCCTATCTGGTCAACTACTACAACTGAGGGTTTCTAACATCAGTTTTAACATCTGCTTACATGACAATACACATAGTTCATCACCACACAGCCCATCTAATTGTAATACCCCATAGGTAGTCTGGGAGCTCTCATAAGACAGGAGTATAAATTACATTTTCTCTTCCTCTTTCTCACAAAGTTCTGTAAAGCCTAGCCTCAATCTGAAGTCCCCAAACATAATATTATATATAGCTGAGGTAGGAGGCTCCCTTTAGACTATACAAAGGAAAGTAAGATATTCCATGTGGACTGGGACTGGGGAGGTCTTACCGCCATGACACACTTCGGACACCTCCAGACACCTTTTGGGATCTCAGGCAAAGGAGGCAGCAGGCAAAAGATGTGGTAATTGTCATCACAACCATCACACAGCAAAAGCTTGTCATCTTCATCTCCTCGGGAACACATTCGGCACACATATGACTCAATCTGCCAAAGAGAAGCAAAAGGTTATCAATATAGGCCCTGCCCAATCTTCAAATACTAGGCCCCTCCAGACAATATCCTATTCCAGAGAGTTCGCCATTGGAAGCCAGAGATGTTTGCTGGCTTGGTTGTTCATGGCCCTATACAAGCTAGTCATTCAAGGTCTGGAGTTCAACTGCATGCATGTACTACCTTCCTCAAACAAGTAGATAGAGAGCAGAGCAGTCTTTTTGTTTTGTTTTGTTTTTTGAGAACAGGGTTTTCTGTGTCGCTTTGGCTGTCCTGGAACTAGCTCTGTAGACCAGGCTGACCTTGAAGTCACAGAGATCCACCTGTCTCTGCCTCCCGGTGCTGGGATTAAAGGTGTGTGCTGCCACCACCCTGCAAGAACAGTCTTATTAGTCTTCAATTTTCTCATTTTATTCATTCAATAAACATTGCATTCTATGGCACAGAAATGAAGAAGATCTGGTATGTGCCTTCAAAAGGCACACAGTATTTTAGAATGTTCATAAAAATTGAAAACTGCCATAGCAGCCAATAAGAAATTTGGGCAGTGGTGGCACACGCCTTTAATCAGGAGGCAGAGGCAGGCAGATCTTTGTGAGTTGGAGGCCAGCCTGCCTGGTCTACAGAGCGAGATCCAGGAAAGGTGCAAAGCTACACAGAGAAACCCTGTCTTGAAAAAACAAAAAACAAACAAAAAATACTGTGGGAACCTAGAGAAGGAAGCAACTCTCTATTATTTAGAGATGAGGGAGGACTTCCAGGAGGAAATACTTCATTCTGAAGGGGACACTTGAAGCTACCTGAAACTTGAAAGGAAGCTAGTGCTTGGCAACTGGAGCAGAGCACAAAGAGAAATTCTCTGAGGCAGAAGAAACCGTATGTGCAAGGAACACAGGATTACAAAAGAAATAAAGGCTCATCTCTTGAAGAAAAAAAAAAGACTATACCTACAAATAGTTCATAACAGCTGTAGAAGAGAATTGAGGTAGGCGGTGCTGGACAATGAGGTCAGCGGGGACTGGATCATGCATGATAATGAAGATTTTAGCCTTTAACCTGAAGCACTGGACAATAGGAGTCTTTGCTAGACCCCTCTAGAACTTTATATGGACAGTAGCTGCTTACTCTTTCTTGTTCTTTGTTCCAAATTAGCTGGCCTTGTTTTCCCCAATTAAGTAAGCTACCTATAGGCAGGGCCCTCTAGACCCACTTTTCTACTTAATGCAACCTAGTCCAGTGCCATGTTGGAGAAATGCTCACTGAAGGGATGAGAAGCAGAGCTCTAGGAAGTCAGGGCTGGGTCCTTACAAACTGGGCATTGCTGTGGTTCCTTCGCAGCCTCATGGTCATCTTGGTGCAGGGCTCAGGGCTGTGACTCAGTTCCTCCTTGCCTTCTAGGAAGGTCTTAGGCGAGGCTGATTCCATCTTCACATCCCCACCTAATTCCTCCTTTACCACCACAGTGGGGGGACACTCAAGCCCTTCTTTATCTGTAGGAGAGAAAAGTGGTTCTACATTTAAATCTGAGACATTTATGGTCCTGCCTCCCCTCTCCATATGAAGTCATCCCCAGTATCTTAGACCTTACCTTTTTTCCGAAGAGTCTTATCCTTGGCCATAAGGCCCAAACCCATCATCTTGGGACCTGCACCATATATCTGTAGCTTCTTCAGTTCTGGATTTTTCTCAATGTCTTCCTCTGTGGGTTCCGGCTGCAAAGAAAGCAGGAAATGTATCAAGACTACTATCTGGAGCAGGCTGCCTAACCCTAAAAGAAAAGCTCAAACTATATCTACATATCTATATCTACTTACACACACACACCACCAAGTTTGTACCAAGAACTCATGCACAGATGGGCCAGGGCAAAATTTTAGAGTTAATTTTTGAAGACTAGGCAAAGTCCTAAGTCTTATCTTTAAAGGGCCAGCAAGATGACTCAGCAGGTTAAGGTGCTTGCTTGTCATCAAGCCTGACAACCTGAGTTGAATCTCTGGGACCCAGGTGGTAGAGAAGAACCAACTCCAATAAATTGTCCTCTAGTACACACTTGCCAAGGCAGAAATACAGATATGGACACACACAAATACACACACACATACCAAATCTAATAATAATCATAAAAAAAATTAGGGATTCATGAGGTCCCATCTCTAGTTGAGGACCTATTAGTAGTTGACAGCTGCCAGGGGAAGGAGAAGGGCAACTAACAGGTTCCTCATGCCCTGGTATATACAGCCATGTACAAATGAACAATACAAATTAAATTCAACAAGTTAAAAACATTAATTAATTAAAAGTATAAAAGGAAGATATGAAGTTGGGAGATGTGATAAGAGGGTACTAGAGGAAGTGTGTGTGGGGGAGGGTTGAGAGGTATATATGATCAACATACACTGTATACATACATGAAATTTTCAAATAAATATAAAAATTTCAAGAGCTGGAGAGATGGCCGAGTGGTTAAGAGCACCCATGCAGGCAGTTCACAATTAATCAACTGTAACTCCAGGTCCAAAGAATCAGACTCCTCCTTCTGGCCTCTGTGGGCAATTGCATTCACATGCTCATACGCCTCCACAAAAACACATGTGCATGCACATAATTAAAAAACAAATCTAAGCCAGGCGGTAGTGATGCACGCCTTTAATCCCAGCACTTGGGAGGCAGAGGCAGGCAGATCTCTGTGAGATTGAGGCCAGCCTGGTCTACAGAGTGAGATCCAGGACAGCCAGAGCTACACAGAGAAACCCTGTCTCAAAACAAACAAACAAACAAACCAAAATAAAACAAAAAAGATTGCATAAACAAGACCAGAACAATGGCAATACCAATGGATATTTTAACATGGAGGAAGGGAGAAATTTCATGGTGTCCCATCCCTAGACAAAGAACTACAGGCAAATACTGATTGCTAGGAGAAGAATTAGCTTCTTCCAGGGATGAGCCCCTTTATTTGATTGTCCAATGCAGAGTGATCAGCTTTGAAACCATATACTTATATGTATATTTGTTGCATATTTGCATGTATATACACAAAAAATATAATCAAAGAAAAAGAGGCTATCAACTTGAGAGGGGACATGGTTTGAAGGAGGATAACTGGGAGGGGACAGAAGGAGGAAAAGAGGGAAGAAATGATTTAATTAAGTCAATTCCAATTAAAAAATATTTCAAAATAAATAAATAAAGAGTAACATTATTGCTGGGTGTAGGAGGTGCATGCCTTTGACCCAGCACTTGATCTCTGAGAGTTTGAAGACATCCTGGTCTACATAGCAAGTTCTAGGCCAGTCACCTTTACAAGGTGAGACCCTGTCTTCCAAAAAAAAAAAAAAAAAAAAGTAAAACAATGTTTGACATTATGAATATGGCCTACTAAATTAATCTTCCTCAATGAGCACATAGTGTATATATTGTTCTCTGTTGTCTCCTCCTTGCGGGGGGGGGGGGGGGGGGGGGAGTGTGGCATATAATCCTCTCTGCCTGCAGGTAGGGTATAGAAATAAGATGACTTCTACTCTAAGCAGGCTGACTAAAGAAAGGAACAAGCCAGGCACACAGGGTATATATATAAAAAGTCTAGTACAAACAGATCTCCAATTCAACTGAGTAGAGCAAAGATGAAGAAAGTGCAACAGTGCGCACAGCTTCAATCAGCCAACAGGACCCTTTCTCCTCCAAAGCCCCTTTAGTGGTAAGAAGAAAAGTACTCACATCAGGTTGTAGTCTCTTTGCCCGCCGTCCATAACTGTTGAACTTAGAAGGCTGCACGGACTGTCGAAGGGGGATGCTGTGGGGTTTATATTCCTTGTCTTTTTCCTCATTATCAAATGGACGTGTGTTACACTGCTAGGGATAAGTAAAGAGTAAGGCACAGGGCATGGAATTTCAACCCCCAGAGAAAGACCTTCCTTTCACCTTCATCCAATGGCCAAAGTTGTGGCCTATACCCCTGATCAACACTAATAGCCCCAGTTTAATTGGCCTTTATCACTAACACCTTTGGGAATTCCTTCTCCATTTCTTCCTTTCTGTCTTTCTTTTTTTTTTTAAACATTTACTTATGTGTGTGTGTCTCTGTTATTCGCGTGGCATGTGAATGTCAGAGGACAGCCCTCGGGGGTCAGTTCTCTCCTTCCACCATGTGTATCCCACGTGGAACTCAGGTCAGGCTTAGAAGCAAGCACCTTAACCCAATGAGCCATCTTCCTGCCACTGACAAGGCCTTTTCTTTTTTTTCCCCCTCTGGTGGGACTAAGCCCAGATAACTAATTATAGGACTTCGACAATAGACTCTATAAGAAAACAAAAAAGTACCACTAGGAAAGGGTAAGGTCTAGTTTCCTAATCGCCAATCCATGGAACCAGTCTTACTAAGAGTACTAGTATGTGGTGGTACACATTGGTAATCCTAGCATTTTAGTGGCTGAGAAAAAGAGAATCAAGAGTTCAAGGCCAAGGGGCCAGCAAGATGGCTCAGTGGGTACCTGCTGTCAAGCCTGAGCATCTCAGTTCAATCCCACAGACCCACATGGTGGAAGAAGAGACTGAAGTCCTAAAATGATCCTCTGACCTCCATATGCATTGCATGCACACACCATAAATGCAATTTATAAATATAAAGCTCAAGTTATCGATCTGGGGACGCAGCTCAGTTGTTAAAGTATTTACCTAACATGGACATAGCCAGAGTTTGATCCCCAATATTGCTTAAACTCAGCATGGTGGTGCATGCCCCTATAATCTCAGTGACCTGGAAGGTAGAAGCAGGGGGATCAAGAGTTCAAGCTCATCCTTGCCTACAAAGTTTGGGACCAGCTTGGGCCATAGAAGGACCCTGTTTCCAAAAAAAAAAAAAAAAAAAAAAAAAAAAGACAACAATGCCATGGCAGTTGAAATCACCCACTTGGGGAACTGAAGTGGGAGGACTTATCTATTAGTCACCTCCAGACTCGCCACCAAAAAGGAGTTTTATGTGCAGTCTGAGCCACATGGTAAGTGGTAAGTGGGCTAGCTACGTGCTAACTTCTAGGCTAGCCTACCACATATCAAATAGAAATACATAAATAAATAAATATTAAGAATAAACAAGGCCAGGCGGTGGTGGTGCACGCCTTTAATCCCAGCACTCGGGAGGCAGAGGCAGGTGGATCTCTGTGAGTTCGAGGCCAGCCTGGGCTACCAAGTGAGTTCCAGGAAAGGCACAAAGCTACACAGGGAAACCCTGTCTCGAAAAACAAACAAACAAACAAAAAAACCCCAACCCCCCCCCCAAAAGAAGTGTGCCAATATGTGCCCGAGGATAAAGACTTTCTTACTCCACCACAGCCTGGCATCCTTACCACAAGGTTGGCTCCAGACTGGTACATTTCATAGGGATAAACAATGCGTTCATAGTGAGAGCGTAGCAGGGAACCGATGTTTTTGCCAGGTGGGTAGTTGAGGCGTTGGGCCACACGGGCCCATCGACGGTCCTTGCAGATAGTTTCATAACCACCTTCTTCCACCACAATCTGAAAGGAACAGCAAGAAGGGACATGATGAGCTACGTATGTGAACATGTAGAAGCAGGCCTACAGAAAGGGTAAGGAAGCACCTGCAGCCTGTCCCTTCACTAGGAGCTATCCCTTCTCCCAATCTCAAACTGCTGCAAGAGGTGGGAAAACATGCTGCTATGCTACCAGTCTACCCCTTCCATTATAGCCCAGAGACCCAATATCCAAACCAAAAGGGGCCTAGAGTAGCAAGGGTTTATTGAGATAGGGTTGGGGAATATTTGAGAAAAACCTGTTCTTACTTTGCTGAGGCTATAGAGGTCCAAGATCCGCCGTTCTACATTGGGAATCTTTAAGGATGAGCCCTGGATCTCCCAGAATTTGGCAATCTGGTCCAAATAGTTCAGTTTCACTCTTGTCTGGGCCTAAAGAAGAAATGGCTCAAAACCACTGGCCACCCATCCATTACCACCACCACTCCATCCCACTGCCGACATTTCACAGTGACCCATGTCCTGGCTCCAACTTAGGAGAGGAAAGGAACAAAGTAGACTTCTCCCAGTGAAATCAGCTCTGGCCTCTGACAGTGCTTAGCTCCACTTCTCTCTCATCCTCCAGAGCTCATAAGAGTCTACACATATTCTCTCTCTCATTCTCCTGACAAAGTCGTTTGTGTATCATTGTCTCTTGTACAGATGAAGAAATAGGACCAGAAGAGTTAAGTCACATAACAAGCACTAAGATACAGAAATATCAAATAACTCTAAGCTTAGCTTTCTCTCTGCACTACTGTTTTCCTGCATTTGAGCAAATGAGCACTACTCACTACATCCCCATATATTTTTATTAGAAAATAAGTGCCAGGTGTGGTAGCTTACACCTATAATCCCAGCACTTGAAAGGTAGAGGCAGGAAGATGAGGAGTTCTAGTCTCCATTACATTTGAGGCCTGCCAGGGTTACATGAGACACTGTCTCAGAAAATAAAAAAAAATGGGAAAAGGAAAATAGTACACTTACCCCAAAGATATGGACTTAATTAACAAGAGCAGTTAAGACCCTCTGGAAACTTTAGAATTTCATCTAAGTTCTATACAGGGCTCCAAAATAGCACATTCATCTCCTTTTGTACCACAAAAATTGTTTTGTAGTGGCTGGATTATGAGAATGGTCTGAAGAACTAAGATGGTGTACTGAAACAGAATGGTATCTGGCTAACTCAAGACCTGATATGGACGAAAGAGCCTAGGAACAAGGCTTCCCATGCTTACCTAAAATCTCACTGGCCTAAGAAGGGTTCCCAAAGGTCCTAAGCTCGTAACTTAATCACTTGAGACAGAGGCCCTTTTCTTTTTTAGTCAGTTCTTTGAGTCCTAGGTAGAGAAGAACTAAGGTCTACTTATGGTAAGAAATGAATTAGCCAGGTGGTAGTGGCACACGCCTTTAATTCCAGCACTTGGGAGGCAAAGACAGGTGGATCTCTGTGAGTTCGAGGCCAGCCTGGTCTACAGATAGAGATCCAGGAAAGGTACTAAAACTACACAGAGAAACCCTGTCTCAAAAAAACAAAACAAAACAAACAAAAAGTGAATTAAAGTTCCTTGGCAGTGAGAATCCTTAAGGGGCTAAGAACACCTTCCATATGAACCCCTTACGTTTCCAAACTTGGCCTCATGTCTGCTCCTCCTTCCCCTCATTAACTAGCATGAAATCTCTGGAAGACCTTGTTCAGTGCTAGGTAATACCTGGCCACAGCTGTACCAGCCACAGACCGGGTCAGATTTATTTCTCCAAGGAACTCACACTAGTTGTAACACATTACTCTGGTTCTGACTGGAACAATATCTAGACCAAGTTTAGGGCAGTAGTTCTCAATGGGGAACAATTTTGTGTTCCATGTACATTCACACACAACTACCCCATGACCAAAACAAACAAACAAATCTGATCCAAACTGTCAATAGTGCCAATGCTGAAGAATTCTGGTCTCAAAAACAAGCAAAATTTAGGGTATTGGTGTTCAGCTGGGCCCAATACTCCACTAGAATATTTAAAAAGGCTCAAAGATGCATATTAATGGGGGAAAGAGGAAGCACAAAGCCATGGATAAATTAGGTATGAGGCTACAGTGAGCTGGGCAAGGAGGGAAGAGGTTTCGACCAGCCACACAGCTACCTTTTGTTGACCCAGGTAGGGTAGGTATTGACAGGGAAAATTTATAAGTAGAAAAGTTTTGTGGGAAAAGAACATCTCCAGCCTTTGGGTTATCAAATCTAAAAAGTGGCCAGGAGGCAGTCTTGCATGCATGCCTTTAATAGTGTGTGTGTGTGGGGGGGGGAGAATGACCGCACACACGGACTGGGACAACAATGACAAGTGGAGGATTTCTGTGAGAGAAACCATCTGGAAAAAACAGAAAAAAAAGTGCATTGTCCCTGCCCTTACATCTAGAGCTCCAAAGCTTCTTTTATGTCCTGGGCACACTTAACCCTCTCCAAACCCCATCACCAGCCGTAATCTCACCTCCAGCTCATTCAACCTCTGGATTCGGGGAGTAAATCTGAAGTTGTCCACTTCCACAGCAAAGGGTGGCTGCCAATCCTAGGAGAATAGAAAGGGGAAAGGAACTTGGATTATCCCACTTTAATGCAAGATCACAGTGCACCTAAAGCAGCTCAGTATTCCATTAACACTTCCTAAAACTTGCAGACAACTTAAATCCATCAACCTGGCAAACATCCGAACGAACAGATGCACTCCCAACTCTTCCCAGGACTTATAACAGGGCATAAGAGTACTCAGATCCATATGCAAGGCCTCATTACATGCCCTGGTAAACTTCTAAGTCTTTCCCAACAGTAAAGTGCTAGGATTTTAACAAGTACAAAAGGCTCAAAACAGTTAACCACAAACCCTCCTTCCATACACCGTATCATCACCCTTCCCTAGGCAGGACACAAAGCCCAGAGTTCTGGCAACCACGCAGGACCTGGAGTCAAAAGACCTGGGTTCATGTTGTAGCTCTACTAGTAACTAGCTACCTTTTTTGTTGTTGTTGTTGTTGTTTGTTTTTCTTTTGAATCTGTTTTCTATCTGTAAAGGTGGGCATATGAATTCTGGCCCTGGTTTCCTGACAAGACATTTGAAGTCTAAGTCTGACCCCACCCATGAATACCCATGCGGGGTAACTCAGCTCTGGTTCTGGCAGGAATTAACAGTTGAGGCTGTCAATGTCTGTTCTCTCAGCTAAAGAGTCACAGAAGACACTGCAGGAAAGACCAAGGAACATGAATCTGCACATCTTACTCACTCACCAGGTCTGAAAAGTGTCCTTCCTGTGGGTCCTCTCTCATATACTTGCCTGGTATAAGAAGCAGGGAAGGAAGTCTGGGAGTGGGAAGCCTAACAGTTGTGGCAAAGAATGCAAGGATTTACGGAGGGGAAGCCAAGAAAAATTAATGAAAGCAGGAAAAGCTTTACCATGCCAAGTTGGAGCTTTTTCTGTCCTACCCAAACGACAGCTATGAAGACTCCCCTTCCCAACAGCCTCCTGAATACTTCCCCAGACAGTCCTCTCTTCCCGGGAGTTCTGTTGTATAAGAAGTGGTCAAAAGAGCCTAGAATAACCTAGATCAATGTCTTCATTTTACAAATGGGAAAAGTAAGACCCCGAGAAGAAATTATATGCTAGTTAGCAATAATAGAGCCAACACCAGAACCCCTGTCCCATGATCGATCACTGGCTCTTTGCACTACACCAAGCTACTAGCATTCATATCCAAGTGCATACATATGAAAGGAGGGTAAAGGAACGGGAAAAGAGAAAGAAGGCTGTTGATCTCTTCTGCATGCATGCTCTCTCATATTTGCAAGTACGTATGTTCTTCCCCAACCCACAGTAGTAGACAGAAAGCACCTGAGGCTGAGTAAAGCAGGAGAGAGAAAAAAATTAGGCTAAAATGGTATGGCTTAAGCCCAGTGGAACTCCCCACACCTCTTACCTTCTACCAAACTACAACACTCTCATCAGCACAGATAACCCAGACAGAAAGGTGCTCAAATCCAAAACTCTAAGCACCCCTTTTTCCTGCTCAGCCAAGTTCTAAAGAATCAGTGCGACATCAAGCACCTGACAGGAGAATGTAGAACTGAAATCCTAAAGCAGGAGCTATCGATGCAACAGATAGATGGCAAGGTTTAGCAAAGCTCTTCAGTCTCATACTAGTACACATGCTCAGGATAATGGAATGCAGAGTATGCTAACTACCAGGATGGCTATCTAATTCAAGAAGCTGTGATGCTCGCATATATCCCATCCATGTCCTATGCTCGGAAATTCAAACTGCAAAGCACCTCTGCAAGACAAACTCCAATACCTACTCACACACAGGTTTGCATCCTGGGCCCAAGCATCACTTGGGTGAGTAATTCAAGTTCCAAACAGAAGAAAGCCAGACACTTTAAGGCCCAAAGGTGGGTAAAGGGAGATAGAGAAAAGCGGGGAGCGCCCACACAAAAATCATCAACAACAACAAAAACAGAGTCAGGTCTCTTGGCCTGGAAAGAAACACGCTATTGGAGCAGAGAAAAGAAGCCTAGCGAAGGACAGTCCCTGTGGCCACACACACACCATGGACTTGTCATTCCTTCCCATCCTGGTCCCCCAACACAGGGTAATAGCACCTATATAAGGCCAACCTGCCCAAAAGCTCAAGGGAGAAAAAGGGAAACTGTGACCTCAGTTATCCCATGTCAGATCTGCCTCTCTTGACTACTTCAAGGAATTTTCCTTAAGGCGATCCAGGAGTCTAACCTTTCCTTTCTGCTGGCCTTCCTGACCTGTTACTATCAGCTATATGACTTTCTCACCACACAAAAGCATCCTCAGACACCTGCAGCCAGGCTACAACAAGGAAGAAATGAGCTTACCCAACACTTCCTAGACCCTAGGGCCTAGAGGATGCATCTGAAAGCAGCCAGTGGAAGGGCACCAAAAACATTTACGGTGGATAAGGAGACCTGTGGTGCTCTTCTCAGGTGGGAATAGACTCCACATTCTGAATCACCTCCTCCAAAATACATTGCTGCAAGCAAACTGAATCCAGCCCACCAAATGCCACGTGGTCCCAAACACTGATCATCGTTTCTCCTCGGTGTCAGCAAGGCAGCAGCCTGTCCTAGCCTTTGGAAAACTTCTGGTCTAGTCAGGACTAGTACCAAAAATAGGGTCCTTTCTACTAATATTTGGGAACCAAGGGAGATTTCCATAGCTCCACTGTTTCTGAGAACCCAAGAAAGCCTTATCTTACAGGATCACTTACATTCTGGCCAGAGGTAGAGTAGAAAGAAATCTTCTGAGGGAGGACATACCAAGCTAACTGGTCTAAATTTCTCCACAGGAAGTCCGTGGAGACCATGTGCAGGAAAGCTCTGACATTGCCTTCAACTAGAAAACGGAACAATTTCCTAAACCCATCTCTGAGGAGCCAGAAAGAGCACCTACTGTGAGAATGATTTCCTGACTGATCAGGCCAGGATATTACCATAGATGAATTGGCCTGACAGGGTGTGAGTAAACATGAGTCAACACACGTAGGATCAAACCAATGACCACATCAAGCACCTTCACAGTCACAGTAATTACCACTTACCAGAGTGTACTATGTTACCTAGTTTAATCTAATTATTCCTAGCACACAATTCACAGGCTCAGAGATTATCTTACATGCCCAAGGTCATACAGATGCTAACCTTCTAAAGTAGTTTTAAATTCAGGTCTGTCTCCCTTTAAAGATGTGATCTTTAAACTACACCACACAGCCTGCCTTAAAATGACAGTAGTCCTTACTTAGCATAGCTTTGATCTAGATGATACAAAGAAAGACATGTATTCTCATGCCTCCCTACGAACTCTCCCCAGCCCACTAAGCATCTGTGTACTGAACCAAGAGAAATTCTCAGGAGCAGGGTGGGAGTGGGTTCAAACCCAGATTACTTGAATGCCACAAAACGAAAGAAGCCCTGACCCCAGCACCCTTCCTCCGATTCGCGAGGCATCCACAAGATTCCAGCCAATCCATCTTCCCACACCTGCTGCCCTCCGCCCGGGACTTCACCACTGGCTACCCGGATCCACCCACAAGCTCGCCGCTGGCGACCATCAGCTCCCGGCCTTACCGCAGGTGGGCGGATCTTGCAAATGCCGGACTTCTCAGCGATGGGTCTGATTTTCGCGATGTAGCCAAGAGGGTCTCGGAACTCGGCCCAGCTAGGCTCGAACACCGGGCACTCCGGCGGCGGTAGGAAATCGTCGGACCCCAGCTCCATGGTGGGCCCGAGGGCTGGGCCAGAGATCAGGAGGGCTCAGACCGCCCTTAAGGACTCATGGCGCCGCCGCCGCTGTCTGAAACCGAGGCACTTCTCGGAGTCTAGGCCCTAAGCAGGACGGCCACCGCCCGTAAAGGGCCGAGGGGGGCGGGTGCCGTACTCAAAAAGTCTCAGGCTAAGGTTCCTATTACCGGCCCTTAATCCTGTTCCGTTTCTTCCACACCCTACCGCTGCCTCCCAACTATTGCAGCCTTCGCTACTACAGTTATGTCCCAGTCGCCGCAGGTTTCATCGCCGCCACCGCCATCTTGGTTTGTCAGCGTCTCCTCCCCCCACCTCTGCACCTCACCACAACAAACCAGATCCCTCCGCGAGGTGGCTCTCCGAGTTTTATTTACTTTGAGTCAGAATAAATCCTAGGAAGCCTTCATTCTGTGATGACTGAGCTAAATCAGATGTTACAGACCCCTTATTTGGAGGTGGTTAGTTAAAAGTATTTACCAGACAGAGAGAAAATAGTTCATCTCAGTGGCGGAGGAACAAAATTGTAATGTGTTTACCGGATCCTTTTACCGGATGGACCGGCGGTGCACGTTTAAAGGCCAGTGATGCGCATGCGCAGTCTCTAGACAAACCGGAAGAGGAGCTTGGTGCCCATAGGTAGTGGGCCTGAACTGGTACGCGCCCATGCGCGCTCGCACACGCTCGCGCACGCGCACGCACACGCCCTAGATCCCAAGCAGGCTTTCAGCTCCTCCCCAATGTCCTTTACTTCTCCCAGGTCTTTTCTGTGAGAACCACGGAAGGCGGCGTTTTCGAGGAATCTCCGCCCCCTCCCGCCTCCCCCCCTCCCCCGTTCATTGTGCCCGCTACTGGGGGAAGATTTACCAGATTTACACCTCTGGGATTTTTTGTTGGTGCTGGTTTATTTTTAAAGGAAAGCAGGAAACTCCTCACTCCCCAGAGAATGTGGATTTTTAGAAGCTTTGATCCCACTTAGAGTAAAAATATATTATGCTTACCCCAGCATAATTGGCCATCAGCATTTTAATGAATGCTTTCAGCTGTTCTGTATGCATTGAACTGTATAAACACTAAGGTTGTATATACTTTTGTGCAACTACTGCTACAAAAAACAAAAAGCCAGGATGTTTACATTTTTGTTTATTCCATGTATATGCACCATATGTGTGCCTGGTATTAGTGGAGGTCAGAAGAGGACGTCCAATTCCCTAGAACTGGAGTTATGGATAATTGAAAACCACCACGTGGGTGCTGGATGCAAGAGTTACAAGTGCTCTTAACCACTGAACCATCTCCCTAACCCCTGTTTTTGTATTTTAACTATTGGATGTTTAAGTAACAGTGCATTTTATCCATCACCCACCAGTGACTTTTGTGTAAAACACCTGTTTGCCAATTTGTGACCCTGTAGTGTACTGCTTTCCAAACATTTACATGCATATAGGTTGTAATTATTGTGGGTAGCTGTTGTAATATGTATTTTAGTACCTACTACATGTACATCTACCATGTGCAGGTTCCTTAAGCTGTTTCTCCATAGGTTCATCGGTGGCAGCTATATATCAAACCAGTACTTTGGTGCTGGAGATGTAGCTCAATGGTAGCTCATTTGTCTAGCATATGTAAGGCCCTGGATTCAACCCATAGCACCACACACAAAAAAGTACTTGTGGGTGGAGGTGACATATATCTGTATTTGAGGATCATCTAAATTATTCATCAAGTGTGTACCTGTATGCACAGATTGTGTGTCCACTGCTTGAGTACCTGTGTACATGCTAATTAAATTTATATTCTCCCATCAGCCTGAATTAATTAAGCATGGGGACCCTTAGTACCTTGTATAGTAAGCAATAAATGTTCAGAAAAATGAATGCATTTTGTAACTGATAGCTTATATTGACTGAAAATAATGTACACTCTTTGCACACATTTCTTGTATGCTATAAAGAATCTACCATAGCTTGAATGTGTTTGAAGAGGAGGAGTGTTATTGCTCCTGTAGTTAACTGTAACTAATCACATACAGTAACAAGCTAAGTAGATTCTACTTCAGGACTAAGCTTACAACATCCTAGTAGAAGGAGTAGGGTACATACCCTGCAGTCCCACAGACCTGCCTTCTCATCTTTCTAGCTCTGCTATTTTCTAGTCCTAACTGACACTGAAATGAGAATTGTCTGACAGTACCTGGTGCATAAAAGTCCCTCAGTTATGTGGTAGTTGTTATTTTTTGTTTCTTATTTTCTTTCTTTCTTTTCTTTTTCTTTTTTTTTTCTTTTTGGTTTTTCAAGACAGGGTTTCTCTGTGTAGCTTTGCGCCTTTCCTGGATCTCACTTGGTAGTCCAGGCTGGCCTCGAACTCACAGAGATCCTGGCTCTGCCTCCCCGAGTGCTGGGATTAAAGGCGTGTGCCACCACCACCCCGGCTATTTTTTGTTTCTTAAAGTCAGCATGTCATTACAAAGTAAAGCTCACTGCAGATCTCACTGTTGTTGCAGTGTGGTGGCTCCTGCTAGCAATCCTAAATTGAGGCAGAAGAACTGATTCTTCAGGCCAGCCTGGACTACATATCAAGTTCCAGGCCAGCCTGAGCTTCGAGACCCTGTCTCAAAACAGAAAGAATATCCCTTGTGCCCAGCTAATATTTTCATATTTTTTCATTTATTGTTTGGGGTTTTGTTTTATCTGACTATGTAGCCCTAACTGGCCTGGAACTCACTATACAAACCAGGCTGGCCTCAGAAAGATCGTCCTACCTCTGCCGCCTAAATGTTGGAGTTACAGACATAAACCAACACACCCAGCCTTGGGAAAGATGTAAGTCAAGTTTCCATTCTGTGGAAGAGGAATCAACTTCTAGAAGGATTTAACAACTCGCCAGTGTTGCAGAAGTTGCAGGTTCCTGGTCAAATGTTTTTCCTATCATATGCCCTGCTTAGATCCATTTCCTCATAAGCTAAGTAAGGATAAGTATTTAAGGTAATATTAAGGTTCACGGATGGGCGGGGGCTGGAGAGATGGCTCAGCAGTTAAGAACACTTGCTGTTCTTGCAGAGATCTGGCTTCTATTTTCAGCAGCCACATGGCAGTTCACAATCATCCTCAACTCCAATTCCAGGGGGATCTGGTGCCCTCTTCTGGCTTCCAAGGGCACCAGGTATGCACACAGTGCACATACATACTTGCAGGCAAAACACTCATACGTGTAAATAAAAATAATAAATAAATATTCCCCAAAAATCTTTTTAAAAAGGTTCAAGGCTGGCGAGTTGGTGTCATGGCACTTCCTGCCAAGCCTAATGACTTGATTTTGATCCTGCCCCACATGTAATAATAATGATAATAACAATATAAAGTAAGAGGAACAGGCGGGAGAAAAGTGAGCAAAATTAAGGTTGGTGAGTTTGCTGTTCCTCAGCTAAAGACAGTTTGACTTGTCTACTTGGAGGAGCTCAATAAAGGGTAAAGAACACGAGGCTTTTGGTCTCTGTACCACTCAGTAGTCTTCTACAGTCTTCTCTACTGTCCTTAGCCTAGACATACTACATGGCAGAAGAAAACTGCACACTCTTTGAAGCCAGTGAAAGTGAGTCCATTAAGTCCTATTTGTGAAAACCGTACTCTGCACCAGAAACTTTTGTGAGCATGTGGAGATTCACTCACTGGGGTCTGCCAAGCCCCTCACGTCCCTGACCCTTCATTTTCCTGTTCATGGAAAGAACTTGAGTAATCCTTTCATTAGACATAATTGTGTCTGCCTTTCTTTAAGGGCCAGGCGCTATGGAGTAGTGTTCTCTCTGTCTTGCAGATGAGACTGAAACTCAAGTGCACATCACATAACTAGAAAGTGGCAGAGCCAGAATTCAAACGTACAACTGTCTTAGTCCCCCCCGCCCCCCAGATTCTACCTGTGAAAGTCTCGGGTGTCGTTCCTCACGCAGAAAAGTGTTTAGGGAAATGAGTTCCTTTTCCAAGCTTCAAGTCTTATTGGGGACCAATCAGAGACTGGGCACTGCAGGCTTCAGAATTAGGAAGCGACAGGGATCTGACCCTGTGGTAAAGGCTGGCTTGGCCTCACCCAGCCACCTGGGAGAGAGGGGCTGGAATGGAACACATGCAGAGCAATAACTCAAGGTTTTGCCTGGGCTCCCAATCATACTCCCCTCTATTCTGTAAATAAACTGCATGAGAATGAAACTGTGCTTTAGGGGCAGGGATGGAACCCGGTGCCCTGAACATAGGGTCTCATATATGCTAAACAGGTGCTCTGCCACTGAGCTGTTCCCCCAACCCCTACGCCTCCTTTTAATTTGGGTCATAAAATTCCAAAATAGATATGCATTGTCTTTTGTTATTTGGTCTTTGATTGGGGCTGTTTGCTTGTTTGTTTGTTTAACATGGGGCCTCACTTGCTATGGAGCCAAAGATGACCTTAAACTCCTGATCCTCCTGCCTCTACCTTCCAAGTACTGTGTTTACAGGCAGGAGCCGCCTTGCCCAACTCCCAAATTCTCTGGAATCCATCTCCTCCCTCCTCTACCACCCTCTTCCACATCACTTGTGAACCATTTACTATCTCTCTACCATGGAATATTTAAAAAAAATTTTATTATTATCATTATTTTATGTATTCAGGTGTTTTACCTGAATGTAGGTTTGTGTCTTTGGAGGGCACTGGATTCCCCGGAACAGGAGTTACAGACAGTTGTGAGTTGTCATGTGGGTGTGGGAATTGAATCTGAGTCCTCTGCAAGAGCAGCCAGTGTGCTTTGCTGATGAGCTTTCTCTGCAGCCTCTATTCTTTTTTTTTTTTTTTTTTTTTTTTTGAGATGGAGTAGCACTATTATGTTGGCCAGGCTGATCTTGATCTTGTGTACTCAAGCAATTCAATTATCTCAGTCTTTTGAGTGGGTGGGTTTGTACTATCATATCCAGATTCTATCCTGAACTATTATAAGGGCCTTAAAAAGACGTATGTGATAGAGAATGAGAGAGTCAGAGACATACTCAAAAAGAAATATAGGTGTATAATATGTGTATAATTTAAGAAATTAGGAAATTCTAAGACTATCTTATGGTGACTGAAAAATAGGCAATGCTCAAAGAAAGATGGAGACAGATACTGAACAACACAATCATATAATCAAAATAATGACACTTCAAAATGAATTATGACACTAGTAGACTTTAGATTGATTCAAATAAAAATCTGTAACTCCACACTGATATACATAGAGAAAATCAGAGAAAAGGGAAAGTTTGTTTATTGTTCTTTTGGTTTTTTGAGACAGGATTTCATGGAACCCAGGCTGGCCTTGAACTCCTGATTCTCTTGCCTCTACCTCCTAAGGTCTAGGATTATTATGTATCACTATACTCATCTGAGAACATTTAGAATTCTAAACAAAAAATATGGAAGGAATAATGGACTTGGAAAATCATCAACAGATGCTGAAGCTTTTCCAAATATGATGATATTATTAACATAGATCCATAATCCTAATGTGTAAATCTTAATCTCTCTCTTTTTTGGAGGTGAGTGGGTAGAATGAGACAGGGTCTCACTCGATGGCCTAGGCAGTCTTAGAATCCACAGCATCCCAGGGGATCTCTGTGAGTTCAAGGCCAGCTTGGTCTACTAAGTGAGCTCCAGAATAGCCAGGGCTACACAGAGAAACCCTGTCTCAAGAATTACATTGTTGCCCCTGCTCTGGGGTCATGATGGGCAGCGAGATGGCTTCCGCCACCAGGGTCGTGCAGATAGTGAAGCCACATTCTCCATTAATAAGGTTCCCTGACAGAAGAGACAGTCCTAAATGTGGTGGGTATTGTGTTCCCTGAAATATTGTGTGTTCCCCGAAATAAACATATCTGGGGGCAGAGAACAGCCAGCCACGAGAACAAAGCCAAAAATGGTGGCTAGAAAATGGGTCAGAGCAAGCCATAACAGAAGTTGGGCGGTGGTAGCACATGCCTTTAATCCCAGTACTTGGGAGGCAGAGCCAGGTGGATATCTGTGTGTTCAAGGCCACTTTAGAAACAGCTAAGCATGGTGACCCATGCCTTTAATCCCAGAAACCCAACCTTTAATCCCAGGGAGTGAGGGCAGAAAGAGAAAGGTTTATAAGGTGTGAGGACCAGGAACTAAGTGAGTAAAGCATGTAGTTAGTTAAGCATTTTGGCTGGAGAAGCGTTCAGGCTTTGGAGCAACACAGTTCAGCTGAGGTTCATGTGGAGGACTCAGAAGCTACAGTCTGAGGAAACAAGACCAGCTGAGGAACTGGTGAGGTGAGGTAGCTGTGGCTTGTTCTGCTTCTCTGATCTTCCAGCAATCACCCCAATAACTGGCCTTGGGTTTGATTTCATTAACAAGTTCCTTTAAGATTCATGCTACACCTAAACTCAGTGGGTCTAAGTAACTCTGGCTGACCTGAAACTGGATATGTAGACCAGACTGGCTTTGAACTCACAGAGCTCCTTTGCTCCTCAGTGTGCTGGGGTTAAAAGTGTATACCACCACACCCAGTTAATAATAAACTTTTTTATTATCCCTGTTTAAAAAAAATTACATTGTGAGACCCTGTCTCAAATACATATTTCATATACATATATGGTGTTTATCAAAACACTTAGACATCCTCTCCTACTCTTTGAAGAAAAATATTAAAAGCAATCTTGCAAAACTCCTTTAAAAAAAAAAAAGAATTCACAGCATCCCTCTTGCTTCATTCTACAAACTTTGAGGATTAAACGTGAGTCACCATGCCCTTTCTAGGTCCTGATTTCCAAACTCTTTACAAGAAAGAATCTTCATTAAAAAACAAAACAAGGGGTTGGGGATTTAGCTCAGTGGTAGAGCACTTGCCTAGCAAGCGCAAGGGTTTGGTCCTCAGCTCTGAAAAAAAATTATAAAAACAACAAACAAAAACCTGATTTATGGGCTGGGGTGGGGAAATTAGACTATCTAAGGGTATCTTATGGTGCCAGGAAAAAGGTGATGCTCAAAGAAAGATGGAGACATGTCAAAGGACACAGGAACCACCTTAAAGGATCTCTACAATTTCGTGCTCATTGATTTTGTTTGTTGTTTTTTATAGTATTTGGGACTAAACCTAAGACCAATGTGTGCTAGGCAAGCCCCCCTATCACTAAGTTTTATTCTCAGCTTATCTTTAATATCTTTTGCCTGTTTGTTTCTTCAAGACAAGGTTTCTCTGGGTAGACCAGGCTGGCCCCAAACTCAGAGAGCTACTTTCCTGAGTGCTGGGATTGTAGGAGTGTGCCACCACCACCTGGCTTTATGTCTTTTGCTTTTTTAAGAAAGGTTCTCAGAGTGTAGACACCTTCTCTGTGAGCTCAAGGGCATTCTGCTCTACATAGCAAGTTCCAGACACTATCTCAAAAGTTTTTAAAGGTGTAGGGAGACTAGAGGGATGGCTCAGTGATTAAGATCCCTGTATGCTCTTCCAGAGACCTAGGTTCAATTCTCACATGGCAGCTCATAATTGTAGCTCCAGTTCCAGGGGATCCAAAGCCCTCTTCTAGCCACAGGCACCAGGCACACATGTGCACGGACATATATGTAGGCAAAACACCCCTACACATAAAATAAAATAATTTTAAAAAAGACAGAGTCTCGGTTGCCCAGGCTGGTCTTGAACTCACTTTTCAGTCCTGTAGCCCAAGCTAGAACTTGTGGTCCTCCCTCCTCAGCCTCCAAAGTAGCTGAGATTAGGGGCCAGTGCCATCATGCCCAGCTAATGCATTTTGGACACCAAAATATTGATGTTAATGGAGCCAGGTATGGTAGTGCACGATTATTCCCAGCACTTGAGAAGTTGAGACAAGAAGAACATAAGTTAGAGGCCAGCCTATGCTAACTACATCCTGAGACCCAGTCTCAGAAATTGAGAGAAGTATGGAGAGCAGAAGGGATGGAAGGGAAGGGGAGAAAAAGAAACAAAGGAGTGAGATGGGGAAAAGGCTGTGGTTTGAAGGAAAGAAGGAGAGGGAGAAAAGAGAAGGGAGAAAGAGATGTAGACAGTTAAAAAGAAGCAGTTTGAATTAGAATAATAGGAAAATGCCTTAAGGTTATATCAGAAATTGGTAAGATCCCACTAATTCCAGTCTCAGGAGTATAAAGTTTTGCTTTAAGAAAGCTGGGTGAGCCAGGTGATGGTTGGTGTACATCTGTAATCCCAGCACTTGGGAGGCAGAGGCAGGAGGATCTCTGAGAGTTCAAGACCAGCCTGGTCAACAAAGTGAGTTCCAGGACAGCCAGGGCTGTTACACAGAGAAACCCTGTCTGGAAAAACCAAACACTAAACAAACAAACAAAAATCTGGGTGATGAGATAGCACAGTGGGTAAGGGTGCTTGCTCCTAAGCCTGCAGCCTGAGTTTGATACCTGGAACCCATACAGAAGAAGGGGGAAACAAACAATTCACGAAAGTTGTTCTCTGATCTCCACCATATGTGCCACTGCCTCCACACACATCATATACATAAACACAAATAAGTACATAAATAAGGAAAATTTTTTAATCAAAAAGAGCTCTGGGAGCAAAATGCTGAGGAGATGGGTCATTTGGCACTGTGCTTGCCACAAAAGCAAGAGGACCTGAGTTTGATCCTCAGCATCCATGTAAGAAAGCCAAGTAATCACAGCACTGAGGTAGAGACAGGAGGATCCCTAAGGACGGATGGATAGGTCTGGTGAGAGACCCTATCTCCAAAATAAGAGGGAGAGCAATTAGGGAGGATACACAACATCAGCCTCTGGCACACACACACACACACACACACACACACACACACACACACACACACTGGTGACCAATGCTCACACTTCCTAGGGAAATGTTTTCCTACTCTCTGCCATCCTGGCACTACAAGACAGAGAATGCCATGGCCCAAGTCCCTCATCCTATAGTTGACAGCAGAAGTTGGTCACCATCCTCATTATGCTGATTAACCGGGTTGGGTTTAGTTTGGGGCTTTCTGAGACAGGGTCTCAAGTGTATCTCAAACTTGCTATGTAACTCAGTTACCCTTGAGCTCCAAATCTTCCTGCCATCACAAGTGCTGTGTTCACAAGCATGTGTCATCACCTGGTTTCCGTCAGGACCCCTACAGGCAACCCTTGAGAGGGCAACAGGTGTGAGGGTGAAGTTGAAAAGTCTATGGGGATGCCAGGAAGTTAAAGATGTCAGGGAAATGGAAACATCTGCTAAGGAAAGCTTCAGCCAGCCAACAAGGCCAGCCCAAGAAAGGGTCCATCTGGGCTCCAACAGAAGGGCCCCAGGGGAAGGACTTTCCAGACCCTTTGGATGCCACATTATGATACCACATGACCTAGACACCAGACATGAAGTCACAGGATGTACTGTTCACCCTACTTGGTTTTCAGCCTTGCTTTGGTCCTGTCTGTCCTTTCTGTATCCTCAAGCCTTATGGAAGGAGAGGGTTTATTCTGTACTACTACTGCTTTGGAATTCTGTAACTTTTTTTAATTTTAAAAATTCCATTCATCAATTAATTGTGTGTGTGTGTGTGTGTGTGTGTGTGTGTGTGTGTGTGTGTGTGTGAGAGAGAGAGAGAGAGAGAGAGAGAGAGAGAGAGAGAGATGGAACTTCTGAGATCTTGGCTAGGGCATCCTGTGAAGAACTCCTAACTTTTGCACTTATTTCTGTAGATGCTGTAGGTGGCTGAGAACAGCTGACTGTAAGTCTGGCAGGAGGTAGGCATTTTACATGCATCAGCTAACAATTGTCCTTTAAGACTTTTATCTCCATTCTAGAGGTAAAAAACAATCAGGCTGGTGGGGGGGGGGGGGGGGGGTGGGGTGTCAGGTGAGTTGCCAAAGAAGCACAGGTCAGTATCTGAGTGCTAAAGGCTAAACTTTGCCAACATAGAGCCAATCTCTAGCTGAAGGTAGAAAAAAATGGGGAGAGACCAAGGATAGCCTAGCTTAGTCCACCAGGGAAGAAACCAAAACATGTTGTGTGGACCTCACATCTGGGCTCTTCAAACACTCAGGTTCAATTCATAGGGAGGCACCAAATGCTTATATGGCTCCAGCTGCTGCTTTTGCTATCTTCTTTGGATGGCTTTTCAGTATGCTTTACCAGGAATAAATCAAAGGCACTGATCCAAGAAGTGTATGGTCATCTAAATCACTCACCTTTTCAGGTTCTGGGAAAGCAGCAAAACTATCAACTGAATATTGTCTGGGGACCCTGCTGACTTTAAGAGCCGTTGCTCTGCCTCATCTGTCCTGTGCTAGGCTGAGACCCAGGGCATAACTATTGGTGCTAGAAATGGGTCCATTTTACAGGGAAGCAGCTTGGGCCAGTGGAGATGGATTTGGGCTTACAAACCAAGAAAACCTCATCTTGACTTGCTGTGTGGCCTGTCTCCTCTTTAAATGAAAGATAGCTTTTTGTTATTTAATATCCTAAGTGGATACACAGAGCACATATAAAGAATCTAGACCAAGGCTTCCTGGCTCAAGTCACTTCCCTGCCCTCAAGAACAAAAATATGGCCAGCCATTGCATGGAGGGCCAGTAGCAGGGGTTTCAAGGCAAAACCAGGCCAGTCACAGCAAGAGTGAGAACAGAGGCCACATGCTTTCCACATGGCCAACCTCTACAAAGATGACCAGAGAACTACCTTGCTGAATATCTACTCCATCCTAGCTGCTTGGCATTGGTTAGTTCATACAGTTATCCCAGTTCCATGTAACTGATGTAACTGTAATTAGCCTGGCAGAAAGGAAAATCTTTTTTTTTTTTTTTTTTTGGTTTTTGGAGACAGGGTTTCTCTGTAGCTTTGGAGCCTGTCCTGGAACTTGCTTTGTAGACCAGGCTGGCCTTGAACACACAGAGATCCACCTGCCTCTGCCTCCCAAGTGCTGGGATTACAGGCATGCACCACCACCACCCGGCCAGAAAAATATTCTTTTTAAAACAAGATTTACTTTTATTTTCAATTATGCATATGTGTGCATGCATATGTGAGTATATGCAAGTGAGTGTGTTGGATCCCCCAGAGTTTTGGAGTTATAGATAGTTGTGAGCCACCATTTGGGTGCTGGGAATCAAACTCCAGTTCTTAGCAAGAACAGGAAGTGCTCTTAATCTCTGAGCCATCTCTGCAACCTGAATATTTTAAAGAGACAGTTGTGTCTCTCAACCTGACTTTCAGGTTATTCAAACAATGGGCCCCAAAGAAAGGGGATTTCCCCAGGAATCTCATGCCGGGAGAATTTATCTCCAGGAGAGAGATTTTACTCAGTTCAAAGCACAATACAGGAGGAGACTAAAGCCAGACAAGGACCAATGATCACCTTGGCCCAGCCTGCTTCCATGTGCCTATCCTCGGCCCTCTAGACCCTCTATATAAAACTTTGACCTCCCTTCAGGACCCTGAAGACAGATGTGGGGGGTTCTCTAGACCTCTTTGTTCTTCTCCCCAGTACGGCCACATTGAATAAATCACTTTTTCATTCTGCTTTCCTTTTTTTCTTTTTTTTCAAGACAGGGTTTCTCTGTAGTTTTGGTGCCTGTCCTGGAGCTCTCTGTAGACCAGGCTGGCCTCGAACTCAGAGATCTGCCTGGCTGGGATTAAAGGCGTGTGCCACCGCTGCCCAGCACTTTCCTCTTTTTTAATTGGCTTAGTGAAGACAAGTGCTGAACCTAACTAACTCTGCGCACAGGTTATGACCTCCAAATTTGATAGCATAACAACACGTGCTCATCCCAAATGGTAAATTTAAGGGAGGAAAGACTTGGGAGGATGATTCTCTGAAACTCTTGTGCCTAAGTATGTACTCAGGATGTGTACTGGATCAACTCCAAAGCCCATACTCCTGCCACGGTCATGCGGACAACATATGAAATGAGACAGAAAGCCGGGTGGTGGTGGTGGCGCACGCCTTTAATCCCAGCACTCGGGAGGCAGAGCCAGGCAGATCTTTGTGAGTTGGAGGCCAGCCTGGGCTACAGAGCGAGATCCAGGAAAGGTGCAAAGCTACACAGAGAAACCCTGTCTTGAAAAACAAAACAAAACAAAACAAAACAAAAAGTAATGAGACAGAAACCCAACCCTCATCTACCCTCCTACCCAACCAAACATCTTGCCTACCCAGTTGTCTGAATTACCATTAGCACATCGCCTCCCCAGACCGGTGCCTCTCTCTCCATGGGCTACAGTGGGGAAGGGGGCAGAAGTAGGAGGCAGAGGCCAGAGGTGAGCACAAGGTCTTTTATGAGGCATCAAATATACATTCTTATATACAAGGAAGGAAAAAGACAATGCCTGAACCCCCGCTCCTCTCCATACAGTCCCTCCCACCAACACCCTCCCACAACCCCAAGCCCCAGGGACCCTTTGACATAGAGGGTCCATCTGTCTGTCTGTACTGCAGCCCATACTGGACAGGGGAGAGGAAGACAGGGACTGTAAAAGGAGCTGGATGTGTAGGGTAAGAAGAGGAGCTGGGACTTGTAAAAAATATATTTATAATAAATAAACAGGGCTGCAAAAGGGCTGGCGAGGCAGTGGAGATTTTGATGAACAAGAGGGGCTTGGGCATTCTGGCTCGCAGCCCCAGCTCTGATGGCTTCAATCTCTGCCTCAGGAAGGACATCTTGGGCTCAGGGTGGTCCTCTGGGAGTCTTTCCCCAGGGCTGATGCTGGGTGCCCTGCCCCAGTGAGATATGTGTGGGTGATATCTGTAAAGTGCATTGTCTTCAGTTGTAGGTGGGAAAAGTAGGAATGGGGGGGGGCATGCAATATGGGTGAGGGAGGGCAGTACCCTTCTCATCCCAGACCCGAGCCCCCCCCTCCACCTCCAAAAAAAAAAAAAAAACCTGTCTGGACTTTGATCAGGATAAGAACATTGCAGGGCAAGGCAGGTTCCTGAAGCCAAAGAGGTCTGGGCTGGGGCCTATTAGGAGAGAGGGTACACACAGACTGGCTCAAAAGAGGAAGCACTGCCCTCAGTGGGGGCCAGCACAAGCGGGGTTCCACCCACGGAGTGCACTGATGGTCTGTGTCCTCCAGCAGGCAGAAAGACACATGAAGGTGTGTGGCTAGGCCCTGAGGTTTGGCCACAGCTCGACAGAGCTCTGTCCTAGCCCCACACAGCAGAGGAGTTCTAGGGAACCCTTCACTCTCACAGCTCCAGAAGCCTGCCTTCTCCACCAGCTTGCAAGGAAGCTCACATTTGTCCAGAGGTCTGAGGTCACCAACTAGACCTCCAGGGACAAGAAAGAGAAGAGGAAGACAGGAAAAGGACTTGGACAAGGACTGTGGAGAGGCCCTCACCACTTCCCAGCACTGCAGTGCCTAAGTTCAGGCTGCAAGTGGCAAGGGCCCTCCAATCTGGAAGGCAACCCCATGACAACTGTGAGGGGTGGGAAGAAGGGTCTGGAGATATGGAGGAAGTGGAAAGAAGGACACTGCTGAGTGTATATATATTTTGAAAAAACTGAGGAAAAAGAGAGGGACAAGGTCCCTCTCCTGTGGATTTCCCCAGACTATCCTGTTCTCCCGTACACTCACTCCATTCCTCAGACCACAGTGCTGATCCGGCTTGGCTTGGCCTTGGGGTTTGCACTGGGTGGATTAGCCGTGCCAGGGGGCCCAGAGGCGTGCAGGGGGCCATGGGGGGAGGTGGGTGGTAGGGGTGAATGTGGGGTGTGAGGTGAGGGTGGGGGCAGGGGCGGGTAGGAGGGGTGAGGTGGGATGGGTGAGTGTGGTGACAGGGGTGACTGGGGGTGGTGAGGGTGGGAGTAGGATCCCCCTGGTGGCCGGGACCCAGGGCCCCCAGCTGCACCTGCTGCTGGCATCATCTGTGGGTGGTGACTGAAGATGAAGTGCTTGGGGCCCTGTTTATGGGCAGGAGGGTGCTGTGGAGCAGGACTGTACAGGGGTAATGGGGATGTGGGCTGGTGCAAGGGGTGGCGGCCATGTGGAGCAAACTGAGGGTGTCCTCCAGCCCCTCGTCTTGGGGCTCTGCCCGGCCGGCCCAAGGTATAATGCTGGGGTCCTGGAACTGGGCCATGGGCATGGAAGTGTCGATGTGGCCCCACAGGTGGGGCTGAGGCAGGTGGTGGTGGAATGGAGCCCAGCTGGGGCAGGGGTGGAGGCTGCTGAGGGGGTGGAGGCAGAGGGGGTTGCTGGGGTGGGAGGTAGGGTGGTGGGGCAGGGCCCGGTCCTTGGCAATACTGGGCATGCAGGGCCTGGAGCTTGGACTGCCCATCAGGTAGCACCCCCAGGCCACCATGGCTGTGACCATGGTGGTGGTGGTGATGGTGGTGGTGGGTGGAGGAAGCAGATGAAGACGAGGCAGAGGCCTGGCCTGTTGGCGGTGGTGGCATCTGGAAGGGCCCCTTGCCTCTCTTGCTTCCAAATAGGGAGCCCAGGAAAGATGAGGAGTTCGAGACTGGCCTCTGGCTCTTGTACTCCTCTGGCGGCGGGGGGGGGGGCGGAGGTGGCATCCTCTGGTGAGGGCGTGGACTGCTAATAACAGACCCCTGAAAGGGGGGAGGGGGGGAAGTCAGGCCAGTCTAAATATCCTAAACCCCCAACCCTAAACTCCACCCCTGTCCCTGAAGCTGGAGCAACAGGGACCCCAAAGTAACAGCAAAAACCAAACAGCAGTCCTGTATTTGTGGCCAGCTCTGCTCCCCAGCTCTGTTGCCACATCCACTACCTCAGTTGAACCTCAGAAGGCAGAGGAAGAATCAGTAGGACCTCCTTCTCATGACCATTTCTCAGGCCAAGAAATGTTAGGCTAGAGAGGCAGAGTGACTCACTCAGGGTCAAAGAGCAGGATTTGGAAGTTAAAGTTTCTCGAGGCCCAAGTCCAAGGGCATCCCTATTTGGAGTTGGCCCTGGGGTTAAGAAGGGACATGGGAGAGTGGAAGACAGACTGAGAGACAGGCAGAGTGAGGACAGACAGAGTTGAGGACAGATGGAGAAAGTGGTTGGCTGGGAGAGGCAGCCATATGGTTCCCAGCAAGGAAGAGGGGTAGGCAACAGGTCCCCTCCTCCTCTGGGGCTCCATGGCCAGGGCAGGGCTCATGCAGAAAATGAGTGGGGCAGGAGCTGACACTTACTTCGATGGTGCTGTCCAGCGATCCCACGCTGTTACGCCGCCCCCGCTTCCCTGCACCCACAAGCAAGGAGCCCAGCGTCAGAGCAGCAACCCTCCCTCCCCACCCTGCTGGGCTCCAGAGCTGGGCACCAGGCCTAGGTCCCTCCCAGGGACAGACACCCCATTACCCCTTTCCCCCATTGAAGAGGGGGAGGTAGGGAGGAAGAGAGGTTGAAAAGGAGGAAAGAGAGGAGGAAAATATGGAGGAGAGGCAGCAAAGGAGAGACAGAAGAGGGGTAAGAGGAGAGGGGCTGAGTCTGTGGCCCCACTTTATACTCCCTGGCAGAAACCCTGGGCCCCCACCTGTTCTGACCTGGCTACCAGGCCCCCTGTGACATAGTGCTCTGAATGAAGGGTGTGTGTCTGTGTGTGTATGTGTGTGTGTGTGTGTGTGTGTGTGTGTGTGTGTGTGTGTGTGTGTGTGAGTGATGGAGGAAGGTTGGCAGCCAGTGACAGGAGGCAAAGAGGACACCTGGTCCCGCATCTCCCCAGCCAGGGGCCCAGAACACTTACCTGCATCAGAGAGGTCTCGCAGGGAACTACTGAGTGCACCCCGCTTGAGCCCATCGCCTGCCCCATAAGTGTCCTCCAGACTACTGCGGGCCAGAGTCCCATTCACCGAGTCCTTGGCTCCTCCAGGCTGTGAGGCATTAGGCCGCATCATACCTTTCTGCTTCTCCAGCTCCGCTGGGTAGCAGTGGAGAAAATGGGAAAAAGTGAGGTGTAACTTTAAGAACCCACCTAATTGACTAGCAGCTTCCCTCTCTCTTCCTCCCGCCTTCTGCTCCCTTGCCCCACCCTCACTCCGCCCACAGACTGCAACTCTTCAAAGCTCCTTGGGGTGCCACCTACCCCTTCTTTTTCTTTCCTCACTGTCAATACAAGTGCTGACTCTTCTTGCTCCCTTCCCCTCTTCCTAGCCTTCGTTTCTTTACCCTTTTGTAGACAGGCCTCCCTAAACACCCCTGCCCTTTTAACAAGAGCTTTGCCACAGATGGCTCATAGTAAGGATGGGAAGGCCCTAATTGCCTATGGTGAGAGACAGTCCTTTCAAAGTTCACTCAGGTCTCAGATGCCTTGCTTCTGAGCAGCGGAGCTCTTGGAAGAGCAAGGGCATGAAACTGATGGGCCTCAAACCTTCTATTAGGTGCCAGGCAGTATGCTGGGGACAACACATACTTGATCCCTCTCGGTCCACAATATGAGCATCATCTACATTTTTTTAAAAAAAAATTATTTATTTTATTATGTATCCCTGCAGGCCAGAAGAGGGCGCCAGATCTCATTACAAGTGGTTGTGAGCCACCATGTGGTTGCTGGGAATTGAACTGAGGGCCTCTGGAAGAGCAGTCGGTGCTCTTAACCACTGAGCCATCTCTCCAGCCCACATCATTTACATTTTGCAGGAGAAGAACCCGAGAACTTGAGAAGTCATAGAGTTTGCTTGGGGCTGGACAGTTGAAATCAGTGAAGCCAACATTCTGGAAGCAGCTCTCTCCTGCTCTCCTGGGCACCCCCTATACCTCCAACGAGGTCATGGAAACTCTGGTCTAGTGGGCCTCTCCTTATCTTGATATAGCTAATCTCTTGCCTTACATCTCCTCAGGGGTTCCAGGACTCTGCTGAACTGATACTCTGCCTTGCTGAAAACCTATCAAGGAACTGACTACTGCTTCTGTTCCTCTGTCTCCTTTCTCCTTAATGCCATGTTACTTAACTGTGACTGCTTAGCTTAGAGAAAAGAAAACCTGGAGGGTCCCAGGAAGGATGAGATCTAATCACCATTTTCCATGTCTATGATCTAAATAACGATGTAGGCCCTGGGTATTGAGCTGGACCTCAGCTCAGGAGCTGATATTGAGGACAGGAGACAGGGAATGGTACTGTTGCAAACCATGGATGCACTGGTCTCTTCTCTCTTCCTCTCCTTTATCTTCAACTTCTCCCTCTCCTCTCCATTTTCCCTTCCCCTCCTTACCCTCTCTTTGTGACAGAGACTTAATACATAGCCATGGCTGGCCTGGGAATTTGAAATCAGCCTCCTCAGTACTGAGATTACAGGTATGCAACCACTATGTCTGGCCCCTTGTCAAACTCTGTGGAGATTTCTTTATCCCTGTTTAATCTGAACAAAGGGTTAAGAGGGCCACGAAACTCACCCAAACTTGCCTAGATAACAGATAGCAGACATGAGGTACGAAGCTAAGTCCTAATTCCTGTTCCCTGAGTCTTTTCCCTCATACCATTTAATAGAAGGAAGAGTTGGCTCATGATTAGAGGATGGGAGTGGAGAGCACAGCATAGACTCTCAATGACTGGAATAATAACCTGAGGTTAGGAAGTAATGACCCTCCTCTTGTCTCTGAAACCATTCAGGCAGAAGCTGAAGGATTCCTAGAATGAGGGTAGGAAGGTTGGGCAAGCTAGCCCTCAACTCTACAGTTCTGAGAAGACAGGATTCTTGGTATCTGCGGGTGACAGGGGGAAGGAGTCATGGCTGTAGCTACTCACATTCCACGCGGTACTTCTCCATCTCCTGCACCTCAGCAATGGACTCCCGCAGGTCAGAGGTAAAGCGCAGCCTGTCTTGGAGGCTAGGAGCATTGAAGATGATGAGGACTTTTCGTTCCCCTCCAGGTACCGCAGACAGTAACTTGATCCCAAACTGATAATCTGCACCAATGAGAGAGGACAGGAGAAGCTGGGTATTTCTGTCAGGTGTGAAGCAAAGTGGCTAAGACAAGAAGCTGAGAGATGATACAACCCACTCCCCACTGCTGCCAACCATCTCTGAGACAGACTCATGCTATTTGGCTAGTCTCAAACTCCTGGGCTCAAGTAACTTTCCTGCTCTGCCTCTCAAACACTGTCCTACAAACACACATCACCTTGTCCATCTTGGAAATTATTTCTGTAACATCCAACTCTGAAATGCCTCTTCTGTGCTCAAGCATCTTCAGTGGTTTCCCCTTGTTCCCAAATTCCTGGTAGCCTTGGCAACCTTATACCAGACTCCAGGATGAAAAGGCAAACAGAATTCTGAACTGCTTTCTAGAAACCATTTCCTTTGTCCCTCGGCCCCTCACAGTGACTCTGCTCTCTTGAATGGCACTCAATCCTGCTCTTCTCAGTTCAGTACTTCAAAGTACAGTGTGTCTGCCACATCTGCGCACTGAGGAACACATAAAACATTGCTGTTCCATGTCCTCCAGGGGCCACACCCAAATCATACTCCAGACTTCCTTTCATCCTTGGACAAGTAGATACTTTGGAGACTTGAACCCAATTGTAGAGGACTTCAAAGGCTGGAAGCTAGTAGACATGAAGGATGAGCATGGGCTCTGATAAACCCTGGGATGCATGCTGGGGTTCACGAGGGGACTCACATGAATTCTGGAAGAGCTGCATGTGCATTTCCACCAGGGGAAAGGACTGACGAAAGCTGTATGTCACCAAGATCTTCTTCTTCTGGAAAATTTTGGTGACCTTTGGCAAACAAGGGTGGGAAAGAGATAAGAGGCTGGGTTTAGGGTGGGGAATTTCCAAGTGATACCCATTTCTAGTAACCACCTTCCCCACCTATTCCCAGTAACAGACACACACACATGAGCACATGTACCCCCACAAGGGAGAACTGAAACTTGAGGAACAGAGAGGTGGGAGAAAAATGCAAGTCCGTGACATCATGAGCACACACACAAGCATCTGCAACTTTTAAGAGAACTAAATGAATGCGGTCCCTCCAGAAAGCCTAACCTAATACCTCACATAGACTTCTGTTTCCATCTTCTCAGCTTCCAGGTTGCCGGTTCTATACCTTTTCTTTTGTCAGACTCTGTGGTAGTTCTGAATATGTGATCTCCCCCTGCTGGCCTAGAGGGTCTCTCTGGTTCTCTCACCTACTCCAACCTCCACCATCCAGAACTAGCTTATAACGGCAACTTCCACCTAGCCTATGGACAGGATTAACACCTCTCAACAACCCAAAGTCTTTGATAAAGTATTTAGGCACTCTGGATTCTACACTAACATAAGCTCAACCTGCAAGTGGCTGTTTTATTTCATTTATTTTGTATGCTGGGGATGAAACCTGCAGTCAGACAAGTACTCTTATCACTAAAATACAGCCTCGTCCTCAACAAATGGCTCTTAAAACAAACGTTTGATTTTACGTTGGTTACAGCACATCATGGTGTCATACACTTTTTGGCAGGGATGTGGTGTGGTGGTTGAAATAATGCCTCCATCACATAGCCCATTTTGACTTTAGCTTCTTGTTCCTTTTGCCTCCACCTCCCAAATGCTTAGGTTACAGGGGTTTATCACCACACCATGCTGCAAAACACATTTTAGGTCCTTTGGATTGTGAGTCCCTGAAAACAAGGACAGAGTCCGATTTATCTCCATGTACTCAGTGGCTAGCATAGAACTACATACACAGAGGGTGTCCGTACATGAAGGGTATCTAACAGTGACTCAGCACCTGTGTGCGCCAGGCACGCCTAGGTTACGGTGTGATTATCTCTTCCCCTTCTTCTCTTTTGTAGTACTGGGAATGGAACCCAGATCCTTGCATATACTAAACAAGCACTCTACTACTGAACTGAAATGCCAGGCACTGACTTCTTATTTCATCTTCTTGACAACTCTAAGAGAGAAGGGTTAGCACTATTTCATGAAGCAAGCAACTAAGATTTGGAGAGGATGTTGGAGGCATTTTCTCTAAAGTGGCGATTCTCAACTGGAGATGATTGTGACCCGCTTCCACAGGATACAGAACAATGTCTGGAGAAGATGTTCTCTCCCTCTCCCACCCTTCCTTCTCTCTCTCTCTTTTGGTTTTTTGAGACAGGGTTTCTCTGTGTAGCTTTGCGCCTTTCCTGGAACTCATTTGGTAGCCCAGGCTGACCTCAAACTCACAGAGATCCGCCTGCCTCTGCCTCCCAAGTGCTGGGATTAAAGGCGTGCGCCACCACCGCCCAGCTTTCCTTCTCTTTTTCGCTCTTCTCTAGAGAACACATTTTTCTTTCTTTCTTTCTTTCTTTCTTTCTTTCTTTCTTTCTTTCTTTCTTTCTTTCTTTCCTTCCTTCCTTCCTTCCTTCCTTCCTTCCTTCCTTCCTTCCTTCTTTTTTTTTTGGTTGAAGGTTTGCTGTTAGCTTCTAGTAGGTAACCCAGAGTGCCACTAAAATATTACCTACAATGTACAAAACCAAGGAAGGAACAAAATTGCTGTTCTCAAATCCCTGGAGTACTGTCTCAGAACAGAGGGGGAATACTTATTCTTTGTAATCCTAAAAAAACAGTGGAGAACATTGAGTAGGAGGCGAACCATATTAGGAAGCAGATTCTAGCCAGGTGTGGTAGCACAGGTGGATTTCTGTGACTTGGAGGCTAGCCTGGTCTACATAGTGCATTCCAGGACATGAAACCCTGTATTAGAAAAACAAAACAACAAACCCCCTCCAAAAAAAAACCTAAACAACAACAACAACAACAAAAAAACCCAAACCAACCTACAACAGATTCTAGCAGTCAGGGCTAAGCCATCTTGAAGAGTGGTTCTTGCCCAGGAAATCCTGAAAATCCCTTCTTATCCACAGAATCCAACAAATCCCATCAACTAAAAGATGTGTATCTCTGTACCAGTGATGTGCTTTGTTTTAATCACTTCCAACATCAAGACAACTGAAAGGTTCATGGGGCCACAGATTCATAACCCTCTGTGCTACTGTGGTGGACAGGGACATTTCCTACCACATCCCAGGTTATAGGTCTTCCATTTTCCCCTGATCCTTACCTTGTCTGCCCTTGTGTGGCTGTCACTACATCAAAATGAAGGGAAAGGAGGGCAGAGAAGGGAGCACTGTCCCAGCCACACCCCACATACCATGGTTTGCACTAGAGCCAGCAGCTGGGCTGACTATCTCCCTCCCATTTCCTTCTGCCCAATGCCCATACCACAAGGAGGTCATTGAAGAGGAAAACCTCCCGCTGATGCAGCCCCAGCCTCTGGGGGCGGTTTGGATCTGGCACCTCATAGAGCTGGCAGCAGCAAACCAGTCGACGGTGAGGAAGAGACAGGACCTGGATAGATGTGGAGAAATAGGCGTCAGCAAGGTCATCCCATCAGTTTCAGGCTTCTGGGTACCTTAACAAGGCAAAATGTACATCTGATACACAAAGACTGTAACTAACTACGTCCCTTAAGCTTTTCCGACACCTTGTCCTTGTCCTGATAGCAATCTGTCTAAAATGCCTTTCCCGCCCAGCTCTGCATGGCCGTAATTTGCTCCCCTTTCAAATCACAATTCCAAAGTTATTTTCCAAGAAGTCCTTCCAACTTCCCTTGGCTTAAAATGGCCTCTCCCTGATTTCTGTTCCTCTAAATTAGACCACAAGGCCAAAATATTATTTGTGCCCCTAAAGACAGAAATTGTGTCTGATTCACATCTATGCCTCTGGATTCCAGTAAAATGCTGGGATCAGGAATAAGCCATCCATAAATGTTTGTTGGCCAAAATATATCTGTTTCATGGAAAATAGTAGCTTGACTCTCCTTACTTGGGATGGGCAGACAAAACCATAGATGAGAAGAAAATATTTATACAGCACCTACTATGAACTTTGCAATATACTAAATGCATTTACCTGGAGACTCTCCCATAACCTGCACCATGATCCCTAAGGAATACAATATTTTCCACTTCATTTTATAGATAAGGGGAATCTGGGGCTGGGGGAGGGGAGTGACTTACCACACAATAGTGCCCCCTTCCCAGGCACTCACCGGTTTCTTGCCAACAATCATGCGCTCCACAGCCTGCACCTGGGACACATGGTCATCATTGGTACGCAGTTCACGACCTTGGATGCGCTGGTAGATGCCTACCAGGAGGTCTCGGGGGATGTCCTCACCATTGTCAACCCCTACATGAAAAATGTAACACAGGAATATGTTACATCAATATGGAGGGTAGATAGTAGGGGAGTCTCCATAACCTCCCACACCCAGCATGGACCTTAGCAAAAAAAAAAAAAAAAAGTGGGTATTCTTGGTCTTTTAGCTATGAATGGACAGGGAAGGTGCTTTTCAACAAAACAGCCAATTGCATTTTTAGCCAGAGTAGGGATTTGTCTAAATAACTTATAATACACTGTAATTAAGACAAGCAGGTACTACTTTTTTCCTTCCATGATTTTTTGTTCTGTTTTAAGATTTATTTATTTGTTTGTTTTTACATACATGAATGCTTTTGTCTGCACATATGTTTGTGTATCATGTTGTTGGTCTGCTGTCTTTAGAGGTTAGAAGAGGGTATTGGATCCCCTGGAACTGGAGTTACAGACAGTTGTAAGCTACCATGTAGGTGTTGGGAATTGAACCAGGGTCCTCTGGAAGAGCAGCAGTGCTTTTAACTGCTGAGCCATCTCTCCAGCCATCCCCCATGAATGACTTCCTTCCTTCCTTCTCTTTCCTTTCCTTCTTTCCTTCCTTCCTTCCTTCCTTCCTTCCTTCCTTCCCTCCTTTCCTTCCCTCCCTCCCTCCCTTCCTTTCCTTCCTTCTCTTCCCTTCCTTCCCTCCTTCCTTTCCTCCTTCCCTCCCTCCCTCCCTCCCTTTCCTTCCTTCTCTTCCCTTCCCTTCCTTTCCTTTCCTTCCTTCCCTTCCTTCCTTCCTTCCTTCCCTCCCTCCGTCCGTCCCTCCCTTCCTTTCCTTCCTTCTCTTCCCTTCCCTTCCCTTCCCTTCCTTTCCTTTCCTTCCTTCTCTTTCCTTCCTCCCCCCCTCCTCTCTTTCTTATTCCATCTGCCTCTACTTCCTAAGTGCCAGGATTAACGAAGTTAATTTAATTTAATTTACTACACCTGGCTATCTTTTGCTCTCTTAACTGGGAATATTTCTTGAAAATAATATCCAGAGTTAGTAAGAATCTGAGGGATTTGGCATGGATACTGATGTAACAGTTTCAGAAACTAATCTGGCAAGAGTCTAAATATTCAAACTCATCAATTCCTTTCCAAAGAATCTATTCTAAGGAATTATTCAGAAATGTATGTGAGACTGATATCAAAGAATGTTCACCAAGTGCTATTTATGAAGAAATTCTGAAACAGCTTAATTTCTAACAATAGAGAAGTAGCTAAGTAAAGGATAGTTTATCTATAAACTTGATGTTTGTTTACTAAAATATTTCAATACTGTGAGACAATCCTTGTATCAAGTTAAGTGAAGAGTAAGGTAATAAAACACACGCGGGCCAGAGAGATGACTGAGCAGGTAAGGGTGCCTGCTGCTAAGTCTGATAGCTTGAGTTCCATCCCCAGAACCTACATGTGGAAGAAGAAAACGAAATCCTGCAAGCTGTCCTCTAACCCCCAGAAGAACACCGTGGCATGTGTACACACACACACACACACACACACACACACACACACACCACCCCCCCAATAAACAAATAAATGTAAGAAAAAATAATTTTTGGCAGTGCTGAGCATTAAACCCAGGGGCCTCATGATTATTAAGTACAGTCTGTTGCTGGAATATAGCCTCATGCCCTACATTCCTAAAATTAACATGTATTGTTTGTTTGCTTATTTATTCAATTACTGAAAGAAATATATACAGTTACACACACACAATCACCCCTCCATATCCATAGGAGATTGGTTCCAAGATCTTCCATCAATACTCAAATCTGAAGATGCTCATGTCTCATATATAAAATCGGACAGTCAAGTACAGTTGCCAAATAGTAAGGTGTTGTAAGGTCTTGTAAAATATGGTAGTATTTTCATATAACCTACATACATTCTTTTGTTACTTTAAATCATCTGCATATTACTTACAATATCTACTGCAATGTTAATGCTATGTAAACAGTGGTTTTACTGTATTATTTAGGGATAATGACAAGAAAATGTTTGTACATGTTCAATACAGATACAAGTTTTTTTTCCAGATGTTTTCAATCTACAGTTGGTTGAATTCATACATGAAGAACCCACAGGCATGGAGGACTGACTGTATATATGGTGGGCATATGTGTATGGATGAATGAATTGTGAGAAACAGCAAATCTACCATCTTTTTCCACTCTTGACTGTGTGCTGAGTGAAACCTTCTCACTCTTCTCTTTAAAGCTTCTGCTATTAAAAAAAAATGACTTCTTTGGAAATACCATACTTCTTCCTGGCCCAAGTGCTAAAAGTACATTCTTCTCCCCACTGCCTTTTTTACCTTAGCTGCCAGACAGCTCAAAGCCTTCAACTACATAAATGATGACAGTCAGCAACGTTGTCGTGTTCCCCCCATCCCTATTTCCCTTTTTCCATTTCTTTTGAAATAATCATAATATCTGTGCCATTTTAGCTGCTCTTTGGTGAGAGCTAGGGCTTGACGTCGTTACAATAAACCAAAAGAACAGATCAAAGTGACATCATTTATCTGGTGCTGGAGGACCTCAGATAGTGGATCCACCTGACCTTCCCAAGTGTTCATCTACCCCATCTCAGTTGCTCTCTAAACAACTTCACATTTTCTTCCATCCGGGCCTTTGTTATTCTTTCTGCCAGGTAAGCCCTCTTCTATTTTCAGTCTGTCATCTTTGAGTCCTCTGGGAAGTCAGTAGGAGGTAAGATCTCCTTCCTTAGAGCTCTGGTTGTCTGTTGGCCTCTTTGACATAGTGTTCACTTTCTGTCTTATCGTGGTTATCTAGGTACTACATGTCAATCTCTCCCTTAAGCTGGAATGGCTCTAAGAACAGAAACTATAGCAGACCCCCTCCATTGTCCCTGGTACTCACTTTCCTGGGTACACATTAAGCATCCAGTAAGTGGCTGACTGGTTGGTTGGCTCAATGAATAAATGAATGGAGGGAAAGGTGTCTAAAGTAAGCAAATGAGTCTTCGTGGGTATAAATAGGAAAGACAAGGAGAGCGATGATAAAGAATGGAGAGAGGAATAACTGAGTGAGTGAACAGTTTAAGAGCCAGGCTATTTTTGTTTTGTTTTCTGAAACAAGAGTCATATTCTACAACCTGAGTCGATACTTAGTAAATAGCTGGTCTGAGTGAGTACATGGATAAACACCTGGTTTTTCTTTGCAGTTCTGGAAATCAAACTCAGAGCCTTTCACATGTGAGGTAAGCACTCAGCTACTGAGCTATCCACACAGCCTGGCAAATAACTGAGTGAATTAATAAGTGAACGCCCTGGGGACATCCAGCCATGAGATAAGGTGACAGCATTGAAGGCTAATTTATAAAGACATCTGGGATCTCTCTCACCCCACTCCCATCCCCATCCTTGTTTCTTTTCTCTGACGATGGGCAGGAAAAATAGATGGGAAATTCTGGTCACCTCGCAGGTTCTTAATGAAGTCATCCAGTTTCATCTTGCGTTCAGCCTTGACACTGGGGCTGTACATGTCGGTATTGAGGAGGATGATGGCAAAAGCAAGGATGAAGATGGTGTCTGGGTTCCGGAACTGGCGTACAAGGGCAGGGTTACAGACACAGTACCGCTGGCTGCGAGACAACAAGGGTCAAGTCTAGACTCAGGTGCCAGCAATCTCCACCTACCCACCATTTGCCCAGGTTGTCATCATAAACCCTTTCCTTCAAGAAACACTCCCTTAGTATTCAGAGTCTGTCTTCTTCAACTTCCCTAATACTACCATGAAAAATCATAATCACTACCTTCTCGAAACTTTTCCAGGAGACTTATGTGCATTGTCTCATGCAGTTGATCACCCCTGCATGATTGCTGTTTCCCCATTTCTTTGGGTATGTTGTGGGGGGGATAGGACCTTGGGCTTTGAGCATGCCAAGCATATGCTCTACCACTAAGCCACACCTCCAACTCCCAAGCAGTCCTATTCTACACAGTTATAATGAAGGCTCAAAGTGGTGGGGTAACTTGCCCAGGCAATAGAGCTGGTGAATGGCAAAGCCGGGATGAAAACAGATCATCTGGCTGCAAAGAAAATCTTTCTCCCATAATGGGAAATGAGTTCTCAGCAATTCCTCCATCTCTCCTGTAAATGTTCCAAAGGCGTGGAGCAAGATTTAGACCCAGCTCTGTTTGATCTTCAAAGCATTTAGAGCCGAGCACAGATATCATGGCATTAGATACACTCAAGTTCAAATCCTGGTTCAGCTAACTTACTCTAATGTCCCTGAACTTCAGATTTGTCATCTACAAAAATGGATATACCAATAGAAGCATCTACCTCATAGAATGGTAACCTTTCTTTTCCCCCTTTCCAGTACTGGGCACAGAAACCAAAGGCTCATAGCCATGCAGCAAGCAAATGCTCTTTCACTGATTTACACACCCAGATCCATGAATGTTACCATTTACTACTGATGTTGTCACTTATTAATATGCCTGCATCTCAGTTGCTAGAGCTAGATACTTTATATTTACTACCTTTGAACCTTACAAATGCCTCTCAAGATGGGATTTACCATTTCTGGATTGTTGTTTGTTAGGTTAGTTTTTGTTTTGTTTCTTTGAGACGGGGTCTCTTAATGTAGCCCTGGCTGGCCTGGCACTCACTATGTAGATCAGACTGGCCTCGAACTCAGAGATCCTCCTGGCCCTTCCCTCAGCACACCTGACCTTCATTTCTGTTTCATGGTGAGAAAATTAAAAGGCTCAGAGAAGCGCCTTGTGGGAACAGGGCCCCAAAGTAGAAAGGGATGGCTTCAGGAGTGGAAAGCAGGCACACCTGAAAGCTTCAATGAGTCGCTCCACTTTCTGGGCCTCACCCTGAACGCGAATATGGGATTGGAACTTCCTGAGCGCATCATCCAAATCCATAGAGGAGAAGTCCATCTCATCCACCACACAGCTGGAAAGTAAAGAAGCAGGGTGGGTGACGGCCTTCTTCAGTTCTCTATACAAACCACTGAGCCACCCACTCACACAAGCAGCCCAACACTCCCACTGACATGCTTCCAAACTTTGTACCTAGAACATCTGAGAACAGAAAGTTTGAAGTTTAAGAAAACTGAAGGCACATGGTCACTAAGAGTGCTTTCCATTAATCTATTCATTTCAGTGATGGGAAACTGAGGCCCAAAGCAAAGTATTAATTAGATGAGCATGCCTCGTGGGGAACCACTCTTAGAAGACTTTAGGAATAGGGTCAAGAGAGCTAAGATCCTTTAGGAGCAGAGGGGTATGGGAACAGGAAAATCTACCCATCTTGTTTTGAAAAGGTTTATCTGGGCCCAAAAGATGGACTACCCTGCTCCCTTCCTCCTGCCTTCCTTTTTCCAGGAATCCCTAGCCCGCCTGCCCCATGTTGGGGTCCTCACTCCAACACATCTCGGTTGAACTGCTTCTGCCGGTTCCCCAGGAATTCCCCTATCATCTGCCGGCTCAGGCCTTTCCGCTCCAGGATGAAGTGAGCCACCCCCACAGGAGTGTCTGACAGGAAACCCCGCTCGATCAAATACTGGATACCCTTCTCTGGCTTCCTGCAGAAAGAGAAGAGGTCGGTGAGATCGGCGGTCCTCTAGAACCATGCTTGGTCCCATTTCTAGAACTGATTTGGGGCCCGACTAACCAAGGCTTCAGAGAGCTGAGGATCTCTAACGTGGTCTAATTTCTTTAGGGCACAGATGAAAAAACACCACAGCACAAGAAGAAACAACTTTCCCATTTCACAGAGTTTCACAATTCCAAGGCATCCGCACGCCAATTTCCTCTTTTATTGGAGGCATACCACAGTTGGAAGAAAATAAGTACCAGAATGAGAACCTACTCTCTGCCAGGATAGTTCCAGAAACCACCAGAGTCTTGAGAAAAGGCCTGAGCTCTAGACCAGACTGCATCTCAGGACCCTCAGGACAGGGAAGAAGTGAATAGGTTACTTTGTTACATGTCATACATCTTGCCCAGCGTCTGTGGCTGTTTCTACAGATGAGGTGCCTCCAATGTTTTCAGAGAGTGGGTGGGGCCAAAGAACCTGGGTTGGAATGATGCCCTGTGCCGAACTTGAATGTCCCATGAAACCAAAATTTGGAAGTTTGGACTTTGATGTCCTAGGGGGTCTCTGAGCAATCACTTTCTAACTGTATGGCTTCGCACAGCTTCTTTTACTTCTCCGGATCTCAGTTCCTCATCTCGAAAATAAGAACATTACTACTGGCCTTGCTGAGTTATTGTGAAACTTAAATATAGGTGGCAGTGTTTAACAGACTATAAAGATGTGAGATACTACATCAAATGCCTTCCACTATATCTAATGTTTTCTAATTACATCTTATGTTTTCTAATTATTTTCTAATCAAATGCCACACTCTCACCCCCATTCCTAAGCACCTGGCACAGGACCAGGCACCTAGGAAGAGCTTAGTCACCGTTAGTCACACCAGCCTGCTGCCAAATACACAACCCTACTTACAGAAAGATGGAAAAACTGAAGCCCAAAGAAGAAACACAAGTTGCCTAAGGCTAGACAATGAGTGAACAAAGGCAGATTAGGGGTCCTAGTCTCGGATTCTTCATATTCTAGATTGCCTCCCCTCTGAAAAGGGGGTAGAGGGATGACAACACCTGGAAGCCATTTGAGGGGAACATCTTGCCATCTTGCTCAAGACCAGAGAAACAGATACTGAAAGTACTAGGACCCAGACGCAGGCATGTTGGGGGGCTCTCTATTTGGCAACCCTGTTTTTCCACCTTTGTTTCTTATTTTGGTTAATTGTCTTTTGAGACAGGGTCTTACTCAGTAGCCGAGGCTGGCCTGGTGCTCACAACAGCGCCTAGGCTGGCTTCTAATTTGTGGCAATCCCTTTGACTAAAGTCTACTGAGTGCCCAGTTTTCCAAGCATGAACTACTGCATCTACCTTCTGCTACCCTTCTACTAGTCCTGATACCTGGACATCTGGGGAGAAATATCATTTCACCAAATGACAGGATGGTAGAACCAAGGTCACTGCTTGGAGCTAGGTCCTAAAACAAGGTGCCCATGCAGGATGGGAAGAGGTAAAGAGGCTAGAACTGAGAGCACATACTTATTGAAGAGGTTGAGGCCAATTCTGTAATGCCGCCTCTGTACCACATCATTGTTGAAGGCTGGTGAGTCCCAGCTGTGCCGCGTTTCCCTCTGGTAAGTCTGCTTGCACAGGCCAGTGGCTGGAGGTTCCCTCAGGCTATCCCGAGAAGAGGAGCCAGAGCTGCAGTTGATGGTCTCATTGGAGTTGCTGGAGCTCTCCAGGCTCTCATTGTCTCCACCATCAGAGTTCTCACCTGCTGCCTCACACTTCCCCAACCTCCGACCTCCAGCCACACCACTGGGCCCAGTGCCACTATTGGGGGCTGCTGGCAGGGGCCCTGGTGGGGCTGGAGCTGGACCCTCAGGGGCAGGGTAGTGGCGGTGTGGGATTGGGGCCCTGCCTGGTGGTCCCTTGTGCTTCAGGGTCCCATGGGGGCTGCAGCCATCAGCCTCGTACACCAGCTGGCGGTGGACAGACCCGCGATCTGAGCGGTCACTCAGGTCTACAGAACTGTCACTGGGAGGCTCAATGGTAAGGAGGGGAAGGTGTGCAGCCCGGAGCCGGAAATCCCGGCACTCCAAGCACCCAGGACCCCTGCGAGCGCCTTCCTCACGGCTACCATCTTCCCGGGTCCCTGGTGGCATCGGTGGAGGAACTGGTGGGAGGGGAGCTGGTGCCCAGAACTCAGGGCGGCCCTGGGGTGGGGGTTCTGTGCTGGGCAGTCGCTCGGGTGATGGAGGAGGAACTGGGTCATCCAAGTAGAGGGGAAGGTCACTGAAGGATGTGGCTGAGCTGTCCTCTTGATGTTCCTTTGATTCCCGCTTCTCCAGCTGGGCTGACCCTGGCTCCTCAGACATAGGCCCGGATGGGTGGCAGTTCAGAGCCTCATCGATGGATTCAGCCAGAGACTTAACCTGTACACAGTGAAAGGTGAAAAGGAAAAGGGAGGAATGGTACAAGGATCAGAAGGAGAGAAAACAGAAGGAAAGGCAGGGAAATAAAGAACCTATGTGTGGTGGGTCGGCTAGGAAAGCAGGTGTCTGTGGTGCCTCCCCCCACCCATAGGCTCTTTATTTTAAACTTTTAAAATATTTATTTACTTAGTGTGTATGAGTGTTGGGTGTTTTGCCTACATGTTATGTCTGTACACCACATGTGCGCCTGGTACAGTGGAGACCAGAAAAGGGTATCAAATCCCCTGAAACTGGAGTTAAAGAGGGGCATGACCCACCATGTGGGTGCTGGGAATCAAACCTGCCCTTTGTTACCCGTTTATATGCATGTATATTTTTATTGAAAATAAATTTATTTTCACACAATATATTCTGATCAAAGTTTCTCTTCCCCAACTCCTCCCAGATCCTCCTTTTCCACCCAACACCGTGCCTTCTTTCTCTCTTTAGAAAACAAAAAATCAAACAAGCCAGAAAAAAATAATTTAAAAAAATAACAAAGAAAAAGCACAAAAAACACACACATACTTATCCAATCAAAACCCATAAAACACAAAATCAGGAACCATAATATACAAGCAAAAGACCAGTTAGACAACAAATGTCCAAACAAAGCAAGATGAGACAAGAAGTCTCCCAAAATACCATTGAGCTCATTGTGTGTTGTCCAGCCCTTTATTTTACAGAGAAATCCAATCACATAGGTTTGTTTGTTTGTTTGTTTGTTTACTGAGACAGGGTTTCTCTGTGTAGCTTTGCGCCTTTCCTAGAACTCACTCTGTAGCCCAAGCTGGCCTCAACCTCACAGAGATCTGCCTGCCTCTGCCTCCAGAGTGCCGGGAATAAAGGCGTGCACCGCCACTGCCCGGCTCCCCATAGGTTCTTAATAGTTTACAAAATAACTCCCAGGTAGTCACAGAGCTCACAGAGGCTAGAACTAACAAGGACAAGATGCCTTCGCAGACACTCCACTATGTCCATCTCCATATTAACCCAAGTCAAATAGTACCTCTTCCTTCATTCAAGCCATATTCTTAACCTCTGTCATACCATCTCAACTTCCCATCCAGGGAAAACCCCAAATCTCAGTTTCCTCCCAGAGCTCTCTGTGTAAATATCTCTTAGGAAATCCATAATATTTACTCTTGAGAATGTGAACCTGCACCCAGTAACTCTGTCTCCCTGTCATACCATCTCAACTCCCATCCAGGGAAAACCCCAGATCTCAGCTTCCTCCCAGAGCTCTCTGTGTGAATCTCTCTTAGGAAATCCATAACATTTATACTTGAGGATCTGAACTACACCCAGTAACTCTGCCTCCCTGTATATCTAGCTCCCAAACTGGCCCCTAATGACCTCTTCCTCCTGGTATTCATAGTCTTAGACACCACACAGCACTAGAGTTGGTCTGTGTGGCCCACACACATGGGAGAAATGAAGGTATAGCATTTCTCAAATGAGACTGTCAAATTCTGTCTTGCATACTTCCTTTGACTTGTACTCCTTCAGACTCCTTGCCTAAGGGAAGCCACACTGTGAACAGTCCTAAGGGTGAGGAACTGCCAACAAAGGAGTTAACCTGCCAGCCCCCGTCCAGCCTTTGGAGACTGTGTCCTACACAGCTTGACAGCAGCCTCCTGAGAGATCCAGAAGCAGATTCATCCAGCCATGCCCCTCACAGCTTCTTGGCCCTCAGAAGCTGCATAATAAATGTTTGTTGTTTGTGTGTGTGTGGTGCACACCTGTAATTATAGCACTTCAGAGGCTAAGTTTGAAGAAAAATAAGCAAAGAGATAGTTTGTTGCTTAAGCTCAGTTCTAATGTCGGGGTTTCTTATTTGTTTTACAATTTATTATGACTGTGTCTGTTAGCACATAATGTGTAGGTGTGTAAAGGTCAGAAGACAACTTGGTGGCACTGGTTCCTCCTCTCTTTCCACCTTTACATAGGTTCCAGGGATTGAATTCAGGTCACCATGCTTGCATAGCAAGTGCCTTTACCCACTGAACATTCTCACTGGCCCCTAAGGTCAGTTTCAAGTTACTAAATTTTGGGGTAGTTTTCTGTACAGAAATAGGTAAGTACTACACTTCCCCCACATCTGACTTAGATAGCACAGAGTGCTAGATCAGGCCTGGTTCTTCTGTCTCTTCCATCAGATGCTATTCCCCTATTCTCTACTCTTCCCTTGAGGAATAGGTGCAAGCTCAGTTTCTATTTTAGATCAGCCACTGCTTGACACAGAAAAGATGCTTAATTATCATATAAATGAATGGATGGACGGTACAGATCTTCCCTCCATTACTTCTTTCCTTCCCTCCATCTTTTTACTAGCCTCAGAGAAGCATTCTTAGACCAATGATAGGGTCAAATAACAGAGCTCAGATCACAGAGATGTCTTCTTTTATAAAGCTTCATTCATTCAATAATTTCTACCAAGTACTCCCTTAGTTTTAGGAGGAAAAAAAAAACCCAACTAACTTAGCAGTTACCATATACCAGGTGCCTTCATGCATGTTATCTAGTTGAATGCATCTTCCCAACAGTTCTACAACAGCACTAAAAAGAAAACTTTATCTCCCTTTTGCTGATCAAAAGGTGAAACTGTTTGCCCAAGGTCATATGGCTGGGAAATGGCACAACTGGGATTTTTCACCCAGGGAGCCATGCTAAAATATCCTCAGCTTAGAATGACCTCCCATTCCACTCACTGCCATGTCCATTCCCATCATTCCATATTTTTGCTGATGCAATCAATGCCTGAGCAACAATGCTCTCTTCAACATCTCTAACCACCTACATCTTTTCAGTCCTGTAAGGCCTAGTTACAATGCTGTCTTCTCCAAGAAACTTCTCTGGTCCTCCCAGAATCCCTTCTGGTTCGAACATAGTCTGTTTTAAGAAACAACCATGCACCTGTATGTCTTCTATTGTCTACCAGACTGGGAGATCCTGGAGAATATGGACCAGAGTACAAGCCTTAGCTTCAGTCTCCTCCTTTATGAAGTGGGGAAAATAATCTCTACCTTACAGATCTGTTGTAAAGTATACAGAGTACCTGGCATCCATCAGGTGTTCATTATCTTTTAGTAAAGCCTTTATTTGATGTTATAGCAAGTTTCAAACAGTGGGGACTTTTTGTTTTCTTTCTTTTTTTTTTTTTAAAGATTTATTTTATGTATTAGGTGAACAGTGTTCTTTCTGCAAGTTTGCCGTATGCCAGAAGAGGGCATCAGATCTCTTTACAGACGGTTGTGAGCCACCATGTGGTTGCTGGGAATTGAACTCAGGACCTCTGGAAGAGCACACAGTGCTCTTAACCTCTGAGCCATCTCTCCAGGCCGACTTTTTGTTTTCTTATCTGTTCTATATACTCACATTTTATTGCTTTATTGCATTTATTGTGTGTGTGTGCACATGTGCTTGTAAGTCACAGTGCATATGCAAAGACGAGAGGAAAACTGTCAAGATGCATTTCTCAGGGCTGAAGAGTGGGCTCATCTGTTGTTACTTTTCTAGCCCCAAGTTTCCAAGTCCTTCCACAATTCTCCCCCAAACATGGTCAAGTCTGTCACAGCAACATCCCAGGAACCTTGCACCAATTTCTATTCTAGTTACAATTTCTATCGCTGTGATAAAACTACAACCAAAAGCAACTTGTGGAGGACAGGGTTTATTTCATTACATTATATAGTCCGTCATCCAGGGAAGTCAGGCCAGAAACTCAAGGCAGGAACCTGGAGGCAGGCTGGCTCAGCCTGCATTCTTTCCTCCTTTTTGTTTGGTTTGGTTTCTTTTTTTTTTTTTTTTTGAGACAGGGTTTCTCTGTGTTGCCCTGCCTGTCCTGGAACTCACTTTGTAGACCAGGCTGGCCTTGAACTCAGAGATCCTCCTGCCTCTGCCCCACTAGTGCTGGGATTAAAGGCATGTGCCACCGCCTGGCTCAACCTGCTTTCTTATAGCACCCAGGACCACCAGCCTAGGTGTGGCACAGCCCACAGTGAACTGGACCCTCCCTCTCAATCATCAACCAAGAAAATGCACCACAGGCTTGCCTGTGGCCAATCTGATAGGAGCATTTTCTCAACCAAGGTTTCCTCTTCTAAAATGACAATCTGTCAAGTTGGCACAAAACTAGCAGCACAATGGTTAAGAGCACTTGTTACTTTTTCACAGGACCCAAGTTTGGTTCCCAGCACTCATGGGTGGCTCACAATCATTCATAATTCCAGTTTCATGGGATCAGACATTCTCTTTTGAATGTAACAGGTATCAGGTGTGCACACGGTACACATACATACATGTAGGCAAAACACCCAAACATATAAAATAAAATAAATAAATCCTTTTATAAATCAGTTTTTGTGGAGATGGCTCAGTGGTTAAGAATATATATTGCTCTTGCAGAAGATTGGAGTTTGGTTCCCAGCACCCATGCCAGATCCCTCATAACCACCTTCAACTCTAGCTCTAGGGTATCTGACATCCTTTTCTAGCCTCCTTGGACAACTGTACATACCTGGCATATACGCACAGATACACAAACATAAAAACAAAGCACTTAAAATAAATGCTCTGTTCTCTCCTTTCACAGTGTGGGTTCTGGGGATCATCAAGCTTGGGCAGCAAGTGCCTTCAGCCACTGAGCCATCTTATTGGCCCTATGCCCCCATATTCTAACATGCTTGTTTTAACAATGTAGTCCCCTCCCACATACACAACAGTACTGGAGATAAAAACTAGGACCTGGAACATTCTAGGCAAGTGCTCTACTACTGAGCTACATCCCTGCCTTAGGGTTCCCCCGCCCCATAGGTGTTCCTGATCCTCCTGTCTCAGTCCTGCCAGTGCTTCTACTATACACTCAGCTGTAACTTTTTCTCATGTTAAGAATTCTCTCTCTTCACTCTCAAAGTCCCAATTCAAATCACTGCTATTTGTTGCTCTCAAGTGCTCAGTAGTGCACATTCTTGCAGTATGGAAACTAGATAAAAAGCAGTAGAAGCAGCCAGAGCCTGGGAATGGAGAAGAAAAGCCCCTTTCGGGGCTCCTGACCTGTTTGGAGAAGGAGTCCTCGAGCTCTGTGATGTCATTAGAAAACTCTCCAGATGTGGTGACTGAACTTCCACCACCATCGATGCCCCCACCACAGGAGCCTCCATAGGGGAGACCCCGTTCAAGCCGGTGGCTCCGGGCACCAGCCATGGCACCCTCATCCAGTGAGGCAGGCTTGCCCTCGAAGTATGCAGGGTTCTGTGCTTTTTCGTACTCCTCAAAAGAGAACTGCATCCGCATGTTGGACAAGATGATGCGGCGGGACATGCGGCTCTCTGAAGCTGAGCTGCGCAGCCGCTCAAAGTTCTTATTCATACGATACTGGCGAAAGGCTGTCTGGATGGTCCTGGCAGCCCTGCGGCTCAGGAAGGAGCCCCCATACTTCCTCTCCAGCATTTCCACCTGTCAGAGGAACAAGTTCAGAAAGTTGCCAGAGCCTCATGGCCTTGGTCCTCAACCATACCCCACTCAAGTTACAACTAGCTGCTGGGAGTCATGACAGGCTCTGTCTGTGCCCAGTGTTTTCTCACTTACAATCCCAGGATGTCTATAGGCGCGAGAAAAAAAGGAAACATAGTTTTTAAAATCAGAAAAAGCTTAGAGAAACCAAAAAATGAAGGAAAGGAAACAGGAAATGGAGTAATAAGTTGAAGGGAGAAGAAAGAGAATCAGAGAAAGAGAAAAGCAGGAAGGAAGGAAAGATGGGAGGGGCGAGGGAGGATTCACCTGCAGCCCAAACATCTAGGCATAGCCATAATTAACATGTTAATAACTGCCCTTCCAGGCTCTATTTTTCTGAAATCTTGTATATTGTCCTCTCTTCCTGCCCTCCCTTTTCTCCACCCCCAGCCCCTCCAGACAGTGTATTGCACCGTACTGTGAGATCATCAGGTTATGTGTGTGCCTCCCCCCTTAGACTGCATGTCTTTGAAGGCTGCATGCAGGTCTCCTTCATCTTTTGGACCCCATTATTGGAGCTCAATAGTGTCTGCTGAGTGCAATGAATGTGAATCACCTGGACAATGCCAGGTCCGGGAGCCAGTCTTCTCCAGTTCCAGCCTTACTGTCCCTCCCTGAATACCACCCTCAAGTACCACACCCTCCTTTGGCTCTCTCTGTGCCCCGCTCCCCTTTTCCACCAGAGCATCTCTTCTGCACCTTCTTGTCCTGCAGGTCTGTGGAGAGTTCATAGCTGTCTGACAGGGCCTTGGAGCGCTTTATCTCCTCCTCCTCCTGCTTCCTCAGGGCGACACTGGCCGGCTGGAGGCGTGCCCTCTGAGCCCAAGGAAGGCCCACCCCAGCAGGCGGGCCCCCCATGTGGCTGCTGGTGGGGGGCAGCTGGCTCAGTCGGTAGGGGGGTTGGCTCCCAGGACTATCAACCGCTGTGCTCAGGTCACTGCCTGGGGCATCACCCTCCACACTGTGGGGATGAGATAAAAAGAGCTAGGATGTGGCAAGGAGAGAGGCTTGCTAGGCCCAACTGAGTGAGTACACTATCCTGCCCCCAACCCCATCTTCTCCCATTGCCTCAGATACTAGGGACCGCAACGTTTAAGAGACCATCAATCTGTTTCCTCACTGCCTGCTTCCCTCAGGTTCCCTTGTTTATCTTCATTCCCTTTCAGTTCCTTCCCTTTGGAGCCCCATCTCCATAACTTCGTTCTGAGACGCGTTCCCTCAGGGGTGTTTTCTCAGTTCTGTCCTCAGTCCTTCCTCCTCACCGCTCCTCACAATGTGGTCCCATCACAACCCTACCCCTAGTCTCCTCCCACTGCCGTCCCTAGCAGCTCCAACCTCAAATCTTCCTTCCCCGAGGGCTTAGTTTGCCCCTCCCTCCCCCAGACCTCTTCCCCTCCCATGCAATGATTTCCCAGAACTACCCCAGACCAGTTTCCTTGACGTATAGCCCCCTGCCAGTCTTGTTTGACGGTTCCTGTACCCTGCCCATCCAGGTTCTCCCCTCCCCGCCCCCCAGCCCTGCCCCTGTGCCCTGCCCCTGCCCTTCGCAGCCTGGAGTCCAGGCCTGGCCAGTTCCCAGGGTTCCCAGGCTGCTGCTGCTGCTGCTGCTGCTGTTACTGTTGCTGCTGCTGCTTCTGCTGCTGCTGCTGCTGCTGCGAGGGCAGGGTGAAGGCACAGGCTGGGCCACAGTGGGAAGTGCCTCCCATTCAGCATCCTCACAGGTATAGAGCTGCCCTGCGGGGAAACTTCCTTTTTCTCCTCATGGCCTCCTCGGCTCAGCTGGGGGAGGAGGGCAGGGGGGTCCCAGGCAGAAAGGTGGCAGGAGCTGGGTCCCAGGTCTTGCCTGCTGGGGTTCCTAGAGCTGTTGTTCTGCCAGACCTGCTCCCACAGTGCCATGGCAACCAGGCTGCCAGGGAACCCAGGTGGCGGCAGAGCTCCAGGGCATGGCGAGAAGCACAGAGGTGGGGAGAGCCAGGAAGGCTGAGGAGTGGAGGAGGTTGTGGGAGAATGGGTGTGGCTGGGGCTAAAAGTATGATAGTTTTTGTTTGTTTGTTTGTTTCTGGGGGAAGTAGTATAGGCTGTGGGAGCTCCTGGCTAGTAAAAGGATTAAAGGGCCTCTCCTCAGCCTCTATTGGCAGAGGCCAGGGTGCAAGGCAAGGGTACGTTGGGTGGGTGAAAGGGGTTACCAACTAGCACAAGAGCTTATACTGTCTGGGGACTGCCAGCCCTCTGTGCTGGAGGTCAGAGGCAGTGGAGCTGGGCTCTGCCCTGGTGAGGATTCTTACTCGATGTTCATCCTCCACCCTCCCAAGTACTAGTCAGAATGAGCCTGAAGGACTGCTTTCCACCCTTCCTCTCAGACCTCAGAGACCCCTGTTGCCACCCTCCACAAGTTAGACCCAGCCCAGTTTCAAAGGCACTCCTGTCTTCCTCGGGATGGCAGGATCCTGCTCACCAACCTCTCAAACCTCTCCCTTAGCAGTACACATTTCAAACCCAGCTTTGGTCAACTATCTCCTCTATCCACAAAAACATCCACAGCTCACGCTGCCTACAAGTGAGTCCAATTTCCCATCGTTCTGGTATTGAAGGCCTCTCCAAGGTTCAACAGACAATGAATGAATGCTTCTAGAACACTTGGTATTTAGGTATCGTTCTACCCACTTTGTACTCAATAACTTTGCTGCTCTTTCTATCAACCCTATAAAGTTGTTATTTGTCTTCATTTTATATAGAAAACGAAGTCCAGGGAGGTTAGCTACCAACAATAAAAGCAGGATTCAAATCTACACAGCATGATTTCAGAATTCACACTCTCTGTAGACCAGGCTGGCCTCGAACTCACAGAGATCCGCCTGCCTCTGCCTCCCAAGTGCTGGGATTAAAGGCATGCACCACCACCGCCTGGCTGTTCACACTCTCAATCATTAGGCAACCCCTAATCTAATTCACCTGAGCCTAGATCCTGTTTTTCTCAGCTGTTCCTCAGTCCCTTACCTCCCAAATTGCTCATATATTATCTTCCACTCCCAAGGCCATCCCCATCATTTCTGGTAGTACAATCTGAGAAACGCCCCACATGCTAGTTCTGTTAAGATTCAAGTCATATGCCCCTACTGAGATGCCCCTAAATCTTGCCACTAGCCAGAAATTACTGCTGATCTTGCTCAGAGCCCCTACCTTTGTACATGACTCCTTTTCCTGGCACAGATTAGCTTTGGCAAAGAGTGCATGACTCTCAGTGTCCCAGCATAGGAAGAGAATTTGGTAAATGCCTATCTGGCTGGCAAAGGGTATGGGGCATAGACCAGAGTAGGTCTTTCTCTCTTTCTTCCTTCCTTCCTTCCTTCCTTCCTTCCTTCCTTCCTTCCTTCCTTCCTCTCTCTCTCTTTCTTTCTCTCTTTCTTTCTTTCTTTTCCAGAGCTGAGGACCGAACCCAGGGCCTTGCGCTTGCTAGGCAAGCACTCTACCACTGAGCTAAATCCCCAACCCCGAGTAGGTGTTTCTGGCATGAGGGAGTCAGTGAATGCTTTTGGCGGCTGCTCTAATAAGATTCTCACCCGAATTTGTACCACAAACTCCAGTCTTATTTGCAAATCTCTTCTCTATCCTGTGGATAGTGAGAACATTGAAACATACAAATTAGCCCATCTTGCTTTCTCATCAAGTCCTGCCACAGCTTCCTATAATTCACTCAATAAATAATAACCAAGTACTTTCCATGTGTCATGCACAGCACTACACACCAGAAATACAATAAAAAGCAAAGCCACCAAATGATTTCTTCAGGAAGGTGATATTAGAGTTGAGGAAAACAGACAAAAGGAAGGAGGGAGGGAGGGAGGGAGGGAGGAAGGAAGGAAAGGGAAGGAAAGGAAGGAAGGGAAGGGAGGGAGAGAGGGAGGAAGGAAGGAAGGAAGGAAGGAAGGAAGGGAAGGAAGGAAGGAAGGAAGGGAAGGGAAGGAAGAAAAGAAGGGAGGGAGGGAGGAAGAGAGGGAGGGAGGGAGGAAGGGAAGGAAGGGAGGGAGGGAGGAAGGAAGGAAGGAAGGGAGGGAGGGAGGGAGGAAGGAAGGAAAGAAAGAAGCAAATGTCTATCATTTCAAGTAGAGCTAAGCACTGAGATGGAAAAAAAGCAGAGTGTAAAAAGGTACTGTTTTAATCGTGTGTGCACATGAAAGAGAGAGATAGAGACAGAGACAGAGAGATGGAGACAGACAAGGGATAGAACTCAGAGAATTATGCAGACTTGGGAAGTTCTTTACCACTGAGCCATAAACCCAGCCAAATGTGTCATTTTAGACGTGGTGTCCAGGAAAGCCCGGGGTGGGGGTGAGGGTGGGGGGTGACACAGAAGCAGAACCCTGATGGAAATGAGGGAGTGAGCTGTGCAGCTGTGTGAGGCAAGAGAGTAGCCAGTACAACATGTCTACATGTTTAAGGATCAATGAAAAAGACAGGATAGCCAGAACATAGTGAACAAGAGAGAGTAAGGAGAGATAAGACAGGCAATGAGATTTGTACAGGTTAGTTTTTGTCAACTCAACACAAGAGAGAGTCACCTGGAAAAGCAGAGCTTCAACTGAGGATTTGCCTCCATCAGATTGGCTTGTGGGCATATGTGTGGGCATTTTCTTGGTTTATGAGATGTGGGAGGGCCCAGCCCACTGTGGATGGTGCCACCCTGGGCAGGTGGTCCTGGGGTGTATAAGAAAGCAGGCCATTAAGTGGCATGATCTCTACTTCAGTTCCTGCCTCTAGGTTTCTGCCCTGAGTTCCTGCTCTGACTTCCTTCAGAGATGGACTGTTACCTGGAAGTGTAAGATGAAATAAACCCTTTTCTCCCCAAGTTTCTTGTGGTTTGTGTTTTATCACAGCAACAAAAGGCAGCTAACACAAGAGACACTGAGCCTATCATAAAGATTTTGGCTTTTGATCTGACTGTGATGAACATAGGAGGGATGTAACCTAACTTATCATCAACAGAACAGCCTCCAGCTTCCTTACTTGGCCTGAGCCATATATCACACCCAAATCTGGCTACCTTCTGCTCACACTTCGACATTTAGCTTAGGTGTGCCCTTCCACACCTGCTTGCCTCCTTCACACAGGTTACCTTACATACATGCCCTTCCTTCATGCTACTGTAGGGCTCTGCAGTCATCTCTGCTCCCCGCAACAGGCTTTGTTAGCCCCCTTCAAAGTGAAGAAAGGTAGAGTTGATATAATTGTAACTCACGGCCATACATCGTTATTAAGTAAGAAAGCCAGGATGCAAACTCAGAGATCAGGCTGCCCTCTAACGATATTTCAATGCTTCTCCCACTCCCAGCCCTGTGCTGCTCCAGGCTCTCTACTCCTTGCTAATTCCTCTCTTGAGAACTTGCCCCATTTTGATTGCAGAGGGAACAGTTGCAGGAACTTTAGGGTGGCAGCATAGCCTCTCACTGGGGAGACTGGCCAAAACAACGGAGGTTGCTTGAGGGGTTGCTCCTGCTAGCCTACATACTGCTAAAGAATCCCGAGGTGTGGAATGCTTCCAGTCAGAGCCCCTAAACACTAAAACACTTTAGTTACAGGCCAATCACATGGAACACACACACACACACACACACACACACACACACACATGAATAAGCATAACATCACAGACACATCCATAGCCACATGGAAGTAAACATGAATACATGCAGACACAAACACATACTGCCTGCTGGACTATTCTTTAGGGGGAAATGAGAGCATCCTTTGCAGAGGGGGAGAATAAGCCATGCTACACAAATAACCACAGAACAAAGTGGAAAGTTATCAGGGCTGGGGAATACAGGAAGCGATGGGGGAGTAAAGGAGAGAGATTCCTTCTGCTTGGGGGTGGCTGAGCAGAATAAAAATAAACTGGCACTTAACTGTGCACCTATCCTGTGTCAGGCATTTTCCACACATTATTTAATCTGCATGGCAAACACAAGGGGAAAATTTGGATTCCTGTTGTACAGAGGAAGGAAACAGCTCTAAGAAGGAAACTGACTGACATGGTCACAGAGCAAGTAACTGGCAGGATGGGGATTCAGACCCAAAGCCTATGCTGGCTCTCCTGCTGTCTTGAAGTCTTCCTGGGAGAGGAAGCTCATGGACTGTGCTTTGCCTAGGAGGAGCTAGGAGAGATGAGAATAGGGGAGTCTTGTAAGCCAAGGTTCTAAGATAGGGAGAAGCGGGATAGGATGCCTTCTAGGGACTTGAGGCTTGCTTGACCATGAGAGAGGCTGGGGCACTGACCCTTCCCAGATGCTACTCCTGTTTAGTGTGGGGATGTCTTCTCTCCCTCCGTCTCTTTATTAGTACTGCCCAGAGCCAGGAATTCAGCAGGGAATGGGATCAGAATGCAGTTGCCATGGAAATGAATGGAGACTGTTGCTATGGATACCATAAGATGAGGGCAAGAGGAAAGCAAGGTTGCTGAAAACTATCCCCATGACAACTTAGGTTGGAAAGGGAAGGGACTGGAAGTGAAATACAAGAAAACAAGAAGGTGAGGGTATGGAGACGGAACCAATGGCTTTGGGCTCTAGAGGGAAAAGTCTGGGCAAGGAGGTTGGAGCTGACAGAGAATGGCAGGAGATACTAAGGAAAAGCAGCCACTGTTTGACAGCTCTTCTGCAAGATGTTTTTGCTGTCCAATCCAGTGCCACGGAGAATCCAATCCCAAATTCATCCTAGATTAACTAACTGCTAGCCTGAGGGCTGACCAGGTAAACAGTGGGAAAGCACATTCTGGGAGCCCAAAGACCTGGGTTGGAATCCTGAATCTGCTCATTTGAAGCCCCAGAAAAGTATTAGTTGTAACTTATTTATTCTTTTCACTAGGTCTAGCAACTGTGCAAAGTCTGCATTTTTCTTCCCTGAAGGAGATATAACATAGATGGGAATCTGAGGTACAGAGAGATGAACTCACTTGCAGAGTCTCCTACAAGTAGTGGAGGAGCCAAGACTCAAAAGAAAACGTATCTGAATACATGAGGCTGGTAGTATGGCTAAGTGGCAGAGCATTTGCCCAGGTTCTGGGTTCACTTCCCACAGCCACACACAGAAAACAATCAGTCTGCATAGAAAGCTCCTGTTCTTCCTGTCCCTGCACAATCCATCTCTCCATTCCTTCCCATAGTGGCACACAAGGGACTAGACATCAGGTAAATATTTGTGGAGTGGTAAGTAAGGAAGCAGGAAAGCCCGAAGTTAGATGGGAAAAGCTCCCGCGTTTAAGAACAATGGCTCATGGCTTTGTACATGAGATCCACAGAGCTGGAGTGAACTTTACAAACAAATTTTAAGAACTACCCAATCCCACAGATCCAGGTGAAGGCCAGACAGTGAAAGTGACCTCTCTTCAAAACTTCCCTATCTCCTAGGCAAAAGTTGCACTTTGAGACAAAGATCCACGCCACCCCCACCCCAGCACTTCCTGTTGCCTCTTACTCTGCCTTGTATGCTCCAAACAGGGAACAATAGGCTCCTTGCAATTCCTCTATAGCAAGCTCCTCCATCATCCTTCCAGGCTTGCATTCACAGACTTGCTTTATTTTTCCTGTCCAAGATGTCTTTTCTTCCATTCACCTTTGGACTTAACTGGCCTAGATGAGCTCATCTTCATTTTGTGTACCCTGAGCAGGCAGCTCTTCCAGCCAAGTCAGTTCTGACTCACTCTCACCCTCCCAGAACCCAACAAGATCAGGTACTGTCTCCTCTGTGTCTCGTGCTCACCCACCTCCTGGTGGCCCTTACTACCAGCTAACGTGATTCTCTCTTGAAGTATGCATTGCCCGCTCTTGATCCCCATATCTGTTTTCCAAGAGTAGTGGACTGGCATGATTCACTTTCATGGAGCTACCATGCCCAGCTCAGGACCTAGCATACATCTGTTGCTCAGCTACCTTGTTCCCTAAATCTGCAGGTAACATATGTCTGCATGTGTGTAACCATCTGCGCAATAACTGTTACCCTCAGAGCCACAGCCCCATGTTTCAAAGTCAACCATATCTCACCCTTGTGATTACATTCACTGGGCACATACATAGAGACTTCTAGGTACAGAAAGCCAGAACCTCACACAGAAACCTCACATTCTCAGAATTCCTCATGCTGGCTCACATAATCACATTTCCTTAGATCTACAACAGCTCATAAAGTCTCTCACTACTGTGAGACCTGTGCGGCATCACACACGTACACATAGCACAGACACATGGAGGTATATTTTTCTCACAATGGATATAAGCCTGCTCCCTTCCTACACCACAGAGCCTGTTTGATCCAGCCAATTCAGATGCCTGAACAGGAGTTACCACTCTTCCAGTTCCCAAGATGACCGCCTGCCCTTGACTTGCTCTCTTCCTTCATTTAGTTAACCCCTGCCTACTTCCTCTATTTCCACTCAAATAAAGCATAGATGATCTCCTTCTTCCAGTCACAGGTCACCTAGACTCACACACCCTGGAGAGACATTTGAACACATTAACTACTTACCATTGCCCAACTTGACCCTGGAGCATCCCTGTGGGTATTTTTTTCCCCATATGGTCCCTATTCCCTGTAATGTCTTCTCACTTCTTGCCACCTAATCAAATCTTTCCCAATACTTGAGACCCAGTTCTTACCCTTCTTCCTCCAGCAAGCCCTCCTGGATCCTACTATTCCCCACCCACCTTTCCATTTCCTAATATAAACACATCATGGAATGGGGAGCACAAATCCATAGAAGCCACTGTCTTCTCTCCCCATAGCACCCTTTAAAGCAGTGGTTCTCAACTTGCCTAATGCTGTGACCCTTTAATACAGTTCCTCATGCCATAGTGACCCCCCAACCATAAGATTATTTCTTTGTTACTTCCTAACTCCCGTTTTGCTGTTGTTATGAATTGTAATGTAAGCATCTGTGTTTTCCAATGGCCTTAGGTGATCCACAGGTTGCAAACCACTGCTTTAAAGAGCCAGGTCAAGGAGATGTTTACATTCATGTTGGGGGAAATGGCTTCTTCTCAGAGATCCTAAAGTTACAGTATCAGAACCAAGGAATCCAAATATTCAAATCATATCTTCAGAATTTTTAAATGGTAGAATTATGAAATCTAAACTCCTAGGATTGGACAATCCAAGTATCATAACACTGTAGAAAGAGAACTCACAGAACTGTATGAAATATGTCCCTGTATCACTGTATATTCAAAGCTCATAATTACAGCTTCTTAAAATGGTAGCATCTCAGATTCTGGAAGAACTCTGGTGACCCTGGTCAACCCACTCTCCCCATTTCCCAGATGGGTAAACTATATGTATCGCAGAAGTCAAGGGTCATGTCCAAGTTTAGCCATTTCGAAGATGCCTCCGGCTAGTACACTGTAGACAGTAACAGGTGTGCTCATGCTGGGAGACATTCACACATTTATTTATTGAATGACTTTTAGGTGTTGACAATGCCACAAATCAACTCCTACTCTGTCTTCTAGCCCATTACCAGCCCTGGATAGGAAAGAAGGCAAAGTTCTGGTGGGAATGGAGACAGGGAGATGGGGTGGGGTGGAACATACATCAGACAGAGAGAAGAGATCAGCTTTTATTGATGGAAATTTCTTTATACATAGCAACACACATGCTGAAAGGCCTTTTCCTCCTGATCATGTTTACAGAGCGCTATAGTAGTGACAGGGGTTGGGGAGAGGGTATGAGGTGAGGCCTTCAAGCAGTGAAGTAAATGGCAGCTATTGGCCACAGCAAAGAGCAAGGGGATGAGTGACGGGGCACTAGGCAGGCTGGGTTCCTGCTCCCGTCTGGTCCTCTGAGCCCTAGGCACCCTGCATCTCTGTTTGTGCTCACAGAGGACAGAGGTAGGTCCTTGGGGTGTCATTTGGAGACCTCTCCAGTAGTAACAGGCTCCAGGGTGCCTGGGAAGTGGGGATATGGGTGCAAGAGGGTCCAGGTTCCAAGCTTCAAGCTCCAAGCTCTGCTTCTCCCATATTTTAGTAAAATCTAGGACTCAAGCTCTTTAATTCAAGGGCTAGAGCCTAGGGGAGACAGCAGGGGTGGGGAGGAATTCCAAGAAGGAGGTCGGGGAAGAAAGAGCGTGATGCTTGCCCATCTGGTTCCTGAAGCAGGGGATAGGGTCCCATGAGGGATCCACAGAGGCGGGGGGCAGGGGGCTGGTTAAGGCTTTTGCTTCTGCATAGAAAATGGCCCTTGTCCTCTCAGTTACCGAGAGGAGGGACTACTGCATTCGGAGGCCGGACAGCAGAACTGGTGAGCGTCTTCCTCTTCCTCTTCCTCAGTTTCCTCCTCCTCCTCCTCTTCCCTGGGGCCAGGAAGGGCAGGGTAGAGGCCACAGGCAGGGGTGACAGAGAGAGGCAGAGACATTAGTTTGCGGAGAAGGGGAGATACATGAAGGGCCAGAACTGGGAGGTTGGGCTAGGATGGGGATCCAAATGGGGGAAGCCAGTGTGACACATTATCCAGGGCCACATCCAACTCAGTCTCCAAGGAGCCTATGGGTGGTCCCCTTGTGGAATAGCCCTCCCCAACCCAGCCTTAATCTTAGGGTCACCTTCACAGTATAGAAACACAATTTCTGTCTCTGACAGGTGCCCAGCCTTCACTTCCCAATAAATAATAGCAACCTGTTTGGGGCTAGAACTTTGTATGTACATTTCATCTAACTCCTGCAACAACTCTGCAGAAGCAGCAGTTTAGAAATGAACTTAGATAAGTTCACAAAGTTAGATAAACTGATGGAGGTCACACAACTGCGTATAAAATACAGTCAGGATCTGAATCAGGAGTACTTAGAGTTTCAAGTCTTGGACTCAGTCCTTCCAGGTTTTGTGCTAGAAATCTATTCTGTCCTTACAGAACAAAGATTCGTATTTCCTTAAGTTTCAAGGTCAGCAAAACCAAGAATGATGCTTAGAAATCAAGCATGTAAGTGCACAGCATTAGAAGCAAAAAGACCTGGGTTCATGGGTTAGGAATGTGGCCCAAGGGTGGAGCGCTTGCCTGTCACATGCAAGGCCCTGGGTTCCACTCCTAGAACCACAAAAAAAGAAGGGGAAAGAAAGAAAGATATGGAAGAAAGGAGAGGAGAGGAAAGGAGAGGAGACGAGAAGGGAGGGGAGGGGAGGGGAGGGGAGGGGAGGGGAGAGGAGGGGAAGGGAGGGAGGGGAGGGAGACCTGGGCCTAAACCCAGGCTCTACAGTGCTTCTATGTTATGTGCCCTTGGGCATTGTATCGCCCCACTTGGGAGTTGTTACCTCATCTGTAAAAAGGGGCTCATGCTGCCAACTGCCAGGACTGCCAACTCCCAGGACTGTTGCAAGGTCTAGAACATACATTAGATGCCTAGCAAACAGTCAAAATGGAAACAAGAGCAATGGGTGATTTTGTTAGCTGTTTCTACACCTCATTTCTAAGGGGCCAGGCTGCATATGATAGTTACTGGAGCGGGGCTACAGTGTCATGGAGTGTATGGATAGACAGTAGAGCTGGGAGGGCATCAGATGTTTCAGAAGTGAAAAGGTGGGTTTTCTGGGGACAGCCAAGGAAATGGCAACATCCCATTCCCAGACTCCTCAGTTCAGAGACTATAAGAAAGTATGGAATCCAGGAACAAAAAGGATCAGGAAGAGATGAGGAGGAGAGACAACAAGCAGGGGAAGGCACTGTGGTCCACCTAGCAGACAAGCACATGCATGAATATACACACACACACACATCCATGCACACACCCTTCTCCAACTTGGAGATACCTCTGACACACTGTTCCACATACACACTGAATCAGCAAAATCACATGACCCAGGTCTCAGGTCCTGAGCCTTAGTTTCCCATTCATCTCTACAACGTGATAAAAATGCCACAACTCTTAAGGTTGTCATGAGGAAAATGTGACAGTCCAGTTTCACTGTTCATTCCCCTCTTACCAAGGACAGGCTCCTGCTCTTTCTCCCTCTGACAGCCCCCTACTCTTTCCTTTTCAGCCTCCCTAAAGTTCACCTTTCGGCACCAACCTCTTCTGCTCATCTCGGCTCCTCATTGGCTGCTGGATAAAGTTAAGACTTCAAGTTGGCATTGAAGGCTCCCTCATCATATGGGCTCAGCTGGCTTTTCTGGACAGATGGACTCAAACAGGCCTGAGTTTCAATACCAGCCCCACCACCTACCAGCTTGTTGGGCTGGGATCCATTTCTTCACCAGTCTGGGACTCATTTTCCTTATCTGCAAAACGGGGAAATATCCATCCCATAGGGTATGGTCGGATTAAATGAATCCACAAATGCTAAAGCATCTACCGCAGGAGAGGTCTGGTGCTTAACACAGGCTAACATTATGGCTGCCATTGCCAGTGGTATCCACATTGTCATACTCACTCCTGCCCAACCGTCATCAAACTAGTTCAATATTACATCTGCATGCCCAGCCTTTTCACTCCTCTATGCCTTCGCTGATTTCATTCATGCTTCATTTCATGCTCCCGATCAAATGCTGCTTCCTGAGAGGTGTCCTCCCTGACTCCTGGCCACAAGTATTCTTTCCTTCTAGCTGGCTCCAGCATCTCTGTGCTTGGTCAGGCTTGTTGATTTTGTTGGACTTCCCTGAGGCATTCTTGTCACCAATCTCAATGCACCTATATGCCCATTACCATCACTACTTTTCCTCTCTGGCAGAAATAGGGGTGCCCTATACTATTCAAGGCCAGGTTCCACCTGAGATCTGGGCTCTCCCCTTGCTCTCTCATGCACAACCACTGTTCCTTCTATCTCCCATATTCTTAACTGTTCTTTCTTTGTTGCCTCCTTCCTGTCCCCATTTATAGAAGCTCAAGTCTTTCCCATCTGGGAATCAAAACCCTCTACCTGCCTCCACATCTCCCTCTGTCCCTCTTTCTTCTTCACAGCTAAGCTTCTTGAGAAATTTGTCTACACTGGCCATCTCCACTTCAGTACCTCCTACGAGTTCTCCAACCCACTGCAATCTGCCTCTCGCACTCATCGCTGCATGGAAAATGTTTTTTAGGAAGGTTGCCCAGGACTTCCTGATGGTGAAAGCAATACATTCACTTCTGCCCTGGACTTAACTCCTCCTGTACACAAGATTTAACAGTCTTAACAAGGCCATTTTCTTCCTTGGTGAGCCCACTCACGGTTGGTTTTCCTTCTTTGGCCCATCCCTCCACCTCTTCTTGGGCCCATCCTGCAGGTTGGTATCTCTTCCCCAGTTCTTCTCTCGTATTCTCTTTCATCTCACTCTCCTTCAGTGACGTCATTTCATTTCATAACTTCAGGTATGGCTCTGTCTAGCACAGATCTTTCTGCTGGGTCTAGACCCATCAAGGCTAGTGCTTGTGAGCCAGCTCCAAGAGGACAGCCCGTACAGCCCTCAGATGTCAGAGGGACCTCTCCCACAACCTTATCAGTGCAAGCCTTGCCTCTTGCATTTCCCACAGGAGTGAAAGCTACTGCCATACACCTAGTCACTTGTGCCCAAAACACACCTTGGAGACCCTATCAGGCAAGTCCAAACTTTTGACATTTTGACACGATGACATCTACAGTTTGTACTTAAAAATCGTGCAGTCACATTACAAGAAAAAATGCAAAAGGTCTCACAATGTTTTTAAGTAAGTTTAAGAATCTATGCTAGACCAAATTCACAGCTAGTATTGGTCAAATGTGGCCTAGAGATTGCAGATTGGACATACATACTTGATTCTTCAGTCACTAAAACTTGCTCATTCTACCTCCTAAATTAGCTCTAACATTCTGCATGTTTTCTTTTGCTCCCTTTGCACCTCATTCAACCTTTTTTTCAAATTTCATTGTCCTTCCTACACATGTGTCCTTCAAAAATATGCACCTTCTGTCTGGAGTACCAACTCCTACATTTGTGCATGGCTTGCTGCCTGACGTCCTTCACCATTATAGACTCAAATCTTCAAAAGGTGCCTCTTCACCACACACACCCTGTGGTTTATTGTCTTGTCTACAGTAAGATCCACCAAGGCAGGCATCTGTCTTATTCAGTGCTCCATTTCTCATGCCCAGAGCAGTGCTTTAGTAAATATTCAAGTAATAGATGAATCCATTGCCAAGCCCGAAGACTCCAACCAACGGTGAACTACATTCTCAATCATGTCCATCTCCTCCTCCATCTCTCCTTAAGCACCAAGTCTCTGACTCTGGCCCTTCCCTTTGCCCAATCACTTCTCAGTCCATCTCCTCAGCTCTATGCTTACTGTCACCTTCTTAGTTTCTCTTGGATGACGACATCAGCCTCTTCCCAAATCTTCCTTCCTTCTAAAATGTTAATTTGATAATGATACTTTCCTATTCAAGAACTGCTCAAAGCTCCCAGATGTCCCCCTTGAAAAACATAACAAGCCTATACTCCCGAGACAACTGCTTGAGACATGTCTAAACCCTGCCCCCTCTATTATTTCTTTTTGCTCTTTCTTACCTCCAAACTCTGTGCAGACCCTCGGAACATCCTCCATCATCTATTTTTAGCTCTTGACATCACTATGGATCTTAAGTAACTAGCTTAGATGTTACTTTCTTTGGGAAACTTTGTCTGACTCACAACTTAGAAGTAATATACCCCTCTCTCCCTCTCCTCCTTCTCTAATCCACAGGAAACTACATGTCTCTGGTGTTACTTGGGATCTCTAAGAACAAGGAGTAGGTTGGAAGTTAGTAATTATGTATGAGACCAGGGACTTAGGATGATGGATGAGCACTGATGGAGATTCTTGTTTCTTACACTATTACCCTGGACTGGGCTCTGGTATTCTGTTAATGTCTACTTATTTCTGCCCTCCTATCCATCAGCTTCCATTATCTATAACCCTTTCTATCATCCAACAATTGAACTGAAGCTATCTTTTTGTTTGTTTGTTTGTTTTTGTTTTTCGAGACAGAGTTTCTCTGTAGCTTTGGAGGCTGTCCTGGAACTCACTTGGTAGCCCAGGCTGGCCTCGAACTCTCAGAGATCCACCTGCCTCTGCCTCCTGAGTGCTGGGATTACAGGCATGCGCCACCACTGCCTGGCTCTGAAGCTATCTTATTAACAACTCTCAAAAGATTTGGATTCCAAACTCTGAAATTAAAATGCCTCTGAATGAATGGTGCCCACCAGAGTCACAAAAGTGTAACTAGCCTTGCCTGACTCTACTTTTTCTATGCCAATCCCAAATTAGACCTCACACTGGCCTCTGTGTACACAATCCACTTTTTGCAGACAAGGTTTTCTGTATTCCTGGCTGAACTTCAACTCTTTATATAGTCAAAGATGGCCTCCTGATTGTCCTGCCTCCACCTCCCAAGCACTAAGATTACAGTCATGTCCCACCCTGTCCAGCTACAATGATTTTTCATACTGACTGCTAATGTGACAGTTCTAAAACACAAATTTTATCAAATTATACTCCCATTTCAGATTCTTTCACATGATACCTTCTTACCAATAATTTTGGCTCTCAACTTTTCTGAGGGGATACAAATCCCTTTATGCATTTAATGAAAGCCATGAACTATCTTGCTCATAAAATTAGGTACATAGTTCTACACATGTAGCATTTTGATTCAATTTCAGGAGGTTTGTGGGCCTCATGAAGCCTACCAGGGAGCCATACACTCCACTCTCTTGCTCAATCTAAAAACATCCAGTTCTTTCGCATATGTTATTCCTTCTGTCTAGAATGTTCTTCAGTACTTCACCCATCTGGCTGATTCTTACTTATTCTTTAAGACCCAGAACTCAGGGTGAGTTCACCTGTGCCAGCCCCAGACAGGGCTGGAGCTTTTCCTTTGAGCTCCTATTCTCTACCTTCTATCCCATTGTGTTCTTTTCTGTCACAGGCCTTCACAGTCTTCCCGCAGCTAACTGGGGATTCACAGAGGACAACAATAACCTTGCAGAGGCAGTACTCTGTGTCTACTGAAATTAGTACCAATAAGAACAACTCTACAGAGTACCCATTGTGTTCCAGGTACTTAGTGATATGAATTCTGAATGAATTCATTTGAATGGAATCATCCACTCCTTAGCCAATAAAATCCATGATGCTGTTGGCAGTATTCTGTCCTTTTCAACAGAGAAGAAAGGGGATTAAAAGACGTGTGAAGTAAGTTGTTCAAGTTACTGAATTTGGACAGAGATTGTTATGGTTGTCATGGCAAATGGTGTTACACCATGCCTTACTGCTCTGGACTGTGAAGTTACAAGAGAGCATCAGCAAAAGAAAAGGCCTGAGAACTAGGGCCTGAGCTATAATTCCCATATATGTCATGCCAAGGCCAGGCACCTGGTGCTCTCCTTATTATGCATCCTCCACCATCCTCATGTACCACGTTCACCCTCCTCTTTCCCCAAATCCTGCCTGCTGTGGTCAGGGCCAGTCTTTGATTCAGAACACGTATCTTCATACACGTATTGTGTTACACACTTTGTTAGTGGCAAACAAGATCTGAGTACTCTTTCCTCTTCTATAGTTGACAGTCACCTGGCCATCTCCAATCCAAAAACAGCCCTGAGAGGTAGGCAGGCATTAGCCTCATGACTAGATTGAGGAAAGAGAGGCCCAGAAGCTAAATGATTTGTCCAAAGTCACAGAGAGTGGAAAATCTTGAGCTTAAACTGACTCTGTTTCCCCTAATGAAGTCACCAGGTTTGGAACAGTGAAAAAGAAGACATGACCATTCTTCATAAAGGAGGAGGATGAAAGAAAGTTATGTTTTTCAACTCATTAAAAATGTCACCTCCTATAGGAAGCCTTCCCTAGATGCCAGATGGAGTTACATGCCTCTATTCTGGCAGCCAGCTCAGCCTAATTCAATCCCATTCCAAAGTACACTATGCTGCTTTTCTCCCTGCTAGACTAGAACTCCTTGAAAGTAGGACCAGACATACTCCATTCCAAAAGAGCAGCACGTGTGCTTAACTACAGACTCATCTCTCCAGGCCCAAGAATATATATTTTATTTAAAGTGTAGATAAAAGTTATTTCCATCACTTTAACAAGTGTATAGACTAGCTAAAGGTAAAGGTTATTCATAAATCCTGCCTTTATTTAAGAGAAGCATACATTATCTAACCTTGTAATTAAGAGGTGGTCAAAGGGCTGGAAAGATGGTTCCATGGTTAAGAGCATTGCCTGATCTTCCAGAGGATCTGGGTTCCATTCCCAGAACCCATATCATCTATAACTCTAGTTTCAAGGCATCTGATATCCTCTTCTGGCCTCTAAAGATACCAGACATGTATGTGGTGGTCAGACATACATGCAATCAAAACACCCATGCACATAACCAAATTAATAAAAAAAATTTAGAAGACTTGGTCAAGAGTGATATTCAAGGCTGGAGAGACTGCTCATCCATAAAAGCATGCTCTTGCAGGGGACCTGAGTTAGACTCCTAGGATACACATCAGAAGACCATAACTTCTTAGATCTCCATCTAATGCCTCTGGCCTCTAAAGACACCTGCAAGCAGCCTGGTCTACATAGTGAGTTCCAGGACAGCCAGAGATATATAGTGAGACCTGGTCTCGAAAACAAACAAACAACAACAAAGACACCTGCACTCACATGCATGCTGCATACACACACACACACACACACACACACACACACACACACACACACACAGATCCATAGTTAAAATTAAAATGATTTTTTAGGGAGTGATATTCTACAGGGGTATTTAATAAGGAGTTGCACAAAGGACTTTATGTTTGTCAATCTGGATTGGGTATTTTAGAAAAGGTTTCTGCCTGGCTAAGCTGGGCTTTCTCTGCCAGTAAATCCTCAGAAAAATCTTGCTCTGAGGCATGGTTCTCAGCTTGGAAGAATGTACACATTCAAGATTCTCATGCTCGTGATATCACAAGCCTGTGATATTAGCACTCAGGAGGCTGAAGCAGGAGAATCAAGAGTTTCAGCCCAGCTAGTGCTAATAACAAGACCCCATCTCATAAATCCAAAAAAGAAACCAGAAATTCTCCTGGCAACGGACAAAGTGGCCCTACAAAACAAATAAACAAAAACCTGTATTAATCTGTACTCCAATCAATGTACATAAGAGGTTCTGTTTTGATACAATCCTTCCGATCTTTTTAAATGTTTACACTTAAAAAATGGTGCTTTGTTATGGTTTCAAAACCTACAGTTTATTAACAAGTAGTAAGGTAAGTGCCTATTCATAGTCATTATGTAATTATCTATTTCATTGTTGAATCATCAAATGGTGTTATTTAACCTTTTTTTTTTTTTTTTTTTTTTTTTTTGGAGCTGAGGATTGAACCCAGGGCCTTTCGCTTGCTAGGCAAGCGCTCTACCACTGAGCTAAATCCCCAACCCGTTATTTAAACATTTTATTTTACTTTATTTGAGACAGGATCTCACTCTATAGTGTAGGCTGTCCTGGAACTCACAATGTAGCACAGGTGGGTCTCGAATTCATACAGTTCCTCTTGTCTCAGTTTCCTGAACAGAAGGATTACAGGTAAAACTCTACCATGTTCAACCTAATTCTCCATTTTAAATGGGTTGTGTATCTTTTTCTTACTGACTTCTAGAACACAATCTAGATTTAGACAGAAATAGCAACATATTATGTAGTAAACTTTCTACTGCCATTATTTATGTATTAACTTTGTGTACAATATCTTTCTCCATACAGTTTTAAGTGTTAATGAAGAAAAATATTACTCGATTTTATGGCTTCTGGGTTTTGTTGTTGTTTGAGAAGGCATCTGGGATCTCACTATGTTGCTCCTGCTAGCCTTGAACTCCTGACTTCAAGTAATCTTTCTGTTTCGGCTTCCTGAGTATCTGGGACGACTGGCATGCACCATCAGAGCTGGCTTGGCTTCTAGATTTTGTTTTGGTTTTTTGTTTGTTTGTTTGTTTTCTAGACAGGATCTCACTTACAACCTGGCTGTCCTACATACTCACTGTGTAGACCAGGCTGCATTTGAAATCACAGAGATCTGCCTGCCTGTCTCCCAAGTGGTGGGATTAAGGGCGTGAAACACTCACTGCACCCAGCTTTGTCTTATAGGTTTTGAAGTCTCACATTGCAAGGCCTTCTGTATCTTAATATTATAATTAAAATATTCCAGATTTTCTTCTGGTAATTCTATAACCATATTTTCATATGTGTTACTGGTCTGAAATGTCTTTTTTTACATCACAAACTAATTTCCCATTTCAACATGTAGATTTGCATCTAAACTCCATACTTTGTTCTGTTTATATATTCCTCTATTTCTGTGAAGATACAATATTTGCAATTACTGAAGTCTTTTAAATTTTTTAGATTTATTTACATTATTATTTATGTGTACTGTACATCACAGGTATGCTTGGTGCCTATGGAGGTCAGAGGAAGGTATTAGATCCTCTAGAACTGGAGTTATTGATGGTTGTGAGCCACCATGTGGGTGCTGGGAATTGAACCCAGGCCCTCTGCAAGAGGAACCAATGCTCTTAACTATTGAGTCATCTTTCCAGTCCATTAATGCACTCTGTTTGTTTTTCTGTTTGTTTGAGACAGGGTTTCTCTGTGTAGTTTTGGTGCCCATCCTGGATCTTGCTCTGTAGATCAGGCTGGCTTCGAATTCACAGAGATCCGCCTGGCTCTGCCTCCCACATGCTGGGGTTAAAGGCGTGTGCCACCACTGCCCGGCCGATTAATGCACTCTTATGGTAAGGTTTGGGTACATTTAATAGGTGAATCTCCTACATTATTTCTCCTTTGCAAAAATTTAATTAATGAATATTTACTCTTTCCAATGAACTTTAAAATGCAATTGCTCAGTACCAAAGAAAATACCACTGACATTTTTATGAGAAGTGCATTGAACATTTTGATCAAACTGGTGAAAAATATCATTGTTCATCATATCGAACCTTTCCTCCTCAAACAGAAGATAATCTTTGATAGAGTCAATTCTTACAGCCTCCAAAACATATTTCCTGTTTCACGTCAATTTCTAGGGAGTTTATAGATTGTTTTTACTACTGTGGAAAGTATTTTTTCTATTACATCTTTTAGTTAGATACTACTGTTATTCAGAGATGCTAATGTTTGGGGTACATATTTGTCCTGAATTTACCTATCACATTGGAATTTCTTAGTAGTTGAAAGAAGTTTTCATTTTATTCTCTTGACTAATTAGACAATCATATCATCTTCAGATAATGCTAATTATGAGTCATTCTAATATTTACACTACTCATTTCTTTTTAAATCCCATTGTTTATAATTGGAATGAAACACATGTGTATGAAATTGTCAAATAACAAATTCAATAAAAGAAATATCACTGTTTAAGATTTCCAAAAATTAATTAAGCAATAGTGATAGCAATCATTCTTACTTTGTTCTTGAATTTAATGGAAATGTATTAAGTGATTCATTTTTACATTTGATGATTGTCTCTGAATTCTTATAAAAACAAACCTTTACCAAGCTAAGGAAGTTTTCACTAATTCCTAGCTTAAGGTATTAGCTATCCTTTTCTGTGTAACAAATTATTCCATTGTAGCAAAAGAATGTAATGTAAATTTACCAAAACATTTTCCAGCATCAATAGATAATTAAATGATCTTTCCTATAAAAGAGAAATATTGCAATAAATTACAATAACAGAGTTCCTAACATTTATCATTATCATTTATTACTACTATTATTATTTTAATGTATATGGGTGTTTTGCTTGCATGTATGTCTGTGCACCAAGTGCATGCCTGGCTCCTAAAGAGGCCAGAAGAGGGCATTGCATCCCTTGGAAGTGGGTTTCAGAAATTTGTGAGTTGCCATGTAGAGATGGGCAATCGAACCCAGGTCCTCTGCAGGAGCAGGTAGTGTTCTTAACCACTGAGTCATCTATCCAGCCACCAGGGTTCCTAATGTTGAACAATCCTTGCACTCTTAGGAAGCCTTCATTTGTTAAGACAATCTCCCCCCCCACCCCCCTCTCTCTAAAGGTTTCATGTAGCCTAGACTGGGTTCAAACTTGCTATATAGCCAAATCTGACCTTGAGCCCTTCATCTTTTGGCCTCTACCTTCCATTCCAAGTGCTAGAATTACAAACCTATGCCACCAAAGCAAGAAAGATATGCTTTTAATACTCTAATGGATTTTTTTTCCGAATACTCTATTACAGTATTTGTTACATCAGGTATGGTGGCACAAGCCTGAAATCCCAGAACTCAGGCGGTAGAGGCAGTAGAAACACAAGACTGAGGGCAGCCTGGATGACATAGTGATTTCTAGGACAGCCTCTGAATAACCTAGTAAGATAAAGGAAAAACATGCACAAATCCCCGCATCTAATTCCCAGTCCCGATAGATAAAGTTGCTCATAGATATATAAGTGTGTGTGTGTGTGTGTGTGTGTGTGTGTGTGTGTGTGTGTGTGTGTGTATGTGTGTGGTGAGGGATAAAAACCCAGAGCTTTGTGTTCTGCCATTTAGCTTTATCTCCAGCCCTGTTCTGCTTTGTTTTTGAGAAAGGGTCTCTACATTGCCCGGGCTGACTTCAAACTCCTAGGCTAACGCAACATCCTTGCCTCAGCCTGTTGAATATCAGGGACTGCGGGTGTGCCACTGAAGAGCCTTACATCAGGAACTGGGAAGATGGCTATCTTTTCCTATTATTTGACTTTACCAGATTTGCTAGAACTTTCAGGACCTCCAGAAAAACAACTGAACATGGTATTATTTCTCAAGAGAAAAAAAATGCCCACTTTTTTCATTTCATTCCTCACTTTTCCATTCTATTCAGGTTTGGTCCCCCCCCCTTTTTAGGTACTTTCAGTAATTTACATATTTCTAGAAAAATCACCCAATTAAATTACATTTTTACATTTTCACATTTCTTGGTATAAACACACACACACACACACACACACACACACACACACACACACACACACAGAGAGAGAGAGAGAGAGAGAGAGAGAGAGAGCGAGCGCGCATTTTCTTATAACTTTTCAAAAAAAAACCCCAGAATTTATGGTAAATCCTTTCTTAAAAAAAATCTGAGTTGGGGATTTAGCTCAGTGGTAGGCAAGCGCAAGGCCCTGGGTTTGATCCTCAGCTCAATATATATATCTTATTTTGCTTACATTTTTTTTTGCTTTTTCCCTAGTCATATCTGCCAGAAGATCAAAACTTTTCTGTTTCATTGATTTCTGGCTTCATCTACAGTAATTAGTGGATTCTGTTTTCCTTTTGTTGTTCTTTTTCTAGCTTCTTAAGTGGAATAATTAGTTCATGTAATTTAACCTGCCTTGCTCTCTAATAAAAGTACCGGGAGAGCTGGGACTGTAGCTCAGTGATACAGCTGTTTGCCTAGCACCACCCGTGAAGCCCTAAGTTCAGTTTCCAACACTACAATAAAGAAAGAAATGCACTGGAAACTAGAGGTATTCTTCTAGAGCCCCTATGACACACCTCATAGGTTATGAAATATAATGGTCTCCTAAATTAATGTATTATAAATAGCCTATAAATTCCATTTTTACTTCCTTTTAAATGCAAGGTATTTCGTTTATTTGTTGAGGTGGGATCTCACTGTGTAGTCCCGGCTAGCCTTGAACTCATAGTGTAGACCAGACTGGCTTTGCACTCCCAGAAATCTGCCTGCCTCTGCCTCCCGCGAGTGCTAGGACCAAGGTGTAAGACACCACATTGCTGGGCCTCCCTTTATTTTTTATGTGGCTGTTAATGCTTCCTTTTGTTGAATTCTAATCAGAAATATTAAACAGGATTTCTGATTAACTTGGAAATAATGTTGTTCTCCAAAAATGTAGGCAGATCCTTCCCTCTGCCTAAACATTCTTTCACACTCTACTCAGACAGCAAACTCCTATTCATACTTCAGAACATCTTTCAAATGCCACATATTCCGAGACCAATCACTCCTAGCTATGGAGACAGGCCTCTAAGGATAGATTTCTTTAAAAAAAAAAAAAAAAAAAAAAAAGAATAAAGTACCAATAGATTCCAAAGGTCCTCTTCAGTCACCAAACCTGATCTCCCAAGATCCTCAGACATTCAGACAACCACTCCACAGTCACTCGGGGAACTAAGGGACACGAGGCAGGGGTGGGGGGTGTCTGGCAATGATGGTGCATATTAGTTTGGAAGGGGAGAGGATTCGGGGAGGGTTAGGTCTAGCTCTTACCTGCTCTCTGCCAGCCTGCCTGAGGGGGTAAGCTTCATGGAGTCAAGGACCTGAGTAGGACAGCAATACTGGTGTAGAGTATGAGACGCTGTGGACCTGAGAGACAGCAAGAGACAGGGAAAGAGAGACAGAGAAAGAGACAGGGAAGGAAGGGAGAGGCAGGGAGGGCAATGGGGACAAGGGGGTCACAGTAGGTGGGGGATGGGGAAAGGGAAGGTGCAGAAGAAAGGAAAGGGAGGAAGGGTGGGAGGGAGGAGGGAAGGAAGGTATGATGGGAAAGGAGGGTGAGAGGGAAGAAAGGGAAGGAGAAAAGGAGGGAAGGAGGCATGGAAGGATAGAGGAGGGAGGGAGGAAGGAGGAAAGAAGAGAGGGAAGGAAGAAGGGGAGGGGAAGGAAGGAAGGAAGGAAGGAAGGAAGGAAGGAAGGAAGGAAGGAAAAAGAAAAAACCACAAAGTCAAGAAAGAGAGGACGGCACTCAACCACAAACAGAACACAATGACAACAGTGGGCAGTTGAGACAAGAGCCAGGCTTGGGCCTCCTGTGTTCCAGGTGACTCCGAGGGGACCTGGGTTACTGAGAGACGCTGGGACACCACAGCAGGGAAGGGGGAAAGGAGCCCTCCTCACAGCAGACACCACAGGGGAAGGTAGGAAGGAAAGCAGAGGGAGATGAAAGAGAAGAGGAAGATGTGTGGGCAATGCAAGGGCTCCCCTTAGAGAAAACCCTTCATGGGAAGGGAGGGCAGGGGAGGGCAGGGGAGGGCAGGGGAGGGCAGGGGAGGAGCACTGAAGGAGCAGAGGAAAAGACAGAAAGAAACCGAAAGAGACAGAAAAGGAGAAAGAGGAAGGGCTAGACAAAGGACACAGAGAGAAGACAGGGAGAGCCAGAGAATGCCAGAGCAGAGGGGGCTGAGGGCAGAGAAGGCTGAGGGCAGAGAAGGCTGACAGAATCTCAGTGGTCTTGGCGACAGGATGGGACTCAGAGCTTGGGGCGGAAGGGCAGGCAAGGTAGAGGACAGGGTGGTTCCAAGGAGGAGTTTTGTTTTGTTTTTTTTTTTCTTCTTCCAAGGCTGTTACTGTCCCCCACATATCCCAAGGCTGGGCCCACACTCCACCCCTCTGCTGCACCCCCCCCCCACCTCCAGTGCACAGTCTAAAGGCCCCTCTGGCACCTGCTTGATGTGATTAAAGTCCAAAGAATGGCAAGAGAGAAGAGAAGCGACAGTTAGTGGGGGGGCTAAAGGCCTTGTCCCTGCCCTGCCCAACACAGTATGGTTGCTGGGGGTCAGGACAAACTGAAAATAGAACCTGCCCCTCCAGGTCAGCCAGCCCCTGTCTTTGCAAGTCCCCAAAGGTGGATAGATGGTCAGCACTCAAGAGCCCAAGTAAAAGTCAGAAATGGGGCTGCAGTCCAGCCCAGCTGCCCATTCTCTAATGTAGTACAAGTCAGCAGATGCCCAAATGTTTACAGAGAATCTTTGAATGTGAGAATTCTTCTCTGAAGCTCTAAATAGCCATCATCATCTTCAGAGTGGCTGTTTCTCAAGTACCCTCTATGTGCCAGTGACTGACTGCATCTCACTGCATCTGAGCCTCAGACACCCTCAGGCTGCTGGAATGTTGGCATCAGAATATCAGTGGCTGGAGCATGCAGGCTGCCGGGTGTGCTAGGCTAACGCCAGGGCAGTCACAGAGGTCACCTCTCACAGGCCACGGGCAGTACTGCTTGGGACTCTAAGGTCCTGAGCAAGCTGGCTTTCAGATACCCACAGACTCACTCTCTCAAGTCGGCTCCCTCTCCTAAACCAAAGGCCTTTCAAGAGTACAAAAAGGGAGCCAGAAACCAGGAAGCCAGAAGGCAGCTGAATCATCAGGCCAGGCTGTGGGGCTAGGTCTGAGCAGGAAGGAAGGGAGATCAGGCTAAGTGGCCCAGGTTCCTACCTGCTGCTCCTCCAGGGGGGTTCCATGAGTCTGGACCTGTCCCAGGGGCAGCCCCCTCCCTACTCCCTGCCAGTGCCACCCGTCACTATTCCCACCTCTTCTTCCTCAGTCCTTCCCCAGAAGGAGGAGCCAAGGAGGAGGGGCCAGCCCCGCTGGGCCGCAGGCCAGGCTGCAAATGGAAACTTTGCTCCTTCCTTGCTCTCCCAAGGGTTGGGAATTCCTCACAAAAGGAAGCAGTTTAGAGAGCTCTCTTATTCCTCACAGGCAAACTTGGGGCTGGGTCCCCTATGTGCATCTCCTCTGCTATTCCCACAAGCAACTTGTCTCAGCCTGAAAGGGTTCTGTCACGAGGCCTATTTGAATACCTTCTGTAGAAAATTGAGATACAAAGCTTGGTAGTAGTGGCAGAACCCCAAGATTAGGGCTTAATATGGCTATTCCAAAAGCGGGGATCTGTAACATCAGTTCTATTACTACTTTGTACATCTTTTAGCAAGACGTCACTAACATCTTCCACTCAGCACATTTACAGATGTATGTAGACTGTCCTAGACAGTCATATCAAGTAAAATTCAAATCACCCAGTTTCAGATATGACGATGTGTCCCTGAATAATATTCTTTAGGACTATAGTAAGCTCTCAAAACAAACAAACAAACAAACAAAAAACAAAGAGAAAAGCACAATCATACACAGGCCATTTATAATCCAGAGGTTGTGCCAGGCGGTGATAGCACACGCCTTTAATCCCAGCACTCGGGAGGCAGAGGCAGGTGGAGCTCTGTGAGTTCGAGATCAGCCTGGTCTACAAAGTGAGTTCCAGGACAGCTAGGACTGTTACACAGAGAAACCTTGTCTCAAAAAAACCAAAAAGTAAGCAAGCAAGCAAGCAAACAAATAAATAAATAAGCCAGATATTGTGAATACACACGCCATTTATAATCCAGAGGTTGCTCCTCCAGGAAGACTGTGCAGCCTGATTTCTACAGGTCCAACAACTGTAAACTAGAGAGGAGCACAATCTCAGCAAAGTTAATACAGCAGGGCACAAGTGGGTGTCTGGCACCTGCCACTCACCAGGCAGGCACTCTATTCTGCACATGGGTAACACCAGAGAAAACAGAATTTGGGGAGTCTGAAAGATGGGCATGTTCCTGAAAAAGAATAATAGGTCCAGCTCAGAGCATCCTAGCCTCTCATGGCCCCAGAGCCCAGGCTCCTGGCTGTTCTGAGCAGAAGGCTCCTGGGGAGGGCCAGGGTGGTCAGTGATCTAGAAGAAATAGGAGCTGACAGGCTACAGGCCAACCTTCCTGCCTCCCTACCAGGACAACTGGTTCATCTGAAGAAAGCCAAGGCTGCTAGGAAGAGAGAGGCCCTCTGAACCACTACAAACCTGGCATCTGTGGGACTTCTGAAGCCTCTTCTCTCTCTGCCCATCTCCTATTACTGGGTACTCAAGCCCTTACCTCAACCTCTGATTTGTTCTGTTTGGACAACCGTCCCAGTTCCTGCAGGTGCGTCACCTCTGGCCCAGACCTTCCTCTAGGTCTGACAGGGGTTGAGGACAGAAACTGTAGTCCTGACTGTAAGGCTGATGATGGATGACCTCAGGCAAGCCTCTTCTATTCTCTGGGGAGTCCAAGATCCTACACTGCGGATCCTTGTAGAATGCAATGTAACCATTTATCTGGGCATATCCCATGAGACTCAGTTTGGTTCTCTAGAAGAGCAATGACAATTCCCTACTCCATAGTTTTGCTTTGGTTTGTTTGAAACACAGTCTTGCTATATAGGCCAGGTTTGCCTCAAATTCATAATTCTTCTGCTTCAGTCTCTCCAGTGCTGGGGTTACAGGTACGTGCTACCCTGCCATGCTCAGCTTACCTCACAGGGTTGTTTGTTCATTTGTCAGTTTTGAAATGGGGTCTTGCTACATAGCCTTTGGCTGGCCTGCTACTCATGTAGCCCAGACTGACCTCAGACTCACAGCAATCCTCCTGTTTCAGCTTGTTGAGTACTGGAATTATAGGCATGTGCTACTACCCTTGGCTTACCTCACAGGTTCTTGTCAAGATTCCATAGGCCTACGTATGCACATGATGACAGAAGAGTCTCTGAGTAAGAGAGTCTGATTCCAGGCGTGGTGGCGCACGCCTTTAATCCCAGCACTCAGGAGGAAGAGGCAGGCGGATCTCTGTGAGTTTGAGGCCAGCCTGGTCTACAGAGTGAGATCCAGGACAGCCAGGACTACACAGAGAAACCCTGTCTCAAAAAACTAAGAGTGTGACCCTTCTCCCAGTGGATGTGGGGGGTGGGGGACTTGCAAGAAGCCCTTTGCTTCAGAGATGAGGAAGAATTCTAGGAAAATACCTGTTAATGAACCGGGGCCTTTGTGTAATTCAGACCTAGCTAAGCATGTTACATAAAATTATATGATGACTCACCAGGGGCTGAATGAATTCAGAGTGAGGAGCTTAATCCAGCCACAGGGCACTGGTGAGCCCTTCATTCGACAGATACTGTGGACTAGGCACGGTGCTGGGTTCTAAAGGTACAGTATGACCTGTCTTCGGGAAGCTTATGTCTAACTGGGAGGAGACAGACACTCCATTTGTGTGAAGATAGGATGCAGAAAGAATTGTGTGCAGAAGAAAGGACCTAAGATGCTGCTTCCAGGAACTTCCAAGAGACCAATGTGGCTGAGTGAAAAATTCACTGAAAGATACACATGGGGCCGGAGATGCAGGAAGGGTTCAATCTTGCAAATCCCTGGAGGCCATGATAGGGTTTCTTACTTATACTAGGATTATTTTGGAAGTCTGTGGTTCTTGGATAGGCACGGGAGGGAGTATCTCTAAAGCCCCTGGAGTTGGAAGAGAAGTATTCTCGGGGAAATATTACTTTCTAGCTTTCATCAGCTACTCAGATGGGCGTGTGACTCCAAAGGGTAAAGAAGCTTTCAACGTGATCCTGTGCTTTAAATACCTAGTAAATGAGCTAGTAGCGGGTCCCGTAGATCCTTCAGTGACCTAGCCCCTATCTCCCACCCTCAGCTAATCTGGCTCTTCCTCCATTTTTTTTTTTTTTGATGGGGTTTTGCCTTGTAGCCCAGGCTGGCCTTACATGCGAGCTCCTGCTGCCTGTACTATGGTTGCAGATATGTAGCACATTTCCCCCACCTGCACCTCACCCAGACAGGATTACCTCTAATTATCTGAGAGGCATATGTAGCTGCTCCGCGCCTCACCTTAACTAGTACTCTCCCTCTGGGCCCCTACCACCACCTCCCCACCTGAACAGCACTTCCTTGTTCTTCAAAAGTCAGCTAGGAGCTGTGTTCTCTGGGAACCTGCCCTGATCCCACCTAGGAGGGTGGATCGCCTCCCTAGGGTCCTTCCACTCTGTTCCTCTCAGCCAGCTTCTCACAATACTGTTCACGGTTTCATCTACTCAACTGGGAAATCTGTAAGAACAGGTGTCTCATTGAGGCTAGCACAGGTCCACCTGGTTATACATTTTGCTGGGAGACAATGCACACAGCACGGGAAGCTGCAAGATGGGCCAGTGGACACTAGAGGGCACTGAAGCCCTGCAATTCAGTGGGTACAAATGACCAGGGCCCCAGTTGCAGCCTTCTAAGGTAAACTCGCTCATTTCCAGATTCTTTCTCAGAACAATCCACTCTCACGGCACATGCAGCTTTAGTTCCTCATAAAGGGGTGCCCACCACCCCTCCCACATGTCTGGCCTGTAATACTGCACATTTCATCTCACAGCAACTCCATCCTCTCTCAGATAAGTTCTACTCATCCTCCAAGTCTCAGTTTGGATGTCAGCTTGGGTATCTTCCCTGGCTGGGTTAGGCATACTTCCTTGATGCTCCACACCACACCACACTTGTCTTATAATTGTGGGTAATTTATGTTTCTTAACTAGACAGTGGGATCCAGCACAAGGCCCATCACTCTATTATGCACCATCCTATTAGTCAACTGGTATTGGTAGGTACTAGATATAGCTAAATCATCCTTGAATAAAGGACAAAATGCATGAATGGATAGATTAATGATTTGGGCAAATCACGTTACCTCCTCTGGATATAAGTTTCCCACCCCTAAATCACCCCTACTTGGCAGAATGGCCATGAAAATTAATGTGTGTCAAGTATTTCCTAACATTACCTGAAATTCAACAGATTATTTTCAGAACCAAAGTAATAATTAATATTTGGAACAATAAAAACAAAGGAAGAAGAGGAGTTGAAAGAGACTCTGCCTGAGCCTTGGATAATCTCTGCAACTTAGACTTAACAGTAATAACAGAATGGTCACATTTATTAGAATAACAGCAGCATCTCTTATGTGCTGGAACAGAACCAGAAGGCACCCAGATGAGGTGGTAGGAAGACTCTAGTTTCAACCAGAGGATGCTAGGTCAGGGCCAAGGCCAGAGCTGTGGGCCTTGCCCTCATATCTGGAGACCAGTCATTACTGGCACAGCTGGTTCCTAACTCTTTGCTAATAGGTGAAAACTTGTCTAAGGGGTCATTAATTCCCTCTGTAATTAATGTAAAAACTGCAGGGTTTGTATTAATGGAAAAGTAAGCTCAAGCGTCACGCTGGTAATATTGATAATGTGTGTCTGTAATTATATACTACAAATAACTATAAATTTAGTCACTGAACTAATAAAACAAAAATCCCTACAGCAACCACAACCTTGGTAGCAACTGTACCATCAGTAACATTATGCCAGTTGTTCTGAGGCTATGAAAATCATCACAAACTGGTGGCAATGGTAATTTGCACCATGCATTTAAAAGATGTTTGGGGGTGGACATGGTGGCACATGTCTTTAATCATAGCACTCAGGAGTGCTCTCAATCTGAGTTCAAGACCAGCCTGGTCTACATAGAGAGTTCCAGGCTAGCCAGAGATACATAGTGGGAATCTGTCTCAAAAACCAATAATGAAACAACTTTAAAAGGTGCTTTGACTTAAAGAAACAGGGTAGCTCAGGAATAGAGCATAGGCCTAGCATACATGAGGTCCTAGGTTCAATACAAAAATCACAAGGAAAAGTGAAAAATGATTTTAGATAAAATGGTGTGTTTTGATATAAGAACATGGAACTTGGAAACAGAAAACAAAGGTCATCTGGAAATATGTAGGAACCAAAAACTGGGTGGATGGGCAATCTTAACATCATAGGCACATGCATAGAATATCTCCAGGCTCTGATCTCAAATTTTTTATTTATTGTTTTTGTTGGTTTATTTGCTTGCTTGTTTGTTTTTTAGAGATAGAGTTTCCCTGTGTAGCCCTGGCCATCTGGAACTCACTCTGTAGACCAGGCTGGCCTTGAACTCAGAGATCCACCTGCCTCTGCCATCTGAGCACTGGGACTAAAGGTGTGTGCCACCATGCCCAGCTCCTGACCTCACTTTTGTGCACATAAAACCTCTGCTGAGTACAGAGGGAACATCAAGCTCTAAGTACTTTACCTCTCTGCCCTCATCCTTTTCCAAGAGAACAGAAACCCACCTTGCTGTCTTGTATTACCAGAGGCGGGACAGGATCTCTGCTATTAGATGATAGAGACCTTAAGTCACATAGTAGCTTCCAGGTTTGTGACCATGCTAGGGCGCATAGCAGCAGAGGAAGCCACAGAAAAGAATCAGAAAAAAAAAAAAATGAGAGGCGTCATGCAAGCTATGAAGAACAATCTTGGTCCTTGACTTTGGTTGGTGAAAAGCATGGCTATCGTCCATTCACTATTCTTAATTTTGTGAGATGTAACCTCATCATAGCCCTCCCCTCTCTATTTTTGAGCTAGTGCACGTAAGCTTCTGTTCCCTGCAACAAAATGTACCCAAACTAAGACAAGTGAAATTTGGGGATACAAGCACAGGGCTTGTGTAAGGGAAAACGTAAGAACGCTTTTGTCAGGAGAAGTGACTGCAATTATTATGGCTTTTGTGTTTGTTTGCCCCAAAGCTCCCTCCCTCCCTTGCTATCACAACCACACACTACAGGCAGACACTCACACACAGAGACATTCAGTGACACACAGAGACAAATGCAGATATGCTTACATGCAGACAACCTGACATGCATGGCCTTGAAGCAGCATGCAGAGTTGCCCCTGTGCTTATCTCAGCAGTAATGACACTGAGCCTCCGTGACATGCAGCAATACACACCCACACGTATGAACACAGTGGTGCTGCCTGTAAAGGCTCAGGGCAAGAGTCGAAGCTTAACTGGGCTCTGCGTAGCCTCCCTCCCCAGCTGCCAAGTGACTCATCCCTAGGGCTGCTAATTAAAGCCAGGACAGAGGGGACAGAGGCAAGGGGAGGGGAAGAGAGGGAAGGCAAGTTTATTTTGGTGCCAACCAGGCATTCAGCCAGCTTAGGGGTCACCCACTTCCGGGGGCTGGGCCAAGCGGAGGCAGGAGAACCCAGAGAGGAAGGGGAGAAGAGGAACCATTTGCCCTATCTCATCTCTCTGGAGCTTCTAGAAAAAGTTCCTCCTTTGGGAAAATTACCCAGCTCCCCTTGGTCCTACCTTCTGCCTTGTTATCAGAAGCCAGATCAATCCCTCCAGGCTTCTGCTCTCATGCACTGGCCGTCCACCTCATTATCACAGTCTAAAGCTAGCTCATCTTTGTAGCCACCCTAAACTAAGAGCTCCCCATGGACAGGGGTCCCAGATTACCTCCTTCTGTGTCACCCTCCCCCCAAACAGATTGTCCACCACAGGCCTGCTACTTCGAGAATGGATGTTGTACATGCTTCAGGAAGCAATCAGGTTAAACCCACAACACTGTGGTGATTACAAATCTGATGATCTGGATTCCCACCTTACTTTTTACCATGGGGCAAATTATCTTAGCTTTCTAGGCCTCAGCATCTTTCTTTGTAAAACAACAACAATATACAGCCTTTAAGATTATAGTGACGACAAAGTGAGAGACTACATGTGAAGTGCCCAGCCATCACTTGGTAGGGCTACTGCTGCTGAAAATGAGAAATCACACCTGCACCCCAGGCGAGCGGTAGAATGAATGATACAGAGGCCAGTTCTAAACCTAGATCTACCAGAAGGACCTCAGCCAAATCCCAGGAACTTACTGAATACAGTCTTATGGAAAGTGGGGAATCACAATATGTCACCATAAATGTACCCGCCAAGTATGTGGCAAGCCCAGCTCTTAGAAGTAGCTCAATAAATTGCACAAAGGATAGCTAGCTAGCAAGAGGGGCCCAGACCTTTGGCGCCTGGGAAGCCTAGGACGGAGGAAGCAGTCTGGGTGGATGAGGGCCAGGCTTCCCACACTGGACAGGATGGGAATCGCTTCGCCCCTCCTCAGCCAGAGAGCGTGTTGCAGGCAGTAAGTAACAAGGTTGGAGGCACAGGAAGCAGTAGGAACAGAGAGTTGGGCAGGGTGGGCAGCCAGGCCAAGCTGAACAGGAAGCACATGGGAGGGAAGAACTGGACACAGCTGGGGCTGCTCTGGGGATTGGGAGTATCTCAGATATGTGAATGGGGGAGCCAAGGAAGGATTATAAGGTCTTAGTCATCCTAGGAGGTCAAAACAAGGAAGAATCTTCAAAATGACCTAAACCCAATTCTCAGTGGGACAGATAGGGACACTGAGGCCCAGAGTGGGAGGCCTCCTCTGGGAACAGAGCCAGCCATTGCTCCTCCTCCTCCTTCTCCAGACATCAGTGGCTTCTGTTGCCATGGGGATGTCCCTGGCTCTGAGGGTGTCAGTGGCTCCCCTACCCCCTCCCTCCTTCCCTAGCAACAGGCCACCTCCTCTTGCTCTTCTCATGCCTAGCAACCTCAGCCTGGTCCCCGGGGCCATGGAGTTCCAGCCTGACCTCTTACAGCCATGATTGCCTCTGGGGCAGCTGGGACTCCCTCATGTCCTGCTGGTGGGGACAATCCAGGCCCTCCTGCCCGTCTGTTTTTACGTTCTACACTTGTCCACATTTCGCAGCATGACTAAATCACACAGTCGGTTTAAGAGAGGCTGAGGAGCCCGACTGGTTGAGCCGCTACGTGACGCTGAGCGTAGCTTGACTTCAACTTCCCCCAACCCTGAGAAATCGGAACCATTGTTCCCATCTTATAAAAGAGAAACAAAGGACCAAAGAATGTAAGTGACGGCAAAAATCAGACCGCTAGGAAGCAGGCTGTGCTGGCAGCTTCGTGAGCTGTAGCTACGGCCCGTCTCACTCCGGACTTCAGGTTAAGGTACCTTTAGGTCTGACGAATTCTGTTGGATATACAGAAAACCCAGACATCCATCTTTGCCCCCCCCCCCCGCCCCAGCTTTAATTATACTCTTGCACTCAATACTGAGGGGTCCTGAAGCCTCGGTCCTAATGTGGGGTGGTCTGCCGTCTACCTGCCCTACTCACTCCTTGCTATTCAGGTTTTTTTGTTGTTGGTGGTTTTTTTTTTTGTTGTTTTTTTGTTTTTGTTTTTGTTTTTGTTTTGGTTTTGGTTTTTCGAGACAGGGTTTCTCTGTGTAGCTTTGCGCCTTTCCTGGAACTCGCTTTGGAGACCAGGCTGGCCTCGAACTCACAGAGATCCGCCTGCCTCTGCCTCCCGAGTGCTGGGATTAAAGGCGTGCGCCACCACCACCCAGCTCTATTCAGTTTTCACACGAGCTAAGGCCTAGTTTTCTTCTTGGCATTTCTTCCTCTCACCTAACTCTTTTCCAGCCATACGTGCACCCATGTATGTACACACTCATGAATGCAGGTGCTTCCTGGATGAGGAAACTGGGGTTCTACAAGAGACAAACAGATAGGCCCAGTCAAAAAACTGGAAAGCAACCTAGCCCAAAATGGAGGCCTTCGCCTGGATCCAAAGTTTCTACCCCTTTTTATGGCACAGTTTCCCTTAGTTCCTGATCACTCAGGTGTGTACAACCTGTAGCCCATAGGCTGCCTTTACTCCAGGATAGCTATGAATGGTGCCAAGACAAAATTATGAACATAGTTACAACATTATGAGATTGGTTGTGTGTGTGTTTGTAGATGCATACGTATATGGGTACACAAGGGCGTGTGTGTGTGTGTGTGTGTGTGTGTGTGTGTGTGTAGACCAGAGGCTGATAATAGATGTCTTCTTCAATTGCTCTTCTCTATTTTTGAGACAGAGCCTCTCACTGATTTGTTAAGATGGCTGGCCAGCGAGCTCCAGGGATCTCGTCTCCCTACCAGTGTAATTACCAGAGCATGCCGCCACGCTCAGCTTTTTATATGGCTTCTAGGCATCAGCCGGAGGCCCTCATGCTTACATAGCCTGCACTTTACCAAATGAGCCATCTCCCCATCTGCTATTAGGAGATTTTTTTTTTCTGCATTGTTTTGTAAACATCAGTTTACATGGTTCTTGTGTGTGAACTTTGTAGATGACAACATTATATCATAAAGTCAAAAGGCTAGACATGCTTGAAGAGATCTGTGACACATCCCTGACCCAATCAGGGTTCTGACCTTTAGAAGTTGTTCTTTCCTGCCCACATCTGTTTTAGTCCAGCTGACAGGTCCCTGGCTTTAAACACATCCCTTGTTTTCCTACTCATGCTGATTCTACATCCATGGGCTCTCCTTCTGGGAAACCAGTCCTCTGCAGCCCCGTCTGCTTTGACACCATCTGCTCCAAGAAACACTCCCTAACTGTAGTGAACTTGAGAAGTTATATGTGGGGCCTAAAAGCATCCTCGGAGAGCCCCACCCAACTGTGGTTCCAAATAAAAGGGTCTACTCCCTACTCCGTGAGACCTTGTTTTATATGTGCTATTACTATAGGCTCTTCTGCTGCCCTACAGCTACTGCTCTAGCCTGAGTTTGAGTTACCTCTGAGTCCTCCAAGCTGCGATAGCCTCCTTGAATATCAACCCAGTATACACACCAGGAACAAATCTGAGTAAAATCAACACTAGCTTCAGAACCAGAGAATCCAGGGTATGAATCAGAGGAATACCACCCTACCCCATTGATCTTCTTTCCCTGGGTGAGGCACTGACCACCTTGGGATCTCCTCTTCCTCGTTTGTCTTTGTTCTGTTTTTGAGACAGGGTCTCACTATACAGCCCTGGCTGTCCTGGAACTCACTCTGCAGACCAGGCTGGCCTGGAACTCACAGAAATCCACCTGCCTCTCTGCCTTCCGTGTGCACCACCATACCAGGTTCCTTTCCGTCATTTGTAAATCAGACATCATCATCCTTGCCTAATGCAGCTGCTGTAAGCATTTTTAAAAAGATCATATTTAGAGTGATTAGTATGTAAAGAATCAATGATAATTACTATGATTACTAATATTTGGGTGATAGCAAGGATGATCATCATCTACAAAGCTGTCAAGAAGTCTTATAGTGACAGTATAGGCAGGAATCTGGGCTTGGTGCCAAGCAGACTGGAATTTGAATCCTGGCTTGTTTCCTCAACTATAAAACACAGACGATAAGGCCAGCACAGGTTCCATTCACAGTGTCACTGGGTGGATCAAATAAAACAAATCCTTGACAAGTTCTGTAAGTTATAAAGGCCCAACATATGCCATCACGTGACTCATGATTATGGTTATTATTAAATACCATGAGCTAAAGGTTCCAGGAACTCCCCAGCGGGGAGGAGCTGACAACTAGAGATGTGTTCAGTCTGGTTCCTCAACAAGTTAGCAGGCACATCAACATAGATGCTATAGGAGGCCTGGGCTTGAGGTCATCCCAGGTTGCCTTTCTTCAAACCCACAGTAAGGACATTGAGATCTATGCCCTTTCTTAGACAAGTGCCCTCCTAAGTGCTAGAACAAGCTGTGCCTGGCCATGCTCCTTGGCTGCATGTAAGGATTAATTATGTGCCATCACAGACCTCTTGCCCAGACACCAGGGCTGACTGTATCCACCACATTCTCACTGATTTAATGTTGGCCTCAGCATGTGTCTCCCGCCCTGCCCCTGCAACACACACAGCCCTTCCCTTGGACCTGGGCACCAATGTGCTCACCCCCAGACCTCCTGCAAGAGATGCTAGGACAGACTGTCTATACACAGGCAACTTCTGACCCTGGCTCATATCCACTAACTTGCGTGACAGGAACAGTGCTGATACATATGGTTGGACAAGCTGTGCCCCACCCTAGGGTTTACAGCTAAGAGGTAGTGAATGGGGGTTTACATCCCATTTGCTCTGTGTTCACCAACCCGGAAAGCCTGGTGAGCAAGATTCACAAGAAAGGGCCCATTTTTTCCAATTGGTCCATTCAGAAGGAAGAACGGCTCCTTAAGCAAACTGTTTACTACTCATCACAAATAGGTTATCTTTACTAGTGCAGGCCTGGAGAGCACTGACTGTCCCCACTGTGTGCCTCTACTGCCTGGGCCATTCTCATTTCAAAAGCCATAGTTCCCAGTCCAGATGCTAAGACTAGAGCACACCCTGAACCCCCTCAACATCCCTACATTACCTCTATTTTTTAATACTTCTGCCTTCATGGGGTTTCTGACAGATGAGGGCCAGAGGGATGCACAAAGAACTCCAGTCCTAGTCCAGTTTTACCTCTTCTTCCTCAGCTGATAACCTTTACACCTTACCAAAGCTTATAAACTTTTAACCGAGCATGCAAAAAAAAAAATGTTTCCTCATCACCATTTATAGTTCTAATGTCTTGAAGGTATCACATCTAAAGTCAATCTAAGTCCCATCACTTGAGACTGGCAGAATTCAGGATAGAGAGGGAAAAAAAGACCAGGCAAGCCCAGCATCCATTGTTCCCTTCTTTCCTGGAAGAAGAAAGTAGAAAACTTCCTGGGTCTGGAGCCGACATCCCAGAGATCAGCCTCTTATGTGCCCCTGCACTGTGCGCCAAAGCTCTCAAATCCCCTAGGACTGCAAAGACTGAATAATGGTCTTTAACACCATCATGTCTACGCCTGCCATGTTCCCCTGTCCTCCCTTCCACTCCACACCCACCTCTAATACCAATGGGGAAAGAACCCTGCCATTGACCCCTGCCCATGGATCCCGAAGTAACAGCCAGAAAAACCCTCCATCCCAGGCCCCAGCCCCAGCCCCCAAGAACTACTAAAGAAATGAGTTACTGACCTGACTGTTCTGGAATTTTCACCATCAGATCTGAAAGAGAAACAGGAAATAAACAACAGTCAATATGGGCTCACCATTCTTTCCCCTACCTTACCTTGAGGTCCAACATATGCCATGAGAGAGAGCATGACCCCGTGTTTCATTCATGCATGGAGGACAGCAAGTGCAAAGGCCATGGTGGTGAGTGTTAGGTCAGTCAGAGCAGCTGGGAGGACTGGTTGCCTAGGTAAGCAAGCAAAGGGCCACTGGAGGTGTGAGAAGTCAAGGAGATAGCAGCAGTCACAATGAGTGTGGCTTTCCTTGGAGTGTGACCTGAGAAGCAGCTAGAGACAGCCAGGTTCAGATATTGTCTCTGCTACTTACTATTCCTGTGACTTAGGCAAGCTACTTCATTTTTCTGAGTCTGAGCCTCAGTTTCTCTCAGTTCCTCAGTAACACAAGGTTGATCCTCCAAGAGTGGCTTTGGATGATTAAGCTCTTTGGAACCAAGCAGACAAATGCCAGATATTATTAACAAGATACAATAGGCTTTGCCAACTGCCTAGTCCGACCTGCTTATTTTCCAGATGAAGAGAATGAAGCTGAGCGGGTAAATGAGTCAGCTGCTGGGTTCCTTTCTACTATATACTGGGCTGTCTTCTTCGTTGTTATGCATGGCCCCAGATGCAAAAGAAGGGTGAAAGAGAATGGAGTGAGGGCCGGCTCTGAGAAAAGCCAGGAAATGAGCAAAACCAGGACCACTCCCTTCCCCTCTCACTCCTCCTCAGCAAAAACAAAACAAAACAAAACAAAAAAGCCCACGTGTGCTGTGCAGGGAGCTCCTGCCTGTGCAAGCAGTCACAAGGCTATTACGTGTGCATGTAAGTGTGCACATGCTTGTGTAATGGAGGTTAGGACGGAGAAGCTGTTATACTGGGAGCAGAAGAGGAGAGAAAGGAGACCGAGGCCCCCCGGAAGTGGGAGAGCATTGGGAAGTAGTCTCCCTCCCTCTTCACCCCACACCTCTGGTCCTCTCCCAGGCTGAACTGGAAAACGCACAGAGATGAACACATGAGACTCTGTCCTCAACTAAGTGAGCCAAGATATAATCTTAGGGTATTTTTGGGGGGTGGGGTGGGGGGTGTTATCTATATGTACATTGAAAGGATGATTTTAGAATAGCGTCTGTTGAGAGAGTGAATGGGCATCTCTCTCTCTCTCTCTCTCTCTCTCTCTCTCTCTCTCTCACACACACACACACACACACACACACACACACACACACACACACACACTTACTCCAGCAAGATAGGGCAGGCAAGCATCAGGGTGCTAAATGAGTTTGACTGTTCACTAGCCACATTATCCTGAAGAAGTCATCTTGCTATCTAGGACCTCAAATTCTTCACTCAGTAAATGGGGCAGTGGCAAGAAACCCTCCCTTCATGGAATGGCTTTGAGGATCAAAGTGCCTGACACCTGGTACATGTTCATCTGATAACAGTGGTACCAATCTGTTGCCTTTTTGTCCCCTTAAAGGGACAGAAAACCGAGGCCACAGCTCACCTTATTACAGTTATTCAAACTTTCCATCACACTCTACAGCAGTAAGATGGCTTCTGGAATCCCAGCTCAGTTATTCTCAGACATCAAGTCTGAGGACCCAAACTTGAATGACTCCCCAGCTGCCTACAGAATGGAAGCCAGAACTCTCAGTATCTCTAACACTAATCCCCTGCTCCAGGGACACTGGTCTACAAGCACCCATCTCAAAATCCAGAACACATTTATTCATGCTATACCCTAGGCTCTAACCTGGGAAGACAACTGCCTACTCAAGGAGTCTAACTTCACATCATTATCATCATGAACCATTACTGAGCATCTACTATGTACCAATAATAGTGTCTCTGCTTCTAAAATATTCCTCTGATGTTTCACAGTTCTCAAGATGGCAGTAGGGTTGGGGTAAAGGTCCAAGTCCTGATACAGAGTGTATTAGCCACTACTTCTCACATTGGACTGATTCTTTCTAGTTTGGGAGGACATAGCATCATAAGATCCAAAGTGGGGGTGAATCCCACCTCATGGGTCTATCACTAAGCATTTAGTATATTGTATATGGATAACAATAATGCTGGTCAGTTTTTGTCTATGGGACATTTTCTTGATTAATGATTGATGTGAGAAGACACAGCCTATTAGGGGTGGTGCCACTCCTGGGCAGGTGGCCCTGAGATATATAGGAAAGCAGGCTGAGCAAGCCAATGGGAGTAAGCCAATGGGAGCAAGCCAGAAAGCAATGTTCCTTCATGGCCTCTGCATCAGTTCCTGCCCCAATTTCCTTTAGTGATGGACTGTAATGTAGAAGTGTAAATTGAAATAAACTCTTTCCTCCCCAAAAGGTCATGGTGTTTTATCACATCAATAGAAACTCTGGAACAACAATCATCAATATAGTGCTATCTGGCACCTCTTCAGGGAACAGTACACTTTGACCAATGGTCAGTCTGCCTCCTACTTCATGAAGCTGGGCCACCATTCTTCTGGGGTTAGAGTAAAAAGTGGTAGAAGATACGATATATTATGATTTGGTCCCTAACAGGCAGTATTAACTTTGGTAAGTCACCTCTCTGGACTTTTGATCCTCATGTGTAAAATGATGGAGTTGTGTTAGTTGAGTTCTAAGCACTCTTTAGGCTTTAAAACATTTTACTTTCTGCCAGGCAATGGTGCCCTGGCACCTTTAATCCCAGTGCTTGAGAGGCAGAGGCAGGAGGATCTCTATGAGTTTGAGCCTGGTCTACAGAGTGAGTTCCAGGACAGCCAGGGCTACACAGAGAAACCCTGTCTTGAAAAAAAAATTAACTTTCTTCAGAACCCCAAAGTTTATTTCTTTTATCAACTAGAGTCAGCTATCCACATGTGGAACCAAAGACCCAGGGACCACACCCCACTTTTTTTTACACTCAAGTCAGTAGAAGGAAATGTCTGTCTATCTGTCTTTATGTATGTGTGTACACACATACACACACACATCAGCCCATATGTTCACATCTATTTGTGTGTCCCCTTTTCTCCTTAGGCTAACCTTGGGCCAAATGAGTAGACTTGAATAATAAGACTACAATTCCTAAAGGTAAGCCTGAGAAAATCTGAAATTTTCTGGAATTGCAGTTCCAGATACCTAGAGTATGGTCTAGAAGAGATGGGGTCCTAATGAGTATGGCTCCTTGACTCCACATGTACTTGCTTGGTGGGGAGGGGTCTTTGAAGTTTGGGGCCCAGGCCTCTGTTTCTCAGTACATGATACTGGGATCTATAATAAATAGAGCCCCAAATCTGCCTCCTTTGGCTTCCTTAGCTAGGTCCTGCTTTGCAGTTCAGGGAGTAGGGATGCCCGAAGGGCCAAGGCCTTCAGGATGCGTGCCCAGTGATTTCACTGCAAACCCCACTAAACAAATACATTGATTCCCAAGCTATCCACTGGAGTATTTCATTCATAGCTCTTTTGGTATATTGATCTTCACATCTGAACAGCTTTTTTTTTTTTTAATGTGCACTGAACACATTCTTACATTAGGAAATCTAGGAGCCCATGGAAAAAGAGAGGAAAAAAATGTGCATAATGACATCACAAGAGACAGCGACCACTCCAAACAGTTGCTCCATTCCTCTCCTTCCCTGCATTTCTTCATGTAGGAGAAATGATTTTACATTGTATGATTTTTATTGCTTCTTCTGTTACATGTTTCCCCCTTGTACTACATATTCTTCAAGATCATTATTTTTATTTGCCATGATGTAGTTAACCATCCTCTGAATGCAGAGAATAAAAGCAGGTATGTTTTTCTATTGGTTTAAATTGTGCTTTGGTAAACTTTCTTTCACACATAGCTTTAAAGCAACACATGGCTTTTAGGAAACTAACCTTATACAGGAGCAATTGCATCCAGCTTACTTCTCTTTCTAGATGGCCATTCCCTCTAGCTAGGTCTGGTTTTATAGTCATTCATTCATTCCATTAGCACATAGTCACTCTATACTTCTATGAATCAGATCCCAAGCTACAGCTATGGGAAGAAATGAGGCATAGCTCCAGACCACCAGAAGATGTGTCAGTCATGCTTGAAATAGGCAATTTCAGAACATTCTGATTATGGCTGAGAGGGAGAGAAGAAGCGGATATCAAGGGAGAACAGAGAAGGGTCTCCTTAACCCACTCTATGGACATGATAAAAAACTCTTTGAGGATATGGTGCCTATATGAGTCATGGAAGATGAATAAATACTAGTTGGCTAGAATGAAGAAGAGAATGTTCATTTAAACACAATGAATTGAATAAACTGATTTGTCTCTGTTACTTCCCAAATACCACTAAAATGTAAGTAAATAAATTTTTAAAAAAAGACAGAAAGACAAAGTCTAGGATGCTGACCAGAAGTAAACCATTCCACTTACAGAACTTCTTCAGTGCTCAGGATTTGGAGGTACTGTACACCTCAGAAGGCAGGGTGAGGGATGAAGCTAAAAATAGTGAATTGCAATGCTGCCCTCAATGCTGTCCAGTCAGATTCTCTCCATCTCCAGCACCATCCCAGCAACCGGAGGCTTTGGATTTGAGGACGCCAGGTGCAGTGGCAGATGGGGTGAAATAGAGCTAAAAGCAAAGGGATCTTCCTTGGAAAATGGTGGGACCCTAACTTCCCTCTACTCTCCTACTTCCAACAGCAAAGCCGGGTGCACACAGCTTCTGTGCACCTGTGTTGTGTCATGGGAGCCCTTCTCAAAGCATCATCACGCAGAGACACTTAAGTTAGGGCTTCTGTTTTTAAGGTTTATTTAGTTTCATGTGTATGAATGTTTTGTCTGCATGTATGTAAGTGCACTGCATTCATGCTTGATGCTGGCAGAGGCTAGAAGAGGAGACCAGATCCCCTAGAACTATAGTTACAGGTAGTTATAACTGCCATGCAGGTGCTGGGAACTGAACCTGGGTCCTCTGAAAGAGCAACATGTGCTCTTAACTGCTGAGCCTCTCTACAGCCCCCAAGCTAGGTATATTTTGTTTTGTGTTAAATAAACCTTAATAAAAGTCATTATTTTCAAAGGAAATGAAGTTCTAGGCAATTGAAGATTACTGTATGATGCAAAGCTATGTGAGGGAGACCACCAACCTGGAAGGCAGATGGACAAAGAAAACAAACCAAGGAAGGAATTTGGAAGGAACAAAGACAATGAAGAAATCTGGGAAATGAAAAATAGTGAGAGCCAGAATAAAAATGTCAGTGGGATAGAAGATAAAAGGTGAAGAGATATCCTAGGAAACAAAATAACACTATAAAGAAGAGAAAAGATGAGAAAATTAGAGGATTAATTGAAGAATTCCTCCATCTAACAATAGGGGTTCCAGAAATAGAAAATGGAGGAAACAGCAGGAAGGAAATGCTCAAAGACACAATGTAAGAATGTTTCCCAGAGCCGAAGGAATGAAAGGCCAACAAGATAAAAGAAAACAAAGCCCCACATCGAGATATGGTGCTATGGCATTTCAAAACACCGAGGATTCCAGAAAAGATGTTAAATGCTTCTAGAGAAAAAACCCCACTATGTAGAAAGGGTCTTTAGCCTTTCTATGGTCCTTGTTCAACATAACTCTCTGAATAAGTCTGGAATAAAAAAGATGATGGTGGTGATGGTAAAGATCGAGTCGTACTTCCGACTAAATATTTGTCTGTATTTATTCTTAGTCTTCCGAGACAAGATGTCACTAGGTAGCTCAGGCTGACCAGGAAGTCTTGAGCCTCCCATTTCTGCCTTCTAAGTACTGGGATTATAAACATGTACCCCTACACAGGGCTATCGCTTTTTAAATGTCATGTTCCAGAACTAAAGAGACAAAGATCACATTGTATTTATATCTTGAAGAAAACCAATAGACTACAACCAAAGACTTCAAGACCATACAACAGGGTATGAATTTTGCCTTATAGTTGCTGGGAAGCACCAGGGAGGCTTTACACCCAAGGTATGCCTACTTTTAACCCTAAACAAGCATTATATAATCATAATAAATGTAATAAGCAGGTATTCTTGGTCTTTATCATAGCCAAATTTACAATAACCCAAATAATAACAATGGTACTATTTATTATGTGTTTTGAATAGTCCAGGACTCATGCTATCGCCCTAACATCTGTACAAGGCAGTTGTTCTCATTGTGCAGATACAGAAACCGAATCTTAGAGGAGCAATGTGAATTACCCACAACTACCCAGCCAATAAGTGCTGGATATGAATTTCAAATGTGTATTTTTCTGATGGCTTGGCTTTTTGAGACAGAATTTTGCTATGCAGTGCATGTTTACGGGGAACTTGTGGGCCTCCTGCCTCTGCCTCCTGAGTCAGCATGTGTCATCATACATGCTCACAACAAATGCCTTTAACTGTCACAACTTTTGCTCCTTTCTGTCACACCAGAGCCAGGAGGCACTTCATCTCCCATACCAGCCTGCAGACTTGACCGACCATCCTCACCTGTCGCCCATCTCCCCTCCACACAAGCATAGCCCAAGGCATCCTAAATCAGAAACATGTAATAAGCACTTTTATTTTTATATTTTTAATTTTAGATTTATTTTTGTTTTATGTGTAGGATGTTTTGTGTATATGTGTGTGTAGGTATGTATCACCATGCATGCCTGGTACCATCAGAGACCAGAAGAAGGGGTTCGATACCCTGGACCTGGAGGTGCAGATGGTTGTGAGCCACCATGTGGGTGCTGGGAATTGAAGGCAGCTCCTCTGGAAGAGCAGTCAGTGCTCTTCACCACTGAGCCATCTCTCCAGCCCCAGCAAGCACTCCTAGAAAATACAGAAAAGGGGGCACCCAAAAAAGAAAGTGGGGGTAGGTACAGACATTACAGATGAATGGGGGGCAAGAAAAAGGAACTGGCTCTACTGTCCTTACTTTCTGCCCCCCCATCTCTGTTGGAAGTTCAGCCATGATGGGAAAGTGTGGGTGAAAGGGGGAGCAGCTAGAGCAAGCCTTCTGTTGTAGAAGCCTACACTTGGCGTCCAAACCCCTTCCGGTGTACTTAGGGATCATCTCTGGCCCAGATGCTTTCACTGCTGGAGTAAAGAAGATGGGCTGCCCTCCAAGCACCTAGCCAATCCTGGAATAGCCTGGCTCACAGCAGACCAGAAGCCTATCAAGTCACAGACGAGGCACCCAGGGAGATGAAGGAGAACCGGCTTGAAGGCTTCATAAGGATGCAATAACCAGAATGGGGACAGAGCCCAGTATCTGTTCTACAGCTGAGGCTCCTTGACTCTATAGTCTAGGTAGAGGAAGTTAAGGAAAGGGATGAACCAGAGGTGCTAGATGAATGTTCATGGCCAACAGTAACACAGGGTCAAAACAAGGTCATCTACGCTTGGCTACTAGGAATGTGGAGTTACTAGCAATTTCTAGTTTCAATCGGGCTTAGCTAGAACCAAAGCTAGAACTCAAGAGCATAAATGTGTGTCTCCTCTCTCCCTGCAGTAAAACAAAAGTAAAGGAATAGGTATATTAAGTATGAACTCACATAAGGAAAGATGGGAGAAGATGGTATCATTAGTGAGACTTCAACAAATTTCTGAAAGAAAAAAGATTAAACAGGGCTGGCAGAGTAGAAGGAGAGCCAGCCCTGGTAGGGGGCTGCAGCTGAGGAGGGAGACCCTTAGGTCAGGAGAGCCTTCGCTAGACTTAGCCTTGGCATGTACGGAGAGGGGTAGACATCACCACGGGGGCAAATGACAAAGTATAAACTGACAACATACCAAATCCTTTCAGCCCAGGGAGATGGCTCAGCATGTGAAGGTACTTGCTTATGGATATTTGCTCCCTAGACCTTGCACGACAGAAGAGAACTGACTTCTGAAAGTTGTGTGCTGACCTACACACACACACCGTGACACGAGAGTGCTTGTGCTCACATCACATCCACATGCATTACACACAAATAATAATAATAATAATAATAATAATAATAATAATAATAATAATAATAAACAAAATCATCCCTTTCTTGCCACCCTAAGTGCTGGACTCAGAACACAAGCTGCCTGGCATTTACGCAAAGACGAAATGTCACAGGGCTGCTGGAGAAAGGTATTAAACTATGAGGGATGCATTAGAGTATCTAATGACATTTTAGTGGCCTCAAATAAACTGCTTTTTATTTTGGTATTTGAAGGACACCCATTATAACAATCATCTCCCTGTTGGATCACCAAATAAGACCAGTGAGTGCACAAGGGATTCTGGATATACAAACATCTCCGTAAGAGTTTCTACTAACTCAGTCATAGTTTGTAAAGCAGAAAGTAGGAGAAGGGGGCTGGAGAGATGGCTCAGCAGTTAAGAGCACTGGCTGCTCTTCCTGAGGACCTGGATTCCCAGCACCCATATGGTAGCTCACAACTGTCTGTAACTCCAGTTCCAGGAGACCCGACACAGACACACAGGCAGGCAAAATACTAATGCACATAAAATAAAAATAAATAAATATTTTAAAAAGAGAATATAGGAGAGAAAACTATCACAATTTGAGATGGGGAAAGGAATTCAGTGTTACAAACAAATAAGCTAAAAGAAATGTTAGCGGATCTTTTCGTTGATCCTCTTCCCTACTCCCCGCCCCCAACCTCTCCCCATTCCCCATCCTCCTAGCCCTCTTTGCACCCTGCTAGCCCTCCTTCAGCTTTCTGTTACCTTCTGTTTTTCTTCTCCCCACCCCTCCCTCCCATAAGATCTCTTTCTCACTCTTCATAGTCCCCTTGTATATGACCTATACTCGTTCTCGTGTGTGTGTGTGTGTGTGTGTGTGTGTGTGTGTGTGTGTGTGTTATGCATATGAGAGAAAACATGTGTGTGGGAGCTGCCTTTCTGGATCTGGGATGCTTTGCACAAATTCACAATTTCCAGTTCCATCCACTTTCCCGCAAATGTTATGATTCCATTTTTCTTTACAGCTAAATAAATTCCGTGTGTATATGCATCACTTTTTCTTTACCTATTAATTTGTATGTATAAAAATCCCATAATTACATTCGTTACTTTGAGTATATTTTTTAAAACTAGTGAAAATTAAATATCAAAAAAAGAGATAATGTTTTCAGTTGATAAGTGAGGAAATAATTGTTAAAGCATGCTACTTAGAAGCATGAAGTAACAGGGCTGGTGAGATGGCTCAGAGGTTTGGGGTGCTTGCCACCAGGACTAATGACCTGAACTCAATCCAAGGCGAAGTTGATTTGAAAGAGCTGTCCTTTGGCCTCTAAATGCCATAGTATATGCATGCATGTGCATTTATGGGCACGAACACACAGGCACACACAAAAATGTAATAATAAAAAAAGAGATATGAAGTCACTACCAGAAAAGCTAAACGATAAAAGTGATCCTATTCAGCAGCTGGGCATGGGGGCTCATGTCTATAATTCTATATATACTTAGGAAATGGAGACAGGAGGAGCTGTAGTTCAAGGCCAGCCTCAGCTATATAACAAGTTCAAAGCCACCCTGGACTTCATGAGATCCTGCCTGAAAAAAAACAACAAGAGCCAGGCATAGTAATCCATGCATGTAATAACAGCAATCAGGAGGCGAGGCAGGATGAGCTTAGCAAATCTGAGGCCAGTTTGATATATGTAGCAAGTTCCAGGCCAACCAGGGATACTTAGTGAGATTCTGTCTAAAAATAAAACTAAACAAAAAACAGCAACAACAAAAAGAAGTGGCCACCTCCAGGGTCTAGGAAGCAAGAGGCAAGCCTTTTTATGACAGGTTCTCCCTACATATCCCATCCTGGCTTTTTTTCCCCCAGAAATCTTTCTCCCTTAGTCTCCCAAGAGCTGAGATTACAGACATGTGCCACTGTGCCTGGCAAGACATTGGCTTTTTATTCTCCAACTCCCTCATTTTAAAATGTGTATATATGCTGCATGATCTAACTTAAATGTAGAAGCTAAGAAGTTCATCTCTCAGAAATACACAACAGTATAGTGTTTACCAAGACTGAATGAGAAGGGGACAGAAAGAAGAAGGTTATTGGGTGCTAGACAGAAGGAATAACTTCTATTGTTCCATAGTGCAAGAGGATAGTAACAGTTGACAAAAACTAACGGAATATTTCAAATTAGCTAGTAGAGGAGGTTTTAATGTCCCCAACATAAAGAAATGATAAATGTTTGTGTATAGGTTAATCACTCTGATCTGACAAACACATATTTTATATACATATGTGTGTATATATATATATATATATGTATGTGTATATATATATATGTTATGTTGTATCTAATAAACGTGTGTAATTACTGTGTCAATTAAAAATAAAAGTAATATTGTATATACACACTGCTTTGAGCTGTGCTGATTGGTTTTTGTCGTATTTCAGATGAGGTTTTGACTGTGTTGCCCAGGTTGGTCTTGAAATCCTGTGCTCAAGTGATCGTCCTGCCTCAGCCTTCCAGCTGAGGTGGCTGCCACCTTGACTGGCTGGTATACTTTTTAAAATTCTAAAACCAAGTCCCTTTCCTTTCTTGGGTTCTCTGTCTTCCACACTATACATTCCGAGTAGAGAGGGTGCTGATTCTGCCAGAATGAGGTCCTGGTCTCCAGCGTTTGCTTCTGGTTAGAGCAGGAGCAAGAGAGGTTAAGTACAGGGCCAGACACTCTAAAGCAGTGATTCTCAACATGTGGCTCACGACCCTGTGGTGTGTGTGTGTGTGTGTGTGTGTGTGTGTGTGTGTGTGTGTGTGTGGTCGAACAACCCTTTCACAGGGGTCACATATCAGATAGCCTCCATATTGGATATTTACATTATGATTCATAACAACAGCAAAATTACAGTTGTGAAGTAGCAACGAAAATCATTTTATGTTTGGGGGTCACCACAACATGATGAACTGTATTGAAGGGTCGTAGTATTAGGAAGGTTGAGAACCACTGGTCTAAACTAATACTTTGGCCCCCTACAACAATCCATACAACTGTCTTTTCAACCAGATCAGCCTGCAGCACCTTCTGGTCCTCTTCAAATATTCCAGCCCCTCCAGCCTTCCATTTACTCAACCACTTACACCCAATCATTATTTATACCTGCCTGAATCTTGAAGGATTTCAGATTATTTGCTCCAAGAGCACAGATAAGGACAGACCAGAAATTGAACCAAAAAATGAACTCAGGAAGAGAGACCAACAAAGATGCTGGAGCTATACTTCAAATTAACTAGTGCCTGAGGCATAAAGGAAGATACAATGAACAATGAAAGCTCCATCTTGGCACGGAGAAAATACACCATTTTGAGGAAAAGCAAAGCTTGGCCTAGCACTGGATTCTTCAAATTACTGTCCACAGGAGATTTTAGAAAGAGAACAAAAATGGTTGTTTATTGAGTACAAACATCAGCGAGTGCAATTCAAATGATCTCGGTTAATCTTTGAGCAGTAGGCATTGTTACTCCATTTTAAAGACCAGGAACTAAAAGCTTATAAAACATAAAATGGCTTCACTGAGGTCATCCAGCACGTTGAGGCAGCATTTCTAGTCAAACGCAAGTGCAAGTCTGTCTTTCTCAAAAGCACAGCCCTCCTTTAAATGAAAATTGAAACAGGGGCAGGGGGTGGCCAGGCCTGGCTGTCAAGCCAGAAATTGCTTTTGAGCTGCCTCAGATACATCAAACAAGTCCTAGCAAGACAAAAACTAGCAGGAAGAAGTTGGTCCTGAGCTGGGTGGAGAAAAAGAAGAAAGAGGTCCTATCCCAGCTATGAATCCAGCACCTTGGTTACTGAGGAGCCAAATCAGAGCAGAAGACCAGTCTCCCGTTAGAGCAAAAGCCCCTTTAGGAGATGAAACCTCTTTGTTGCTTCACCCCAAACAAGCCACCCAATCTCTTGGAGACCTAGTTTTCTTCTTTCTTTCACTTGGTTTTTCTATAAGTAGAACACAAAAACAATCCTAAGATTTTTCGAGCAGCACATTCAACAGACACTGCTTTGAGCATCGGCGTTAGTACTACCACAGCGACTCTTGCAGTCCGAATGCTTTCTTCTCCTCACACTTGCAGGGCCTTAAACAGTCTTTTTGTCGCTTCTGGTCGCAATCTTCTCACCTGTAAAGTAAATCGCCTTCAGCTGCATACTTCAGGCCCTTCCAGCTCAAACATTTGACATTTACAACCCTGCTGATCATGAATGGCTGCTGGTCCTCTGAGCTCCTGCAGTGTGCTGTGTTCCCTTCTCTGATGGCACTTGAAGAGCTTATTGTCATCACTGTTCTCTCTCTGGCACCCAAGTGTGCAGGTCTTTTCTTTTCTTTTTTTCTTAAATGAGATCTACTCTCTTAACAAATTGTTTTCTTTTTAAAATTAGTCTCATTGTGTCACTTTCTTTCTTTCCTTTTCTTTTTGCTACAGGGTTGTGTAGCCCTGGCTGTCCTGGAATTCCCTCAGTAGACCAGGCTGGCCTCAAACTCAGAGACCTGTCTGCTTCTGCCTCCTGAGTACTGGGATTAAAGGCTCATTATATCATTTTCATACATGTATATTTTTGTCGTTTGCTCATATTAGCTCCCTAATGCACCCTCTTCTTTTTCCTCTCCTCTCTCCACTGGTCCCCTTCTCCCTTCCCAATAGTCCCATTTCTGCTGTCATGTCATATATAATTGTGTACGTGTCTGTTCATGTGTGTGTGGTGTGTGTGGTCACGCCAGAGGTCGATATTGAGTGTCTTCCAAAACAGCTCTCCACCTTATCCTTAAGACAGGGTCTCACAGAATCTGGAGCTCACTGATAGGTTAGACTGACAAGCAAGCAAGGCCCATGAATCCTCCAGTCTCCAGCTCCCCAGCACTGGGACTACAGGAGGGTATCAACACATCCAACTTTTCAGTGGGTGCTTCGGAATTCCATCTCAGGTCCTCATGATTGTACAAGCATTTTACCCAAGGAACCATCTCCCAAGCCCACATCCATCCATCTACCCATCCATCCATCCACCCATCCATCCATCCACCCATCCAT